>NW_006159990.1:5568492-5665420 GCF_000334495.1 Tupaia belangeri chinensis | reverse complement strand
TTTCACTGATAATGCCTACTGTGTCGGACTTTACAGTTTCCCCGAAATTCACATTTTGGAATCTTCACCCCCAAGGTGATAGAATTAGGATATTTGGCCTTTGGGAGGTGACTAAGTTATAGGATCAAAGACTTAATGAATGAACTTTTTGCCTCTATTAAAACAGACCTGAGTTGGGGTCAGCAGGTGGCGTGGTGATTAAGTCGCTGGATCCCACATGTCTGACTCCTGAGTTTCAGTCCTGGACCCAGTGGATGGAGAAGCACTAGGCACATGTACATGCATGCAATCCCAAGAGAAGAATGGAAGGAAAGGGACTGTGGCATGGCATACTCCCTGAGGGATTATTTCTCACCCCCCTTTCTCTCTGTTTCAAATGCTTTTTGGCAAAAATTTCAAAAAGAAAAAAAATGTGAGAGATCCTTCACACCTTCTGCCTTATTCAATTTATTGAGACGACAGCTGTCTATGAGAATGTGTGTCCTTCCAGACACCAGATTTGCTGGCACTTTACCTAGGACTACTTAGCCTCCAGAATGTAAGAAATAAATTTGTGTTTATAGTCCATCCAGTATGTGGTATTATTTATAGCAGCATGGAATAACGAAAAGCATACTTATAATAGGTTATTTCATTAGTCCATAAAAGTGAATAATGTTTAGATAAGTGAATATAATATAATGACTTTCTCCAAAAGTTGGGAACTTCATGGGACCCTATTTGCGATAGACTGAAATGAGGGACCAAGTCTTTGCAAAAGCTTAGTCCAAGATAAAAAAGAGGGCAACTAAACAATCAAACAAAAATTCCAAAGAACACACATAAATACACAACTTTATATACACTAACATTGAAAATATCAATGCCCATATTTTCTACATGGACTCTTAAAAATTTATATTCTCACTAAAAATGTATCAAGTTACTTTTTCCTAGGAGCCTAATATTTTATCATATTTTTATGAAACTTGAAAAAAATCCTAGGTAATTTTTTTTTTTTTTTTTTTTTAGAGATTTTCACTGTAGGGCGCATGCGCTCGCCAGACACACAGAGAGAGACATAGAGACAGAAAGCGAGAAATCACCCCCCAGGGGGGATGGTCACGCCGCAATCCCTTCTCCTCCATTCTCCTCTCGGGATCTTGGGCACGCACGCACACGCACCCGGCTGAGTTTCAAGCCACCGGGTCCAGAACACGAACCGCGGTCGACTACGTGGGAGTCCAGCGACATAGCCATTACGCTAACTGCTAGTTCCCTAGGTAATTATTTTAATCTGATTATTTTTCAACCTAATTAGAAGTTCTTGTTAAGATCTGTGGTTTTCTTACAGTATCCACTTTTGCATTATCATTTCCATTTTTCTCTGCAGCACACAGTAATGGATGGGTTAGTTAGGTTCTAGAGAAGATTTTGTATATGATCCAATCTAGTTATGTATGATGATTATTTTAATCATCAGAAATTAATATTAAAAATGACATTTATTAAACTTTAACTTAACTCTGCTTGGATTTTTCTTAACTTTATGTTATCATTAATGAAGCATTTAAAATATATCTTACATGTATCTGTGCTGATCTTCTTTCTTGATAACAGTTTGACAAGTTATTTATTTTTAAAAACTCGATCTAGAAAATGAATATTTTCTTGATCTACACTCATATTCAATTGATTATATCAATGATTTTGTATCATTTTGATAGGTTGAATAGTGCTTTAAAATTGTAATTTGACATTATTTATTATAAGTGCTATATGCTTTTATAAGATTAAAAAAGCACATTCAACCTAATAATGCAATCAGTTCCTTAGTAGATTAAAAGACACTATGATATATTCATTTTTCTTCTCTCTAAATGTTTTAGTGTCATAAGTAAAATAGATGCATTTTTGTTAACCAAGAGTAGAAATCTTAAAAATGTATCCTACTTGTAACCCTCTAGTGACATTTAAAACTATAATAGAATATATTCATAAGCACCCGATATTTTCTCAAAATATAATTTTAAAAATTATACCTAGCCTAAACAATCCTCTGAACAACATGTCCTATTGTATTCCATAGATGATTCTTTTTGTTTCTCAGATTATTTTTATTTTAAAATCTATATTTATTTACATTTAATCAAACCAATAGGCAATATTATCTATGTCTGTATACATGAGCTCACTAGAGGGACAGAGGAAAGGAAAGTAAGAAATCATCCCCAGGATAAATGGCCACACCACAATCTCTTCTCCTTCATTCTCTTCTTGGGATTTGGGCACATACACACATATGCCAGGTATGTTTTTCAAACCATCTGGTCAGGGACATGAATGGCAGAGGTAGCCAAGTTGAAACCAGTGCCTTAAACATTTTGCCACCTTCTAGTCCAATAAAGTTTTAATAAAGAAATAAAAAAGTAAAGAAACTGACTAGCCCCTATCAGAAAAAAAGAGACACATAAATTGTTTCATTTCTAATGGAGCAGTAAGATATTAAGAAAGCAGCCATTGGCAGGGGAAAGAAAGAAACTGGCTAATGTTTTAAGAATTTTATAGGCCATGCATTGTCCGATAAAATGATAAGAAAATTGGGGAACTCTCAACTCCAAGGATTGAGATTGATATCCCCAAGGATATCCTACACCTGCCACTAACACTTCCCCATAGCTTATCACTGAATATTCACATGACAGATAGGGAGCAGATAGTAAGAAATGTGAGAGAAGATCCTGATCTATAATCATGCCTTCATCTTTCATCCTTTGACATCAAAAGACCATAACAAAGAACTGAAACAAAACAAAACAAAGCAAAACAAAACAAAAAACCTATTGGACACCCAAAGACTCACTGAGGAATAGGGAGCAGTTCCCCATTACCCATTAAGAGAAAGATTAAGAGACCTGACAGGGTCAGGTCAGCCCCCACAGGGGGTGTAGATTTTGATTACATATATTGCAAAGCCTTGCAAGACTAGTTGCAGAAAAGTGGTACAGAAAGAGAGAGGTTCTGTGTGACAGAAAGCTAGGAGTAAGACTGAAGAACCAAGACAAATCACTGGCAAACTAAGTGAGCACACAAACAAAACCATGAACCTGGAAACTAGGCTGTAAAGCAAAAATGAGGTCTCTAGCAGTTTGGAAACTTGGTGGCTAGAATGTTGTGAAAGAGAAGTAGTACAGAGTAGTTTGTGCCATACCAGGTCCGTGTAAATCTTCAAGGCCTCAATACAGCGTAAGTATGAGACTGGTTATTTCCCTCACCCATCAGGGTTACCCAAAGTAGGATTTTTAACTTACTGTAAAAAAGCTGTGATGCTTCAAAAGAATTTTAAGACAAGATCCCCATCCTTTCTTCTTTCCAGTGTTCTTGAGTTTGTGATGTGAAGAATAAGGTATAGCCAACCAGTTGTCTCCATAATTTTAAATGAGCCAGTGTAAACTCTTGCTGAACAAATTCTAAACTCTCCTCTTCTAATCTCTCTATTACAAAAATTGACTTTCTGGGAAACTACACATTTGCTCACTTGGGCTTTTCATCCTAAGTCTGGTTCAAATAAACCACTTTATTTCATTTATTATGTCTCAGCCTTCTTTTTAGGTTGACAGTGTATCCTTGGTACATGAATACCAAAACAAGAAAGGTCTGGAACATGAACTCAAATACTTAGAGTCAATCAAAGACGGAATGTAATCAAAGGAGTGATCAAGCCATGTATACTACAAGTTCGAATAATTCAATGGCAAGCAATTTACAGATGAAGGACTATACATTTTTCTGGTCAAAATTAATTTAGACACTATTGTGCTTTTGCATACAATTCAATATACAATCATAATAAGGAAATACATGAAGCAAGAAAATGTGACCTATCATCAAGAATGAAATTAGTCAATAAAAGCAGACCTAGTGATGGCTCAAGAATTGCTTCCTTGAGATGAAGTTTAGAATGATTTGTCAATTCTCCATGAAATATCAATATGCACTTTTAATTGGAATTTTTTATGAGATTAAACATAGACATATATTTGGAAAAGAAAACCAATACTGAAGTAAGAACTCTCTTTTAAAACTTTGCCAATGTGTGTGATACTTTGGAACACTAAAAAAACTAGTATCATAAAACCTATGGATTTGCAGTAGTGTGAAGAATGTATAAGAATTTTATTCAATAAAAAGGCTATTATATACTAATGACTACCCAATGTCCACACTTCAGTATTTATTAAAAAAAAAAAATGAGACCAGCAGTTAGTGTAATGGCTATGTCGCTGAACTCCCTGTAGTTGACCAGGGTTCAGGTCTCGGACCTGGTGGCTTAAACTCACGCTGGGCACACATACGTGCGTGCCCAAGATCCCAAGAGGGAAGGAGAAGGGATTGTGGTGTGGCCATCCCCCCTAGGGGGTGATTTATTGCTTTCTATCTCTCTGTCTCTGTCTTCATATATAAAGAAAAATTATCCGGTGACTTTCTCAAGATTTTTATTATCATTATTTATTTTCTTTTTCAGAAGTTAGGCTCTGTCTCACCAAAAGGCCATGACTTAGTTTATTGAATTACGTTTTGTGCATGCAGCTGTGTAACTCATGCAGTTTATTACTCCATTCTTCACACAGACCTGAAGCCCAGCATATCCTAAAACACCTTAAGTATATATAAATATATGACTGTATTACTTCTCCATGTTGCAAAGAATAATGTTTCCTCTTGCCACACCCAATTGGCAAACTCTATGAACTTTATAAGAACCGAGGTCTAACCACTTTATTAACTTTAAATAATTCAAGAAGTAAAATGCCTAGATCCTTTTTACATACTGCCCTCTAAATTTACACTATATCTAATAGCAAGAATTTTTTCTTTGTTTTTTTACTAGTAAGAATCACTAACATTATCATTATTTCCTTCAATATTATTTTTTGCCTCATGGGATTAAATGAATTAGTGCATTTTCAACACTCAATTATCTTTATTGTGCAAAAATATTGTGTAGCTAATGAAAACATTTAACCAGTTTTGTTACATAATCAAATCATCATGTTCTGCAATACATTTTTCAGTGTATTTTGCATAATGAGAGTTAGAATCAACTAGGGAGCACACACTCTAATGCCATTTTAGAAAATGTTTGATTATGTGTTGTGCTATTTTACCCTAGCCCAATAGGCAAGTTTCCAGATTCATTTAACCTTAGTATCTACAAAAAGACTTCCTGAAGGCATTTCATTGAATATCAAAAGCAAGGTCATTCTTGCCATGTGCATATATGCTTCTTGACAAGAAAAAGAGATTGAGACAGATCTCCATTTTATTATTTCCACCAAAGTGCTTTCAGAGGTTCACAATTAAGTCTCCACAACTTTGATTTGAATTGATGCCCTTGGTGTTGATGTTTCTATAACTCAATTAATTACTGATTACTGATTCCTTGAGTTTTAATCTGTCCTTTAAACATTCAATATATAATAGCTCCAGGTAGTAAAATTAAAAAATATTTCCTACTGATCTCAATAAGAATACTTTGCTGTGGAGATTGTCTCTTGTTGCAGAATTTGTAACCAATCAATCTAAAAGAAAAGCTTTCTGAGAAGAAAAGACCCTTGCCCAGTCTGTACTGGGGGAGGGACTGCAGTAGCCTGCATGCTGTGCATTGCATAAATCAGATTACCACCTTACATTCTACCTGTCTATCTCAGCCTTCAGCCATGTTGGGAGCAGACATTTGGTCATACAAGAAGCAAACATCAGAAGACAGTGATATTTTGGAGGAATTCTCTTCCTAAAACCACCCTGGCAGTATGAAGAGAGAAACTTCCTTCTGAAAACCTAAACCCCAAATTCCCACTGTGGATTCTACACTCCCATCCACAGTAGAGGAGGGAAACTGGCACAGAGCAAACTCACTTTATAGGGAAGTGCAGAATCATGCAGTACAGAAACACACTCCAAATCAGTAGGAGGAAGTGAGTATATCTCCAGATAACTAAAATCAAAGCAGTCCCAGGAAACAGGAGAAAACTAAGAACTATATCCCTCATGAAGGAATATAATGACAGATAAAACACAAGAGATCATAGAAATGTTAGGAAAAGAATTCAGAGTATTCATTGTAACAAAACTCAATGAGATATAAGAGAAAACAGACAATCAGTTCCAAGAGATAAGAACATCCTTCCATAACTTGAAGGAAGAACGCCATAAAGAAACAGACACAATGAAATAATCAAACAGAATTTTTGGAGGCAGAAAATATGATGCAGGAACTCTAAACCTCCCTTGAAAGTTTTGATAGTATATTAGAACACACAGAAGTCTATCTTCAAAAATACATTTTTTTTCAAAACTTCTAGGTCATCATGGTATTATCCTGTAATTGTTTATTTTCTGATATCCTTCACCATTTCATTAACTCATTGAGAAAAGGGTTCATGTTTTACCCTTCTCTGTCTAGATCTTCACCCCAAAAATGTGAAGAATAAACAAATAAATCTACCACTCAATTCTGTTGGCTTCAATGTTAAATGTAGACTGCCCAGAATTTTTAGTACATTTTTCTAAGTAGTTATTCCTCCCCACCCCCGCTTTGGTTATTCTCTATGCTGGGAATTTTACTGCTAAATTTACAATTTATGATTGACCTTGTTCTGAAAATCTTTTAATTTCTATAGTTAGTTGTTTTTAAATCAAGCTTCTCCCAGGAACATACATTGGAAAAAAAGGAAATTCTCAGACACAATCTTTTGTGTATTCACTCAAGAGAAAGTAGACCTTTTTCCTTTCTTCTTTTGAGTGCCAAAGAGCACTTAAAGTCAGGCAGTAGATACCAACCACAGCCTGGATATCCCCAGTGCCTGTGATGTTGAATCACTTTGCTTTTACAGATGCTACAACCGATGCTGAAGATACTGATGCTGGATCCCCCAAACCAAAGCTGATTCTGCTTTTGGAATATTATAGTGAGAACCAAAATTTCCATTTCTACCAAAGAAAATATAGAAAAGCCTTCCCTATATCACAATGTCTACTTTAGCTCCTCGTCATCCTCAGTCTCTTCAGTCACCATCATTGGTCTCCTACCAAGATACATCTGTTTTTCCACTAATGCAAAGTTTGTGAAGCCAACTAATGATGTTTTTTAAATTTTCTATCAGCAAGAAAAGGAAAACAGTTTTCCTATAGTGTCTCTGTGTATGTTATGTGTGTATGTATGTGTGTTTTGAGCCACACAGCAGGATTTTATATTAATTCTCAGTTTTGTATTTTCTACATGTTTGCAAATTTCATCCCCTTGTGTCAGTAAACACCTGTTAAGCCATCCATAGAGGCTGAGCAGAAAAAGCCATTTCAGTTCTCTTCACATTGCTCATTTCATTATTCTAGGTTTCTTCAGTTTCTCAGTTTGAGCTTGAGGAAATTCATCAGTAAATCCATCATAATATCAGTTATTTTGTCTTATCTCTTTCCCCTTAGTTGAGAGGTAGAGGGCAATATTGTCTTTCAAAATCTTTTACCTCCAGTTTTAGTCTGTTTGGGATGCTGTAACAGAACACTGTAGAATGGGTGACTTATAAACATGGGCATTTATTGCTTGCAGTTTTGGAGGTTGGAAAGTTCAAGACCAAAGTACTAAAAGATTTGCTACCTGGTGAGGGCCCACTTCTTCCATCATAGGCATCAACTTACTGTGTACTCACAGGACAGAAGAGGCAACAGATCTCCCTAGGACCAAATTTATCAGGTCATTAATTCCATTCATGAGGGCTTCATACTCATGGTCTAATCAATGGCCTCACATTCTCCTGTCATGACATGTGGGGTTAAGATTGCAACATATAAATTTTGAGAGAACACAAACATTTTAATCCCTAGCATTCCCTAATAATGGTTATGATATTTTAGTCTTTCAAAAATAGCCTGATTAACCTTCAAGGTCAAGTTATCAAGCAGAATAATATTGTTTCAAAGGCTCTAAGTCAGACAGAAAGAATTAGGATAATAGTTCTGGTCCTCACAAATGATATGGTTACCAAGTTGTTATTTAATCTTTCCAATCTTCTGTTTTTCCCTCTGTAAATTGGAGAAAATAATATACCTTCTCCAAAAGTGTGTCTGTCACATTATATAGTCTCAGTAACTTCTAGTTGTTATTATTAACATTTCTTTTATTACATACTTATGTTTAGAATAATCATGATTTGCTCCAGTAACTTCTTCTTTGGAGTAATGGGAGAGAAAAAGAAAATCATATCTCATGACAAAAATCTGCCTTGCCTTATTTTGATATTAATGGTTTTGAATTCATGTATACTTAGATGATCTGATGAGCTGCCAATGCTTGGTATATACTTATATCACAAAATTAAATATAAACTGAGTGTAACTGTATATCCCCTGAAGCTTGCCCTTTGACCCTATTTATTCCATATAAATCCTGCTTTGTATCCAGAAAAATTGGAAACCACAAACAAGGGCAGATTGTTAGATTTTGACTTCAGAATATATTTCAATATATTTTAAAGGTCCCAACAAATCCTATTACCGAATAAGGTAGAACTCTGGGATTAAGAAGTTATATTACTTTTGATGGATTTTTCTCAATGCTCCAGTTAAAAATGGTTAGTTCAGAAGCTTATTATGTGATTGAAATAACTTTCAAAAAAGGCAGCAAAACTTAAGGGGTCTTCAAAAATATATCATTAATAAAAGTAAAAGAAAGTGCATAAAGAATGAATAAGGACAAATACTTAACATGAACTTTAGCAATTATCTCAACAAATACTCTTTAAGGTGGGAAATGGTACAGTACGGTTCATAAGAATTACTTCTTTGGCATATACTTTAAACTTCCCATTAGCTGCACTTCATATACCACATAATAAGGCCACGGATGCAAGAACTCTTATATAACTTGTAACTGAGTTAAAAATAGAACAATTCTAAAGCAGAGTCATTTAGAATTTATGTAATTCTCTATTTTCAGAACTATTTCTGTTAGTTGCATAACCACCTTTCAAGTAGACCTTACATTTTGATAGCTTATGTACACAAGGGTCAATTGGTTTCTATAAAATATGAAGTGATATTTGGTTTGAACATTCTCATCTCTTTTTTTAATGATTGTCTTGGTATTGGATTAGGATTCTCTAGAGAAACAGAACCAAGAGGAGTGTGTGCATGCATGTGTTGTATGTGTGTGTGAGAGAGAGAGAAAGAGAGAAAGATAAAGAGAGAGAAAGAGATTTGTTATAAGGAACTGAAAACTAACAAATCCAAAGATTATAGGAGTGACAGCAAGCTGGGGAACTCTGAAAGTAATGGGGTAGTTCCAGTCTGAGACTGAAGGCCCAAAAATCGAGAGTGAGAACTGTGTAGTTCCAATTTAGGGATCTATAGCCTTGTGACCTAGGAAGAGCTAATGTTTCAGTTTGAGCCTAGAAGCAGGAAAAAGCCTGTATTCCAGTCTGAAGTTATCGGTAAGTCAGAGTTCCTTCTTACTTAGGAAAAACCCAGATATTTTGTTCTATTTAATTGATTGGATGTACCCAATCCATTGTAGAGGGAAAGACAATATAAGATATACTTGAAATCTATGAATTTAATTAATCAGATCCAAAAATATGATTTGCGAGAAATAGCTACATAACTCAACTTCATTTAAGTTGTATGTGGATGAATTAGGCTGGTGGTGTAGCAGTTTATACCAAACTGAACTTCACTACCAAAAGCCACATGGCCAGCTGTGACTCTAAATCCCTAGGTCAGCTTGTAACCATGCTGGGTTTACGTGCACATACCCAATATCCTGATGAGCTGAAGGGCCATGGATGGAGGATCACTGTCCAGGATGCTTTTCTTTTCTTCTTCTTTCTCTTTCTCTCCCATGAGCATATGTGAACTCTCTGTCACAAATAAGATAATTAACTTAGGGCCAGCAGGTGGTATGGAACTTAAGGCACTGGCTGACTAGGTGATTTGAGTCCCAGACCTAGCAATTGGAAGGACACACAGGGCACATGTACACTTGTGCCCAACACCCTAAGAGGAGAATGGATGAGATGGGATTGCAGAGTGACCATCCCTCCCCTGCGGAATAATTTTTCACTTGCCCTCTCTCTCAATGTTTCTGTGTCTTGTGACAACACATACCCTATACCAAAAACAAAACTTGAGAAAATAACTTAAAAAAAAGTAGGTGAGTGTGTGTTTGAGAAATCTGAGTAATGCAGCCTATGAACATCAGGGATTTAACGTCTTTAGCTCTCTTTCTATTCCGTGTCTGTGCATTGGTCCAATAGCCCCTACTGTAATGGCCTCTTTTGAATGTAGTAAAGGAGAGCATGACTGAAGATAAGCACCGGTTTGTACCACCCTGAAGTTTAGTGATTTTGTATAAGGAGGAAAGAGTTTAGTTATTGCCATACTTGCTGGCTACACAGCATCATTCAAGCAGTTTACTTATTTCTTGGCAATATTCCACATTATCGGCCCTATCTCTCTTAGATAAAAACTGAGGTTTCACTTTCCCAGCTTCCATATGATGTATTATATTATGTTATATGGAAGTTAGGTTTTATCTATGAAACATGTATACCCTAGATAAACTTTACTTCAATAAAGAAGAAAGAGGTCCTAGATACAGCATCTACTTCTGGTGATACTGGGAGTCATGCATAGATTCTGGCTTTCAGAGACACTATAGAAGCTTCTGGACTTACTTGGTAGTGTCATGATCACTCAGTGACTCTCTACTAAGTGTTTCATATTGTGAAATTTGTGTTAGGGAAAAGATGAGAGTTCTTCTGGGAGGTCTCTCCTGGAGTAATACTGTAGTCTAGACTGACCATTGTTCTTGGCTATATGTCCTCTAATTTTGACTGGCCATAAGAGAGATACTTTAAAAGATTTATTTTCCCCTTACAGAAGTTACAGCGTTTCTATTAGACCTCTGAATGATGCAGGCAGCTTTTCTATTACATTATCTAGCTATTAGACTTTTATTAGGCTGGAATATATTATATGGATACCCAGAGCTAAAACGAGTGGTCAGGCTAATGTCTACTATGATTGGCTAGATTTGAGTACTACCTTGTTTTTGTGTTCAGAAAGATTGATTATTGTGATTTGTAGCTACACAAGAATCACGTATAATGAAGAGGCAATTTCACAAATATGGGAAGGATATTATTTCTAGAAGAGAAAGGTAGGAATTCTGGACAATAACAAACAGCCAAATGTAGTGCCCTGCAATGGAAGTGACAAATTATCCTTTAATAGGTGGCCTTACCTTAAAGAATCGAAGTATTTCAGGAGGAGATGTTAGGAGAAACCCTCAGAGCCTGCCTTAGTTCATATTATCCTCCTAGACACGTAAGAGTTTGGTATTGAGTAACCGTGCTTTCCAAGCGTTGGTCTGTGGAAGTACAATAGTAAAGAGAAGATATTACAGATCTCAGAGCAGTATATAAAGATAAAAATAATAAAACTTTGTTTTCTAGGTTTGCTACAGAGCACATACATACACTTGCTGAGAAGAGAGAGAGCATTCCCATGGGAGACAGTTATGTCACAATCCCTTCTCCATCTCTCCACTTGGAATTTTAGGCATGTACCCATATGTGCCCAGTGTGTTTCTCAAGATGCTAGGTCCAGGAGCCACACAGTCAACCATGCGGGATCCATCTTCCCCAACACCACACTACTGGCTGGCCCCAAAAGCTTCTTAAAAGAGGTGACATTGTTCTGCATTTAGTCATGCAAGAACTGGGTTTGAATTTCTTTTAGAAAGTAGCCAGGTACTTAGGCAAGCTATTTTTACTTACTTTGAGGCTTACTTTCATTACAAGTATGATGGGTGAAATAATAACTCCTTTCATATCTGTCATGACTAAATGAGATAACACACATAGAATTCACAATTCATTCATTGAGTACATGGTATACAGACAATAAATGTATTTTCCTTAAAGTATTTGTTAATTTTTTTCTGAGTAAATGTGGTTGGACAACTTGTGCTTACATGAAAAGGAAGCATATGGGCCTAAAGATAACGTGTCACCTTCTAGGAACTAAGTAAGTGACCCAGAGAGAAGGGTGGAGATATACAAAGATAAGTTAAAGATCTAGCCTGAAAGCCACAAAAAAAGAATAGAGAATTAATGAGGTAAATGATATGATCAGGTTTTTGCTGAGATAGATCATTTGGTTCCATGTGTGCATTGGACCAGAGGGAGACATAGCTATCAAGCTGACTCACAAGTCAGGATAAGAAGCAATTTATTGATTGACTAGATTGGAGTAGTAGGAGGACAAGAGCAATTAGAAACAGGAGATATATCTGGGAGGTTAACCTGGAAGAATTCAGTGATTTCATTGGACATAGGAGAATAGCAGAGTCAGGGAATGGTCATATCTTCTGGCCTGAAAAACTAAATTGTGTAGCTATTCTTTAATGTAGAAAAACCTGGAGGAAACTGAAGGGGGAAGGATATTTATGCACAATGTAGAATTGGACACACTGACTAGGGAGGGGTCTTGATAATTCTGACACTCTAAAGATACATCTGATGGAAACAAAAAGATGAAGGTTCATCAATACCTGGATGGTAATTCATGGGATCATTTTGAAAAGGGTTTGAAAAATAAAGAGCTAGCTGACTAGAATAGAATCCTCAAAAATAAGAACTGGTGATGAAGTAAGATTTCTGAAAATAAAACTCAGAAAATAAAAAATGTAAGGGAAAAGATAATCAGAAGAGTTTGTTGATAGACTAAGAGGAGGTGTCAACAACATCGATTCTTACTACAGAATTTAAAAAGTTATGTATTCAAAATAAATTTATATATAAATTTAAAAATATATATAAATATATATAAAATAATAAAATATATAATATATATATATATAAATATAGTCATAGGGAAAGGCATGATGCATTTTTGCATAGAAAAATACATCATGACTTTCCCAACAACCTAATAGTTCAAAAAATCTAAAGCTATAATGTACAATATCAGGACTATAAGTGAAAACTATACAACACTTGTGATTTATGCTAAGTAGATTTTAACTGCTTGTGCCACAAAAACAAATGCTTAGCTATATTGAACAATGAATATGTTCATTTGCTTCACTATAGTAACCTTTTTACTATGTACATGTATTCTAGAACATCATGCTGTACACCTTAAATGTACCAATAATAATTATTTTTAAAAATGATTAGAGAGGTTAATTCATTGGAAATATTTTCTGTTTTGTTTTGTTTTGTTCTTTTAAGGAAAGATTTTTGCTATAAAGCACGTGTGCTCACCAGAAAGACAGAGAGACAGACAGTGAGAAATCATCTCCCCTAGGGGCGATGGCCATGCTATAGTCCCTTCTCCTCCATTCTCTTCTCAGGGTTTTGGGCACACATGTACACAAAGCCAGCATGAGTTTCAAGTTGCTGGGTCTGAAACTCGAACCACTGTTGACTATGTGGGAGTCCAGCACCTTAACCACTACGCCACTTGCTGGCCTCATTTTTTTTTTATTTCTTAAGATGAGATAGGATAGTTAATAACTTATTTGAGAGACCAAAACATAGTATAATGGTTGCATCACAGGACTCCCCGGTAGTGGACTGCAGTTTGAGTCCTGGACCCAGTGGCTTGAAACCACACTGGTTGTCTGTGTGTGCATGCCCAAAATCCTAAGAGGGCAATGGAGGAAAAGGGATTTTGGTGTGGCCATCCCACCCCGGGTGGTGATTTCTTGCTGTCTGCCTGTCTGTCTCCCTCTCTCTGGTGAGGGCACGTACCTATAACAAAAATCTCTCTCTAAAGAAAAAAATAAAAAGAACTTATCTGAGATCCAAGAGAGACCATAATTAAAAATATGAGAGGCAGAAGAACTAAAGCACAGAGAAACATCCTAGAAGAAAAAAAGTATATAATGAAAAATCACTAACTAGAGGAATTACCCTCAAGAATAATGCAGCTTTTAGTCCTTTAACAAGAGGAAGAAAAGAAAAAAAAAATGGATTGGTTACAGGAAATCATCAACAATGTGTAAAAGATACTAGAGCATTTTTAGAAGTCATAAAAATCACTGCTTCAAAACTGTATGCATTTTGGGCATTCAAATTTCTAAGACTTAAATGTGAGTCGAGGATAAAGTGATTTATTATTTTTTTAAAGAAATTGCAAGGAGCAGCAGGTGGTGTAATGGTTATGTCAATGGACTCTCCTATAGTTGACTGTGATACAATTCCAGATCTAGTGGCTTAGAACTCATGTCAGGTGAATGTGCGGGCATGACTAAGACCTGAGAGGAGAATGAAGGGGAAGGGATGGAAGCATGGGCATCCCCGTAAGGGTGACTTTGCACTTTCTGTCTCTGTCTCTTTCTGACTCTCTAGTGAGTGCATGCACCCTATAGCAGAAACCTTTCTTTAAAAATAATTTTAAAAGAAATAGCATTTTATTGAGAGTTTTTGATAATGTTTCTGTTTTCATTATGTGAAATATTATATTTTTTATATTCCCAAATCAATTATACCTTGCTGTCACTGTTACATTCAAGTGATTTTAACTTGAGCCTTGAGGCATTCCAGGATAATGTAAACCACAGTTTTCAAAAAAATTTTACTGTATTGATGGCAGTTGGTTTTATTATGTGCATGTTTGGGGGCTGTGAGGTGACGGGAAGATGTTCATTTATCAGTATACCCATTCCAAATAACGAACCCTGAGTAGTAGCTGAACACAATGAGAAAAGACAATATCTCTTTGCTAAACTAGGAAATATCAGTAAAGCTACCATTGCTTAAAATTAATTGTTTTAAGTTTACTATGATAATATTGGCATCAGTGTTTTGTTAATATTACATGAATTTAGCCAGAGGCTATTAGGGGAAAAAAGGAGTAGCTTTTCACATTTGAGTGTACAGTACCTTACTTTAAATGAGAACAGGAACTTAGATTTGAATTGAAATGACATTGACATGAATATACCCCTATCAACTTGGGGGTTATATCTGCACTCCCATACTCTTTTACAATTTGCAAAGGGGCTGTTATTGCAAATGTTATTTTTTCCAATAAAGAGACAGCTCATTAGATCTCATTACTAGTCAGCAGCTGTCGCAGAATATAGATTTCTAACTTGGAGCAATACATCTTTTCACAAATGCTTTTACTAAAATGTGGAAAAGATCTATTTCATCGTTAACCTACAGCGACATTATACACGGCTGCACTTACACCTTTGGCTTTTCTGCAGAGCATTTCATAGTTTAGTAACTTTAAGTTGAATAATTCAAGTTTCTTCTAAGTAATGCCTGCTGCCTATAAATTCTAAAGGGATATTGAAAGCTATTGTCTCCACCTTAGCTAGTAATATGTTATATTGCAATCTGGATAGTCAATAAATCAGTAGATATGTTTACAGCATATTATTTGGGCAAGGATGTGGAGGAAAGGAAAAAAAAAAGAAGTATAATCTAGGTTTTCCTGTGCTCAAAGAGCTTACACTCTACTTGGAAGAAACGAAATATAGACAGTAAAACTGTGCATGCAATCAGAACTAAATAACACTTGAAAGTAAGTATTTAAGAAAGGTCATAAAATAATGCATGCATCTCTGTTACAGTCTTTGTAAAAGAATAAATCTTCAGAGAGAAAAATAAACCATTGTGCATGTAAAAATCTGATGAATTTTCCTAATGAATACAAAATACTTTGAGAGGTAAAAAGTAGGGATGTGTGTGTGTCTGTGTGTGTGTTTGTGTGTGTCTGTGTCTGTGTTTGAGAGAGAGAGACTGTGGGTGGTGAGAATACTTGTGCAGGAGAATGCAGGAGAAAGCTGGTAAAATAGAAAGGTTGTTTAGATCTAAGGATCAATGCTATAAGCGAATGAAATGATATAAGGAGTTACATAAGAAAGGCATGTTTGGTGATGCACGCCTCCTTGATAGTTAGACTGTAGAAATGGAATCTGTTAATGTGAGAATGAGGTATTGTATTTGGAAGGATAATGTGAGGTTGGGTTACAAATTACTTTAAATGCCATGCATTTAAATCTCAGTGTGAGATTTATACCTGTGAAGAATGGAGACTGCTTACACAGATAAAACACTGATTTCAGGGAAGAGTGTCCTAGATGATGAAAATTTTAGCAATGGTTGAGGTAACAGAAAATAGTTCAGTTTGGAATAGAAGACAATGGATATATGAAAGTCACCATAATATATTTCAATGCCAAAAAAAATACATTTTATATAACCCCATAAAGCAAGAATATGGTAGGATTTTTGGATAGATGATTTCAAATATACATTATAACAGTTGCAGGCATTTTATGTTTATAAAAAATCAAGTGTTGTAACCAATGCTATTCACAAAATACTTTTCTCGTGCCTACAAGTCACTGTATATATTAAAAAAATTTACATATGTAAATCCATTATTTTCTACGTTTGAATTTACTTAGTATTTAGAGGCCTATCCAATTAGAAAAACTTAAATAATGACCTTTAATTTTCATCATTTATTCATTTATTTATTATTAAATAAAATATTTATTTAATCTCATTTGCAGGCTAGTGCTACATTTGTTTTTTTCCTAATATTTTTGATTCAATACAAATTAATCTCTAGACTTAAGATCTGTTTTTCTCAAAGAATTTTGTAGTTGTCATGATAGTTTTTAAGAAGCTATGCACATACACGAAATAAAGATTGAAATTCATTTTGCGAAAGTTGAGATTATTGATAGACAATGCTATCACATTTCAGAAGGGTAAAAAAAAAAACATTAAAAATGGAGTAGATAGAGCTAGAATAGGAAGAACTCATTCAGACTTTATTTCAGTTACTCAGAGCACTCTCTTGAAATATAGGCTTAAAAAATAAAATGGAGGGGACCAGCAGGTGGCGTGGTGGTTAAAGAGCTGGACATTCCCACATGGCAGATCACGGTTTGAGTCCTGGACCTGGTGGCTTGCTTTCTCACTTCCCCTCTCTCTCTGTCAAACAAATGAATGAATAAATAAAATAAAATGAGTAATTCTTTAAAAAATAAAATAAAATAAAATAAAATAAAATGGAGGAAAAAAATGTTAAAAAATGAAGAAGGAAAGTAGAAAAAGAAGGAAGAATGGAAGGAAGGAATGGAGGGAAAAGAAGTGAGGTTCCCCTCCTCCCACCCATGGCTCACAGAGCATGGTCACCTGCAGACCTTTTTCCATTTCTCTCTCCTGAATGGATCTTGGTCATGCACGCAGGCTCCTGATGTGTCATCCAACCTTCTACCCCCTCCCAGGGAAGCAAAGCATTAATGGCACAAAGAGATGTGGTATTATCTGTTGAAGATATTTCGTAGTTTTATCAACAGTACTAGGGAGAAATGTTCACCTGTTGAAATATCCATTTTGTAAGACAAATAATGATGTGATTGAATGTATGGAAGAAAATAAAATGAAAAAAAAATTAAAAAAAGATTCAAACTATGCTTTGGCCATGATCCAGCCACCTTAACTGTCAGGCTATGGGCTGTGCTGTAATAATTTTTTACATGTTTTTTTTTTGTGTGTGTGTGTGGTTTTTTTTTTTTTTTTTTTTGAGAGGTTTTTGCTATAGGGCGCATGCGCTCGCCACACAGACAGAGAGAGACATAGAGACAGAAAGCGAGAAATCACCCCCCAGGGGGATAGTCACACCGCAATCCCTTCTCTTCCATTCTCCTCTCAGGATCTTGGGCACGCATGCACACGCACCCGGCGTGAGTTTTAAGCCACCGGGTCCGGGACGAGAACCACAGTCGACTATGTGGGAGTCCAGTGACATAGCCATTATACTAACTGCTGGTTCCCAATTTTTTACATGTTTTGCAGGATCAGGGCTGGAAGAGGCACAGACAGAGAGGGACTTGATGAGTTTAATTACATTTACCTGGTGACTATTGTAGATTATGCTTCATATTACAGTTTTTGTTTTGTTTCGTTTTGGAGAGGTGTTTGCTATAAGGCGTGTGTGCTTGCCAGAAAGACAGAGAAAGACAAAGAGACAGAAAGCAAGAAATCATCCCCCAGGGATGATGGCCATGCCACAATCCCTTCTCCTCCATTCTCCTCTTGGGATCTTGGGCACACATGCACACGTGCCCATTGTGAATTTAAGCCACTGGGTCTGGGACTCAAACCACAGTCGACCACATGGGAGTCCAGCAACATAGCCATTACACCAACTGCTGGTCCCATGTTACACTTTATTTTTAGATTTTATTTTTTATTTTTGTCACTTTTCTTTTTTGTACATCCTGTTTTACATGCTGTTGGCCATCTAGTAATTTCAGGTAATGTATTATTCTACTAATGATTATTGTTTAATGTAAGCTGTTCAAGATTGCTTTTGATTATCTTGCCAAGAATAAAGTGATCTCTGTTTAGTCACAACTTGAAAGATATAAAATGTAGTATGATTTACCTTTTAGAATTTCCAATATTCTGTTAGTATGAGATGTATTTTAGAGCCTAAACAATGTGATTGTTACCCTTGTGATTACATCTTCTTTCTTTTTATTTTAGAGATATTTTTGCTATAGGGCATGTGTGCTTGCAGGAGACACACACACACACACATACAGAGAGAGAGAGAGAAAGTGAGATATTCCTCCCAACCCCCAGGGGGATGGAGATGCTTCGATCCCTTCTCCTCCATTCTCCTCTCAGGATTTTGGGTATGCATGCACACACATCCAATGAGAGTGAAATTGAAACCACAATCAACATGTGGGAGTCCAGCACCCTAACCACTTTGCTACCTGCTGGCCTCAATATTATGCTTGCTTTTAAAAAAAATATTGATAAATTCATAATTAAAACTTTTTTTTAACTTGTCTAGAAATAGAGTTTAATGTTATCCTGTAAAATTCCATATTTACTTTTTAATTTTGATTTATTTCAGACTATTATTGTATATTTTTAAATAAAAAGAAGATAGAATTGTGGTATTTTTTTTTTCCTAAAAGAAGAATTGTGGTATTTTTTTCAATATCATATAAGATATGATATTGCTATAATATCTAAACTGTGACTGACTTCCTTCTTGTGTCCTTATAATATCTTTATAATGCTTGGTTTTCATTCACTGTTTTCTGGAATTTAATATTGCTGTAGAACCATTTTGTACTGAAAGTAGTTCCTATAGATATTCTGCTATTTCTTTCTAAAAGCTTACAATCACTTTATAAAACATTATTGGAGAGGGAACCAGCAGTTAGCGTTAATGGCTATGTCGCTGGACTCCCACATAGTCATCCGCGGTTCGTGTCCCGGACCCGGTGGCTTAAAACTCATGCCGGGCGCGTGTGCTTGCGTGTCCAAGATCCTGAGAGGAGAATGAAGGAGAAGGGATTGTGGCATGACCATCCCCCCTGGGGGGTGATTTCTCACTTTCTGTCTCTATGTCTCTCTCTGTCTGTCTGGCGAGTGCAGGCGCCCTATAGTGAAAACCTCTCCAAAAAAACAAAAAAAAACAAAAACAAAAACCAAAAACAAACCATTATCGGATATATTTCATTTTTAAAAAATATTAATAACTTACCAAAATATGTCTAGAGATTAATATGTTTTGGCTAAAGTTAAAACAAGTTATTCTATGATCTCGTATATATCTTTAGTTCATGTAATACATCGTTCTTTTATATATTTTTATATATTTGTTGTATCTTCTTTTTCATTGTTTCTCTCCTTTAAGAGACATAGACTTTAGTCTTGTAATGGTCACTTTCATATTTCAATTTTATCTTATTGGTTTACTGTTGTCATTTATGCTCATTTATATTCTAGAAAGTTGTATAATGTTTATCTTCTACATTACCAATATATTTTATCTGTAATAGAAAATATGTGGAACATTGCTTTCATGTGTAATTTGAAAATTTTATTATGGTATTATCACTCTTAATATCATTTTATCTATACTGTTTCTTCATGTCATTAAGTATTTCTTATTGAATCTGTCTTTAATTTCTTTATTTTCCAGCTATTTATGTTTTATTTCACTTCATTAAAAGTAGGGGTCAGACTATGCACAGCAGTGAAACTCCATACTTTGAGGGGCTGATTGGCCTGGAATAGTGTTGGATTCTTGTTCAGAGATTTCAGTGATTGCTTATGACTAGAGGTTGCACCAGGAGGATTCTGTTTGAGGTGCTGTCTGTCTCTCTTTCTCACTTGCGGAATAAAAATAAAATTAAACTTATTATAAGAACATAGTGTAGGTATTTTTAAAGATATTTGTTTTCAGGGCCAGCAAGTGGCGTGGTGGTTAAGGTGCTGAATTCACACTTGGCCAACCCTGGGTGGAGTCTCTGACCTGTTGGCTTCTTTCCACATTTTTGCTTGCTCTCTCATTAGTGAGTGTCTGTGCCCTGTATCAACTTTAAAAAATAATAATAATGATAAATAAAATTAAAGCATTCCTTAAAATAAGATATATTGGTTCCATAATAAAACATTTTCAAATGTACAGATTTATTTACTTTAAAAGTATAAGTTCTACAGCAAAATATTTTCAATATTTATAACATTTATAACACCACATCCTTTTCATTTTACTACTTTGTTTTTCAGGTTTACATGAGTAGAATTATCTTTGACCTGATATTTATTTATTTATTTATTTTTGGGAGAGGTTTTCACCATAGGGCGCATGCGCTCACCAGACAGAGAGACATAGAGACAGACAGCGAGGAATCACCCCCCAGGAGGATGGTCACACCGCAATCCCTTCTCCTCCATTCTCCTCTCAGGATCTTGGGCACGCACGCACACGCGCCTGGCATGAGTTTTAAGCCACCGGGTCCGGGACACGAACCATGATCGACTATGTGGGAGTCCCGTGACATAGCCATTACGCTAACTCCTGGTTACCCGACCTGATATTTATTAAAAACAAGTGTGAAAAACATTTTGAGATCTTTACTGGCTGGAATATTGATAAAATTTTTTTTTTACAACTTTTAAATTTCATTTTCTTTTATACATTTGATCACATTATTTAGCTTACAAAGTGAATATTTCAACAGGTGAACATTTCTCTCTAGTCCAGTTGATAAAACTATAAAATATTTTCAACAGATAAGATCACATTTCTTTGTCTCATTAATGCTTTGCCTATTTTTTCTTCTAAATGTCCTTCCTCAGACCCTCCTCTTTCATACACACTATATCTGGTATTCGCATCCATTCACTGTGCTTCTATATCCTTTAGTCAGTTTCAGTCAGAGTGCAGACACTCGGTTCAATGTTATTCGTGAAAATAAGCGGTATAGTTTGCAATTAAAATTCCTGTGACTCTGTCATGTTGTTCGTCTAATTTTTAGAATATTTCGCTACAATTTAGGGTAGCTATTACATGTCTTTTTTTAAAATTTTTTTTTCTGGTCACATTTCCTACATATCTATTAGAAAACCAAAAATTCTTAGCATGTGAATGCCACTCTTTCTCAGTTTCCATTATTGAAGCAAGACCAGACAGTAGGAAATTAGAAAAAGTAGCTCAAATTTTCATCTTAGTTAGACATACTTTCTTTTTTGTTTACTCCAACTTTATTCTAAACATTTTTATTTTATTATAGTACTAAACATATATGTGTAAGTAATGTGTCCCAAAGATTTATACTGTTAACCCTTAAATTTTTCTGTGAGTAATAATGCTTCTCATGTCATCTACCTTGAATCAAGCTTTAGAAAAAAAAAATGCAAAATTTGAACTTTAATCAACTAATTATGATTATTATAATTTTTATGTAACTGAATAATGAAAAAAGTACAGTAGTAGTATTTTCACTTGAGAAATATTGGGAAATATTTTCAGAACACTATATGGGAATAGATTACTAAATTCCAGATCTAATTTACTCAGGTAGATTCATTTTTATTACAATAAATCATTTTTAAAAAAAACTGATGGGCCATTTCTTGATTAACACAGACAAAGGAAGCATATCTGTAGATAAACAGTTTTCTGTCCATTGTAAGAGTTTTCGTATAATATATTTTATAAATCTTAGGGAACCACCAGCAGCTAATTGCACTTAATAGATTTGGGGATACTAAATGCATATTACAATAGTTATATTTCAATAATGTAGATTTTTAGGAATTTTTCTCTATATGGGGATATCATTTAATATATGAAAATCATTAAATTCACTGAAATTAAAATGGAAACTATTAAGATAAAGATGGATATTAAAATAATGTCAATATAAAAAATTTTTTTGAGAAATTTTTGCAATAGGACCTGAGTTCTTGCGGGAGAGACAGAGAGACAGTGAGGAATCAGCCCTAAAGGAGGATGGCCACACCTTCTCTTCCACTCTTCTCTAGGGATTTTGAGCATGAATGCACACACTTCTGTCATGAGATTCAAGCAGCTGGGTCCAGGACTTGAAGCACAGTTTGCTTGTGATAGTGCAGCAATGTAATCATTATGCCATCTGCTGTTCCCAATATTAAAAACTTTTAAAGTTTCTACAATGATTTAAGAAATAGTGAATGAAATCATCTTTTTAAAAGTTGTGGTTGAGTTCACAAAAAGTGGTGAGCATGTATTTGTCAGGAGGACAAATCTTTGATTTGAGAAAGGACTATTAGCCTAGATGCTAACATTACTTTTTCTACCAGTGTCTTCCTAAAAAAACAAGATCAACTAAATAAGTGCACTGTTGAGATTTTTATATCTTTTTTTTTTAATTTAAACTTACCACTTCTAAAATATTGTTTTAGTTTATTACATTATCCAAATCATTTTAATTAGAAGCAAGGCATAACAACATGGTCTTTGGCACCCTACACTTAATGATTTCTGTTACTTGAAATTAAGTTAATCAGTTATTTTTATTTGAAGGATTGTGTTGTGCTTTAGCCAATGAAAAAATGTATATTTTATTCCTAAGGCAAAGTTATTCACCTGTTGGAAATCACATAAATGCCAACCCTTTCTTTTCACAGCCTGAATGAAAATAATTTAATGACTTTTTAGTAGTATTTAGGCAAACTGAGAAAATTCTGTCTAATCTGTTATTTCCTGTTGATCTGGCATGTTTTGTATAACACAGAAACACTAATAATAAGATAAATATTATGCTCAAATAATCATGGTTTACACTATTTTTCCTATGCCATTTTAAGGAAGATGGCCATGACTTGACTTTGCTTTTCCTTTCTTTTTTTTTCCTTTACTTAAGATTAGAGCACAGTATTTAGTATATAATTTTTTTTTAGAGTTAAGAAGATAAGTTATAAAGCTAATTATTAATCTTAATACTATGTCTATACTGAATTTATATTCAGAAGTAATGATAATGGTACTGTCCATTTAATGAGAAGTTTCTTTTGTTTGTTTGTTTTTTTGTTTTTTTTACCTGCTACATTATTGTAACATTTGGTTTAGTAAGATCCTAAATTCTGAAAAGTTGCTTTAAGTCTACAGTCGATCAATTAATCGATTACAATGTCTTCCAGGCTTTAGTTTTGCATTATATCTAAATAAGCCTTTACTAAATGTGTCTTTATAGTTGTCATTTTACAATTACTTATCTGTCTATCTATCTATCATCTATTTATTTATTTATTTCAATTTGCTATAGAGCATGAGCTCTACACAGAAAGAGAAAAAGAAATCACCTCCTCTCTGCCTCCCACCCCAGGAGGTATGCTCACACTGCAATCCCTTCTCTTCCATTCTCTTCTCAGGATTTTGAGAATGCACCCACAGGTACCTGGTGAGTTTTCCAAGTCACTGAGTCCAGGACTCTAACCATGTAGATGGCCATGTGAGTTCAAGCCACCTTAAGTATTACAGCACTAGCTGGCCCATAGCTGTTATTTTAAAAATCCATTTCCTTTCTCCTAAGTCACTGGAGAATCAGTGAAAGAGAGGTGTTTAGATCCTTGGCTGCTATATACACCACAATTTATCTCAAACATATTTGAGAAATGTATAACTCTAATTCTCATGAGCACTTTTTCCTTTCAAAATATCTCCCTGGTCCTATTTCATTCATTATTACACTAGTTGCATTGAATGTTGGTAACAACCAATTAAGAATCCTTTGGTCTCCTGTGGTCCACATCCTAATCAAGAGCAGCCAAAATAGTGCTGGCCATAAACGCTGCCAAGTAGACCATTAGCCACTGATAATTTGTTTCAGTTAAAACCTCTACTTAGAATAAATAACTGATTCCACAAGACTCACTAATAACATGTTATTTAGGTTCTTTGGTACCTGTGGTCATGCCGACTAAATCTTTTACTTCAGCTGTTTCTGTTTTTATATAGATAGTGAATAAATTTCAAGGTCAGAGCATCTGAAACCTTCTAATAAACAATAGCCAAAATATTCATAGCAGGAAGTCCTTGGCAATGTAAGCATACATTAGAGAATGATTTATAGTAGAAAACTAGTAAAAACCTAAAATAGTTATTTTATCATTTAATATAAAAGAATACCATCAGAAAAATATTCCTCCTGCCAGATACATCCTCAAGAGAGTCTCTCTCATGTAAACTAAATGCAAGCACAGAATAAATTGCAAGAACTTGTCAAATAAAAAGAAGATCCTTGTGAGAAAATCATCCACACATGAGTTAGGCTGAGTCCCAAGACTAATAACTGTAGGTTTTTTTTTTTTTTTCTTTTTTCTTTTTATACACTGTGATGGCAATGCTTTCTCATAATTCCTATATCTTGGTTGAGTATGTCCTTTCTCTCATTACATTGTGGTCATCTATAGGACACAGACTCTACGGAATGTTGGATAGCATTTAATTTCTAAAGACAGTGTGATATGAAAATTACACTCTCAAGAGCAGAAGAATGGTCTGTGTCTCCTATACTTCTTGTCTTTGAGAACCATTTAAGAATTGATGAAGCCAGTCCATTCAGTAATGCTTAGGGCTCACTCTCTGTTATATCTGACTTGTTTCCCTAAATAATTGTTCTTAAGAAAATTTTATTTATTTATTTATTTATTTTACTCTCTCAAGATTAAAAATGGTTTAGATTAACGATTGCAGCTGGTATTATTACAAATAAATATTTCTACATTTTGCACTTAAATCCCATTCATAAATATACAATTGGGGTCAGCCTAGTAGCCAAAGCGTTTTGGCTCTGCACAGAGGAAATCGGCACCCACATGCCGAATCTGGGACCCAAACCATGGTCAACCATGGTTGTGGGAATCCAGCACCTTAAACACTATGCCAACTGCTGTTCTCTGATTCCCTCTTTTAAAAAGAGTTTGAGTACCACTTGAATTACGCCTTTAACCACATTAGTAAA
Source organism: Tupaia belangeri chinensis (assembly GCF_000334495.1). Taxonomy (NCBI): domain Eukaryota; kingdom Metazoa; phylum Chordata; class Mammalia; order Scandentia; family Tupaiidae; genus Tupaia; species Tupaia belangeri. The sequence continues at coordinate 5,640,090 of NW_006159990.1, read as the reverse complement.
TCATTAAGTGGCACTGTTACCCAAGTGTTTTTCAAACTACTGGTGTCTCTGAGACTGTTGCTTAATTCATCCTTTTTCTTTTAAAGTTTATAAAAAAATCATATTTGAATTCCTCATGTTTACAAGAATTGTGACATTTTAATTTCATAATTTTTTCAAAAATACGATTTTCCATTCATAATTCCATCAATAGTACTATGATTCACTTACACTTCCATAGGCCCAAAGCAAGAGTTTTCTTTTATTTTCCCTAATTCCATGTCCAGTCTCATGGAAAAACTCTTCCTCTGCTTTGCATTCTACTTACTCCTCCTTGTCAAACAGCTCAAGTTGTTTTTCTTCTTATCACATTTTTCACTGGTAACAATCTACTTTGTTTTCCATTTATATAGCTTGGAATTCTAGGAAATATATACAAAAAAAATTACAAATAATTTTGGTGTTTTCTCCAGGAAGATCTATGAAAAAAAATAATAAAAAATTAATTTGGTTAAGTTGGGAGAAAAAAATATAGCCCATATTGTAAAAATATATCTTTAACAATTTCCCTTTAAGTTTTAGAAATGTAAAGAATTTTTCATAAGGTATACTTTTACTTTTAGGTTTTTGTGCCTGTAAGGACATACTCCCTTTTCATAATTTTAAATAATTAGCATATTTCACTTTTAGGTTTTTGTGCCTGTAAGAACATACTACATTTTCATAATTTTAAATAATTAGCATATTATCAATGGTGTTAGATTAGATTCTCCAAAACAAACTTCCTTGACAAAATTTGGATTTTTCTCTTTTTCTTTAAAAATTAAAGTATTTTTTAAAAAATCCACATGGATTACTATAAATTAAAAATAAATAATTTATAACTTGGTGTGAAAATATGATGTATAATTAGTAAATAACCCTAACTTTGATTATTTTATGACCATAAGCATTTATATTCTTTCTTCCTGAAGATAATTAAATAATTTATAAGTGCCAAGAGTAAGTGAAAAAAACTCCAAGTATGAAAACTTAAGTTATTAAAACTAGAATGCCTTAATTCTAAAACTTAGAAATAATTATTCAGATCATTCATTTATTAAATATTATATTACATGAACTCTTATTGGAAAGTAAACTAGTTTAGCGTATCATTAAAACCCTTAAAAAATGTTTTGTCATGTCATGGGCCTCCCAGAGCCATCCAACTTGTATACTAATTATTTTTTCTTGGCTACATGCTGTTTTAATTACATTCATTATTTCTGTCATTCTGCAGAATCTTATGCATGGAAGTGTTGGTGGCCTTGTGCATAACCATTGCTTTTTCCCTGCTGTGCTAATGGCTTAAGTCCAAACTGAGGTGCAAATGAAATGAGTTTAGAAGGATAAATTTGGCCCCCAGTTAATTTGCTTCACAAACCTGCTACCCATTTTTTTGTCATAAGTTGGCTCAATTACAAATCTATGTTCATAAAGAACCCAAAAGTTAGCTAACAATCTTAACTTTTATCTTTAATGATTATCAATGGTGTTCTCAGAAAGATGCTCAAGAAGAAAACCAAATATATTGTGAATCTTATTAGAAATTAAGTAAATTTTAGCAATAAGAATTGAAAGATTAGGAGTAAATCCAGTAAGAACAAAGAAAGAAAAAGTACGCCTGGAGCATTTTTGAAAACTCAGAAGAGAAATTGTTAATCATATTTGATTGATTGTAATAATTCTGCCATTTTTTTCATTTAATTTTAGATAGAAGGAAATATCTTTTTCCCATTGATATTAGTTACTCTCCTCTGCCCCTTATCTAGTTCTGCCTTTGCCGTGCAAAGAGAACCCTTCTTTTACTTTTTAAATACAATGGTAACATACTCTGAAAGTTCCCCAAATCAAAAATGGTCCATAATTGTAACTTGTCTTTGTGGTTAAAAACAACAACAACAAAAAAAAACTCAATAAAAGTTATTAAATCTAAATAATATTTCAAATAAATAATTTTTAAAAGTGTTCTATGTATTTCACATCACTTATTGATGATGACCAGGCATTCATAATATTATCAAATTTTTAAATATTAGTTCTTTTAGGAAATAGACAATTATTAACATGTATAAAATATATTCTGTTCCTCTGTAAAGTGATTACAAACCAATGTGGATAGCTCTTATTGTGTCACTAAGACATATCTCTATTCAATTCATAATATCTGAGGGCTTTATTCAATTCATAATATCTGAGTACATATTGTTTATTCTCAGAGAGGAAAATGCAAATTATGACCTCTGCTTTCTAGAAGTTAGCTTCAAAGGTATAAGACAAAATTTCACATAATAAATTATACAAGGTTCTTGCTTTTATATTATTGTTACTTTATTTTTTTGTTGCTATCTATAGTTAAAAAAAATTGAAAACACTTTTCAGTACAGTGAAATGTGTTTTAAAAACTACTTAAAATCAGTTTCAACTGTTGTTGATTAGACACATAAAATGGGCAACCCTTTTAAAGGAAAGCACAAATCTGTCTAGTTTTAGGAATTCCACTCTAGAGTGACAAAGGAGTACATGTCTGCTCCTTTCAGAACTTCAGGTGGTTACCCTTCTCTATGTAAAGTTGTTCATGGAACTCACCTTTGAGAGCTTCCATATGCATGGCTAGAATGAGTAAGGCAATTAGGACAGGCCCAACAAATTATTAACCCAAATATGAAGCCTCAGAACGTTTGGGAGCTTCCATATGCATAGCTAGAATGAGTAAGACAATTAGGACAGGCCCAACAGAAATTATTAACCCAAATATGATGCCTCAGAATAGAAAGGGAAGTAATTTTTTTAGGTATATTGAGTCCAGTATCATAACATTTTGTAACTCCATGCTTGCTCAGTGAAAGTTAAACTCCTTATGACAATAATTCAAAATGAATTAGGCCAGCCCTGTAGCCTGATGGTTAAGGGAGTCAGATTCTACATGGCTGACCACATAAATCTGTCAGCTTGGAAAACATGCAGGATGGCCTATGTACATGTGTCTCCAAAATCCTGACAGGACCCAAAAGTGGACAAAAAAAAGAAATGAGACATGACTGTGCCCCATGGTAGGGTGCTTTCTCCCTCTCCCTTTCTTTCTGGTGACTACCCATGCACTGTGGCAAATAAAAAAGAAAAGAAAACATTAAAGCATAACACACTTGAACTCCCCAGAATTTGGTTTTACACAGTATATAAGTACCTATATAAACTTAAGTCTCCATTTCATTATGTTTAATTGCTGTCATGTATTGCTTAACCCTAATTTTCTCTTAGGCTGCTGTAGACTTAATGCATCCTCATTTTTACGAAGTGAGTGTTTTCCATGAATCTAGAATGCATTGATGTATCCAGCAAACTTGGTCTTAAAAGTTCTTGCTTTAGACATCCATTTGGCCTTTGATCTTTATCTAGTAAAAGAGACCTTTAAATGTGTTTACAATCTCTTTGGTAAAAGATCACATTTGTCCTTTACATTTTCTGCTATTCTCTAGCTAGCTTCTCCTGTCTCATTACACAGAAGGAAAAAAAAAAAAAAAGAGAGAAAAGAGAAAAACAGAAAGTCATGGGGCAATATGGCAATGCTATTATCTAAAGAGCTGGTGGTTGTCTTCTATTAGAGAATTAATGTTTCTGAAGAATTTATCGTAGTTTTAGCCTGAGTTCTGTGTTTTAGGAACATTCTATCAGAATTCCTCTCTTTGTTTTTCTTTCTCTACCTATAGAGAATGGTTACTTTATGACTTTCTCTAGATACACTCCATCCCTTTATAAATCACAGAAGGTGACCTGTAGTTGCTAGTCTGGCCTCAGACAAACTTATGTTCTACTATAAAGATTTAAAGTTATAAAATCCTCACTTTAAACAAGAATACAACTTTTTAAAATCTATATCCACAAACTTTTAAATATTTTTATAAAAGAAATATAAAATAATTTCCTGATACTCTAATCCACATTTTTTTTTCTTTTTGATAACAACTTGATATATGAATTCGATTTGTCACCTTGTCTCTGAAAAAAATCTACATGAAAAGCATCATATATGTTTTTTTCTGTTTGGGTTTCTTAGAACGGATTTTCATGTTATATTGCAATGCTCACTTCTCTTGTATTTCAAGTCTATTATCTAATTTTACCTAAGCACTCTGGTAGGCAGAGGGAGATTATTTCATCCACATTTAAAAAAATGAAGAAAGAAGAATACAGAGAGGCTAAATGATTTGCCCACGGCCATATTTAACTCTGTGGTAATTGTATACTGCAATAACTTGGAAGAACTAGGAATCAGTGCAGGCAATGGGTAACAGAATCCCCTAGCAGGAGGATGGGCAGATGAGACTGATGGCAAACTAGAAATAAACTAAAACTAAATATTTCACAGAAAACTAATCTGTAAGTATCACAATTTAATAAAGTTGACTGGAGAAAAGTACTGTCTTGCAAATAAATAGCTTTGCAAGAAACAATGTAAGGCAGTGATGATAACATGTATAGAAACAGCACTAAAGAAATGACTTTGACTTACAACTGTAAACATATATTAAAAAGTCTTAATAATATAATACTACATAATTATACTCTGAGTAAATATTATTTAAAAATTTAGAACTGTTCTTGTTAGGCTTAAATTCAATGAATTTTAGTTTATTTTCTACTCACAGTGAATTAAGTATTTGAAATAGAAGATTTATATTTGAATATTATATCTGCATTTTATTATAAAAGTATACAAAACACTTATCTTTCTGCATTTTTAGTATTCTGTTTGTATGCTTTATTTCAAATGCAATTCTTATAACACTATTCCTACAGGTAAGAGATAATAGATACTGAATTTATGTGTATCAGGATTCTGGAGAGGAATAACTTCAATACTGAGTAAGGGATATACATGGAGGTAACTTACCAATGGCTGGTTTCGAAAACTGACAGCAAGTAAACAAAGCCTTAATAAACATGGGAAAATAAGCCATTAGTTTATTTCTTTTTAAATGTTGTCAGAGTGTGCATAGGCTTGCTTCAGAGAGAAAGAGAGAGAGAAGGAAAGAGAGAAAGTGCCCCCTGTAGGGGATGGTCATGCCACAATTCCTTCTCTTCCATTTCCCCCTCCTGTCCAGATTATGGGCATGCACACACATGTGCCATATGTTTCTCAAGACTCTGGGACTTCGTCAGGCCAGGTGGAATCTAGCAGCCTTAACCACCAGCTGTCTTTTCAATGTATACATATGATAAAATTTAATTTACAAATTAGTCATAGAAAGAGATTAACAACAATAACTAAACATTTTAACAATATATTGTTACAAAAATTATGTGAATATGGTCTCTCTCTTTGTCTCTCATATTTTACTGTAGCAGGTAATTGAAATGGTGGTTGATAAGGCAGAACTACATACAAAAAAAATCAAATTGTAAAAATGCCTCTAAAATATTTTTAGAAAGACTTTTTAAGCTCAGTCATAGAAACCTGAATAATTGTGCCTTTATCCAAGAAACATATTTTCAAAGAAGAGAGAAGGAAAGAGAGAAAGTGCCCCCTGTAGGGGATGGTCATGCCACAATTCCTTCTCTTCCATTTCCCCCTCCTGTCCAGATTATGGGCATGCACACACATGTGCCATATGTTTCTCAAGACTCTGGGACTTCGTCAGGCCAGGTGGAATCTAGCAGCCTTAACCACCAGCTGTCTTTTCAATGTATACATATGATAAAATTTAATTTACAAATTAGTCATAGAAAGAGATTAACAACAATAACTAAACATTTTAACAATATATTGTTACAAAAATTATGTGAATATGGTCTCTCTCTTTGTCTCTCATATTTTACTGTAGCAGGTAATTGAAATGGTGGTTGATAAGGCAGAACTACATACAAAAAAAATCAAATTGTAAAAATGCCTCTAAAATATTTTTAGAAAGACTTTTTAAGCTCAGTCATAGAAACCTGAATAATTGTGCCTTTATCCAAGAAACATATTTTCAAAGAAATGTGCCTGACTTTTCCCAAAGAGTTTCAGGAAGGACAATGCATGACATCTCATAATTCTGGGCATAAGAATTACATTCTTTGAATCTGTGTGAAAGAGATTTTTTTGTGCCAATTTTCTAGATTAATCTTTTTACTATAATCATGCACTTCAGGCCAAATTTTGACAGTCAACAGTTACAGAAAACTCTCATGAAATATAAGAAGGTGCTTTCTATTTGTGACTGAAAAAGAATTTGACAGAACTACTTTGTGAATAAGTTTGTAAATACTATACACAACAACAGAAAGAACATGAAGAGGTACACTGACAGAACAGTTTCCTTTTTTGACCTATACATAAGAAAAATCTAGACCTTATTTTATTAAAATCAATTACACCTAATAAAATTGCTTACTTTATAAACATTTGCACATTCTTAATAAACAGGACTTACTCAAAGACAACTCTATTCAAGCAACTATTAAATGAATCAATGAGCGTGTAAGTATGAAGAAATCAGAAAAACAGCAACAAGTAAAGGAATAAACTGGTCCATCTTAGTGGACTGTGATTTGGGTTTCATTGTTGACTTTCCTATTTTCCTCTAAACCCAAACTTGTGTGGGCATTCTGAAAGGTTTTCTAACTGTTCTTACCTTGCTCTTTATAAATTCCCCTTTGTATATAACTTTGTAGCTTCCTCCATTATTACCACGTGCACACATACACTTGTACACACACACATACTCATACACACACACACACACAGATTCTCTCAGATCTAGGTAGCCATTGGAGAGCTACCATTCAGTGTTTTATGATTAAAAAGCTCTATATTTTCACAATGTAGTTTGGTACTTTGTTTCCTCTACTTGGTTTAGCAATAAATCTTCCATGTAAATTTTCATAAAAATTCCAAAATTTGCAAGATTCCAAATCTTCCATATAAATCTTCTATAGTCTTCCACATGCTATCAAATGCCAGGGTTTCATTGCTGTTTATTGCTGAGTAGTATTATAGTAGTATGCCATATTTTTTCAATCCATTCGTCTTTCTGTACATTAGGGTTTGTTCCTTGTCCTAGCAATGGTGAATAATGCCACAATAAACATGGAAGTGTAAGTGATTTATCCGACTGAGTGCATTTCTATTTTGGGGGTAGATACCCAGGAGTGGAATTGCTGGATCATATGATACCTTTTACTTTTCTGTAGAGTTATAGCTAAAAGACTTTCAGATATGTTACTATTGTCTTCTCAGCTGATTTGCTGCCTGAGGTCATGCCTTCATATTTACTTACCACAGTGTGCTGCTGAGCATACAATTGGAATTTGCTTTCTATCTTACCTTTATATGCGGACCTAATTAAGCTGGATTTAACTGTGGCTAATTTTTTCCTCTGGAGCCTACAATTAAAAGGCCACAGAGAGGTAACTTCCAATTTCCAAAAAAAACTTTAGAATTTGTTTTATATGAAAGATAGGTTTATTACACACATATGCACACAACCACACACACATAGGCACATAGATATAATTATACATTATTTATTAAATATTAATGTTTAATTATAGAATCCCACTTAACTTTTTTCCTTTTTTCATTCCCTTTGTGAAAATTTTCTTTTTATAAAAAGTGAATACAGGGGCTAGCAACTTGGCATGGTGGTTAAGGCACTGGACTCCCACATGGCTGACCACAGTTCAAATTCCAAATTGGGCAGCTTTCTTTCTCATTTTCTTTCTCTCTCTGTATCTCTCTCTGGTGAACATACATGCCCTATAGTAAATTAAATAATAATAACAATATATAAAATAAGTAATTAGCTTTAAAAATGAATACATCTTACCAAAATTCAATTCACATTTTCACTGAAATGCAGTAACAAATGGAATTTATCTTCTCCAATGATTATAAATAATATTCATGTCTACACCATAATATTGTTATTTGTGACTGAATTCCCAGGAATAAATGATAAATACGCAGTAAACAAAGAAGAAGAATATAAGCAGATATCATAAAATTCCAAACCCTTAAAAGACTAACAATTGTCCAAGGCATTTCAGAATAGATCAATGTAATCCACTGATGGGCCTTTAACGCTCAGTTCTTTGTGGAGCATCAACATTGAAAATGAAAGAAAAACAGCAAAAATGTTTCATCAATAATGAATGATCAGAACCAAAGACATTGGAAGATTGCATTCACAGTTCCATTAGTATGCAAGTCAGCTTCCAAACTAAGAAATAGAGAGAGTGAAATAAGAACCTAGGCAGAGTCCTTGTGAATGCCACAAAGTATAAATGATTTTCTGTGTTTACTTTATTTGTGGCATGTAATTTTATTTCTCTGCCTAAGTTATGAAATAAGGCCATCAGCAAGTTAGAAGCAATATATATGTATATAATATTTTTATCAAGCCATTGTTTTCATCACTTTCTATGCATTGTGTTGATATCATATTCCCCATTATTAAATAATACAGCAGCAAAATGAATAGATTTTATTACTATATAGATTTTAGTTTCAGAAAGAGGTTTTATATAATGCTGGTAGCTACAGTTGAGGAAAAATTATAAACAAATGGCCTAGCAATAATACTTACCTAGCAAGGGCACTCTGAGGATAAAACAACAAACAGAAGTTTGTAAAACACTTAGCAAAATATCTAGCACATATGAGGTAAAAGAATAACATTGCATTATTTTATTATTGCTATTATGTCTATGAATTCAGAATATAAAACAGCAACAAAAAATGGACTTAAAATCTCCCATTCCTTTATAACTACTATGGTTTTGGTTATAAGAAAAAATGATGTTTATAGAAGACAAATATGATTTACTGTAGATTTGTTTGCTTATTGTTAATCAATGACATTGATATAGAAACCGAATCATCAGTATAAGGTTGATGACTGAATGAAAGGTGTGTATCATCCCAACATCCTCATAAGCGTTAGAGAAGAAAGTGTTTCCTTGATATATCTTATCAAAGGAAGACAACTTTTCAGCTAAAGATGGCAGAATATGACCCCTCCTAGGCAATTACTCCATTGGGAACCTCATCCTAGTGTCTGTCCTAAGGATATCTTTCAGGTTTTTGCATGTATAGTATTCTTTATATTGCCCAACTAAAAAATGATGGAAGAAATCCTCTAGAATTTAAAGAACAGCTACTCAATTATTCCCAAAGAATACACTCCAAGAAACTGCCTTTATATTTTACAAAGTGAAAATATGAAATGGTAAAGGGTCAAAAGAAGTTTTGAAAAGTCTGATTTCTGAGAATTTTTTGTTTATAGGATCATATCCCTTTCCCGGTTCTAGATTTTCTCTGACTAATTTGCACGGTATGAGAAATGTCCTTTGTACCTCATTTTTGCTCCTCATCCTTTATCATCTGAGCACCATTCCATTTGAACACTTTTCTCCTACAATGCCCTTCTTTGCCTGGACCCCCTCCATGGCGCCAAATTATGATAAGTTGAAGGAATGTAGGTGCTCTTGTTACATTGGTCAAATGAATAGCTTAAAGGAAACCACACGCCACTAATTGCCATATGCTGTGTTTTAGTTCACTAAGTTATGGCCTAACAGTTCATACCACGAAATCTCTTGAGTCTTGATTGCCTGAGGTTGCTTGGCATGAACAAAAAAGAAAGAAATCTTAAAATACTCTCTGAAAAACTCTTAATTCAACATTTTTCTAATAACCCCATACCCTTACACTTAGTCACATCATTAAGTATTTGTTTTCATCTATTCCAGCATTTAATTGTCAGCTGCTTCATTTTATTCTCATTAACTCATTTGGATTTCTGAAGACACAGTAACTGATTAGAAAATAATGGAATAAATATTGCAACTTCTCACACATGGAACACTGTGAAAAACTTAGAGGCACACATTAACTTGATTAGACCTTCAAACGTCTTTTATGACTAAGAAGAGAGTAATGTGGTATGGCTATAGCTTACAAAGGATTTATTTTTCTACATATTACTTATATCTGTTAAAAGATTTTTTTAATAATTTGTTTTTAAAGTTAAAATGTTCTATTATGAAAAAATGCTGCTTAATGATTTCCTGTAGAATGTAAATTCCACAAGAGCAAGGACCTTTCTTTGATGTTTATTTTCCACTATGTCCCTTGAAAAGTGCTCCAGTACATTCTAAAAAATAACTGAATTAATAGATGTGTATGTATAAGTCTTTCTTGACTCAACACATCATATTCTGTGAAATAATGTCTCTCGTAATGATTAAATGAATGCGTTTTTTTTTCTATTTTCGTATTCACTAGCCCTTTTACCAGTAGCCAAAGATGCTACTCTAGTGACCTCTAGTTAGTTTATTTATGGAAAGATACTTAATTACCTGTATTACTATTCTGTTGTTTTTGTAACAAAATACCACAAACTAGACAACTTACAACAGAAAAAAAAAATTTTTTTTGGAGAAGTTTCTGCTATAGGGCACGTGCACTCACCAGAAAGACAGAGAGACAGAAAGTGAGAAATCACCCCCCGGGGGGAAGGCCACACTGCAATCACTTCTCTATTCTCCTTTTGTGATATTGGGCATGCACGCACATACACCTCACGTGAGTTTAAGCCACCGAGTATAGGACTCGAACCATAGTCGACTACATGGGAGTTCAGCAACATAGCCATTACACCAATAGCTTTCCCCAGAAATTTATTTTCTCACAGTTCTGGAGACCAGATATCTGAACAGAAATTTACTTTCTCACAGTTCTGGAGACCAGATATCTGAAGTCAGGATGTCAATAGGACTATGCTTCCCTTCTTTCAGAGTGTCTATAGAGATACTTTGTATGTCTCTCTTCTCTTCACCTATAAATCCAACTAATTATTGGATTTATGGTCCATCTGGATAATACAGAATGATTTCATCTTGAGATCCTTAATTTAATAAGATCTGCAAAGACTATTTTCTTTACAAGGTAACATTCACAGCTACGGAGGCTTAGAATATGGAGAAATCATTTCGGGAGCAGATGAAGAGAGTTACTCCTTGATAATCCCTAATATCAAGAATACTAAAGCTATATGTCGTAACTTGAATTTATTCTAAAGAATTCATGTGTTAAACCTCTGTAATGAAATTAAGAAGGTTAACATTTAATCCAATTATGGTTTCAAAAGGTGAAGCTATGGAGAATAAATAAAGATTAAGGTCCTCAGGATGGGGCCCCATGCTGGAGTTCTGCTTGTTTTATAAGAAGAGATGAGAGACTTAGAATGCCAACCGACGTCAACCATGCTTATTGTAGTCAGAAAAACTCCTTCAGAGAGGGACCCTGAACCTTAAACCTCCAAACCATATACTGAAAAATCCTCTATTTTTACAAGTCACCCAGATTCAGGAATTATTCTATTATTTGTCACAAAATAGACTGGAACAATATACTCCAGCTGACCAAACTGTGGGCTTAAAATAGCACTCTGATGGAGACCAAGGATTTCTTTGAGGTTGTCTAAGAACTAACCTGGAAATAGACATAGAAGGAAGAGCCTAATGGCTGAGTCTCAAATTCTTGTTTGGAAAGTTCCAAAGTACAGATGTTTTGAATTATCACTAGCAAAAATTATCTTAGGAAGACAGAGTTGAGTTTTCTCTTTATCTCAAAGCAACAAGTGGTTTATCAATTAAGAAATATGTAGGGACTTTTTGTAACTGGAGAACAACTTTCTTTCCTGGAAGTAAAACAGGTCAGGATGACTTGATACATCAGCGTCCCTTAAGGCTGGCTGTTCAAGATCTTTACATTTTTCTAGATTTGTACCTCTGGATAGGCTATAAATAACTATTTCAGCTCCATTTTTCCTTAGAGTTTGTAGTGGTACACAAGACCTATACATAGTAATAAAGGTCTTAGCTTACATTTTATTTTAATTTTTTTGATTGCCAGAGGAAGTATGCACTCATCAGAGAGAGAAAGAGAGGGAGAAAGCATCTCCTAATGGGACATGGCTATGCTGCAATCCCTTCTCATTTATCTCTCTATCTTTTCAGGGTTTAGGGCACAAACACACCTGCTCCGCATGTTTTCCAAGTTACGTGTCAGGATTTAAACTGTGGTTGGAATGTGGTATTTAGCTCTCTTAACCACTAGATTTTGGGATCAGTCTATTAGCCTACATTATTAAAAGATTATGGATGAGATAAGATTTTTTAATTGTTCTTTAGAGTTTTGTACTATTCTTGTCTAATCACAAAGGTATGGTTCTCACATGAAACACATAACTTGCCAATGATGTCCATGGAGCCCAGAAAGTTCTATATTTTGACAAAATTCAACAAGGTCTTTATCGATGAAGATTTCCATATATTTTGACAAAAACAAAACAAACCCTTACTTTACCAAAATCTCACTTGTTATAGAGGGGGTCTCAAGATTCTAAATATGCCTACTGATGTCACATTCATTTTGTTAAATGACTAGGGTATACCAAAATAGCACATATCTATAAAAATACCCAAAGGTAATAATTTTAATGGTATTTCTCATTGGAGATTCTAGGATATTGATTTTACCCATTTATCTCGAATGTATTTCATGTAAATAAATAAAGTCCTAAACTTCTTGTTTTTTGTGTGTGTCTAAACAAAAAGAAAAGAAAAGAAAAAATTTCCTTTTTTTTACTTCTAAGTATTTATTTCCTTTTTGAGATGTCAAAAGCCACAAAGTCTTAAATTTTGAATAATACTCTAAAAAATTTTGAATAATACTCTTTATTCTAAAGGAACAATTTACATGCCTTAATTGAAGTTGGGTTTGTGAACCCATTGCTTAATTTTAATGCAAATAAAGAATGTGAACTCTGTCTTTTTCTTTTAGAATCCACAAGCAAGGAATAATTTTTAAAATTTAGGGATTAAAAATAGGCTATAAATATAATATTTTACAGACAAGCATAGAAAACTTTTTTTTTAAAGAGATTTTTGTTATAGGGTGCCTATGCTTGCCAGAGAGACAGATACAGAGAGACAGAAAGCAAAATATCATCCTCCACCCCCAAGGTGGGATGACTACACCACAATCCCTTCTCCATTCTCCCCCTGGGATTTTGGGCATGCTCACACATGCATGAACCCAACATGAGTTTCAAGCCACTGAGTTCTGAACTTGAACTGCAATTGATGACATGGGAGTCCAGTTACATAACTATTACGCCATTTGCTGGTCCCAGGGATATAAAACTTCACACTCAAGAGCACTGGAAGAAGGGCATTTGATGCTTTAAATTAGAGATAGGGGCAAAAATCGTTTACTCCCCTTCCTCTTATACTAAGAAACAACAACAGCAACAACAAAAATAATGAAAAAAGAAGGACAATTTCATTTCCAGAATAACTGGAAAACTGCTTACTAGTTATGGCAAAGATATGGAAAAGTAGTTGGTGACAATCAGATTTGCACTGATAACTACATAAGCTAAACAGAGGTGGGGGCTAAGTCAACACACACACACACCTATTTATTTATTTATTTTGAGATGTTTTTGCTATGGGACGTGTGTGTTCGCCAGACAGACAGAGACAGACAGAGACAGAAAGCAAGAAATCACCCCCCCAGGGGAGATGGCCATGCCACAATCCCTTCTCCTCCATTCTCTCTCGGGATCTTGGGCACGCATGCACACACGCCCAGCATGAGTTTAAACCATCAGGTCCAGGACTCGAACTGCGGTTGACTATGTGGGAGTCCAGTGACATAGCCATTATGCTAACTGCTGGTCCCAACACACACAACTATTACTTATAGAACTTAATTACAAAGCTCACAAATTTTTGCCCATGCATAAAATGAGAAGATAAAAATTTGCAAAAAGATAAATTTCAGTCAAGATTAATAATTTAGACAACTGAGTCTAATTGAAAATAAAGTAGAATCTCAAAAACTATTAGACACACTTTACTAGAGATATTTCGTTTTATGAAATCAGATAAGATTCTTCTGAGCAAGTGCATTTCAAATATTATAGACTAAATATAGATTAGGCCAAAGAAGAACAAGTAATTTAACATGGAACAGAGACCCAGTAGACCTATATTTTCTGATAAAATGAAATTAATTAAAATTAATAATAATAGCAATAGAAAATAAACAAAACACACAGCGTGAGATGAAAAAAAATCTGTATCACTTAAACTATGCTTTGATTAAAAAGCACACCAGAACAAAATTTTCACATGGCTCAGAATTCTTTTTTTTTTTTTTTGGAGAGTTTTTTGCTATAGGGCACGTGCTCTCGCCAGAAAGACAGAGAGATAGAAAGCAAGAAATCACCCCCCCAGGGGAGATGGCCACGCCGCAATCCCTTCTCCTCCACTCTCCTCTAGGCATCTTGGGCATGCACACACATGCGCCCGGCGTGAGTTTTAAGCCACCGGGTCCAGGACGCGAACCGTGGTTGATTACATGGGAGTCCAGCGACATAGCCATTACGCTAACTGCTGGTCCCAGCTCAGAATTCTATAAAAAACATAAATTGAAAAAGTAGAGAAGTAAGAACCAAGGAAAAGAAGAAAAAATATAAACTTAGCCACATAGAAGGCCAAAATTTTACACAAATGATTCAACTAGGGAAAATAATAAAACAAGCAAATGAATGTTTTCCTTATTGTGTAAAAATATTGTTTTCTTTCCTGTTTTACTTACATTTTGCTATTGGGTAATCAATCATGAGTAGGAAATTTCACTTATGTGATTTCCAAAGATTACAATGCCTACTACAACACTTTTGATAAAGAATATAGATATTCCAAGACAGTAATTTTAAAATATCCAAAGCCTTTGGAGCATAACTTGGCAATATCTAAAACTTGCTAACTTTTTTTTAATCTACCTTTTTAACTTACTGTTGCTCCTCCTTTACCCCAAAAAAGGGTGCATGCACTTGCCAGAGAGAGAATCAGAGGGAGAAATCAACTGCAAATGGTGTGTGGTCACTCCACAATCACTTTTTCATTTCTCCATCCTGTCAGGATTTGGGATAAGACTGAACAAATGCCAGGTACACTTTACAAGTCTCAGGACCCAGGATTAGAACTGTGGTTGCCCATGTGGGCTCTGGCTCCCTTAACTAATAGGCTATGGGTCAACCCATCAGCTTATAGAATTTCTCTTGTTAATATGTTTGCAATTATATATATTTGTGCGTCAATGTAAGCATTTTTTTTTTCAACTTGTTAGGTGGTGTATGTGCTCACCAGAGTGAGAGACACAGAGAGAAGGAGAGGGATAAAACTCCCCAGGATGGGGCATGGTATTCTTAATTCCTTCTCCTCCATTTCTCTCTGTGATTGGGACTTTGAGCATGTACATAAAAGAGAGTCTGATGCGTTTCTCAAGTCACTGGGTCCAGTTAGCTCTGTGTGATCTGATTCTCTTAACCACCAGGCCACAGGCTGGCCCTAAAAGGCTACTTTCTATGAATCTTCAAAAAGACTAGGTTTGGGAGTGGGAGAGAGACTCTGGTGTATCCTTTGCTACCTTTTGCAGTTTAAATATTTTTTTAATAACTGCATAGCTTGGGGGGCCAGCAGTTAGCGTAATGGCTATGTTGCTGGACTCCCATGTTGTCGACCACGGTTCGCGTTCCGGACCCAGTGGCTTAAAACTCACGCCAGGCGCGTGTGCCTGCGTGTCCAAGATTCCGAGAGGAGAATGGAGGAGAAGGGATTGTGGCATGGCCATCCCTCCTGGGGGGTGATTTCTTGCTCTCTATCTCTCTGTCTCTCTGTCTGGCGAGCGCACGTGCCCTATAGCAAAAACCTCTCCAGAAATAGATAAATAAATAACTGCACACCTTATTATCACAATATAAATAAATAATTAAATTAGTAATCAAATATGCAGAGATGTGGTAGGAAAATGAGTACATTGAAAAAAAAAAATGATGGGTTTTCCTATGCAAAAATATGTCCTGACTTTTCTGACGACCCAATAGTAACTACACTTGTGTATGTGTGTGTGTGTGTGTGTGAGAGAGAGAGAGAGAGAGAGATGAAGAGACAGAGACAGAGAGAGAGAGAGAGACCAAGATGTAAATTCAGGGGATATTAAGGAAAAGGCCAGGACAGATTTAGCTGGGCAGTGGGAAATGGAATTGGGCTCATCGATTGGGACAGCTTAATGGATGGAATAAAATTTCACAAGCAATTTAAACAATGACAGAGATATTTGAAGATTCTTTCCCCCATCACTTCGCACACACACACTTATACACACACACACACACACACTCTCTCAAGATGTCTTAAGCAGAGAAAAGACATTTAATCCAAATTAACATATAAATGTCCTTTTAAATTATATTTTCGTGAGAAGTTGAAACTGTCATTCAAATAAAAGTCCAGTGTGCTTGAGTTATTGAAGATTTTCTCCTTTCCTTTACATAGTGCTCAACACGCATGAAACAAGAATTACAGAACATGACTAATACTGGCCATAGAAGCTATTCTATGCTAAACAAGGTTTTGACAAACGGTATGTCTTTCAAAATAGATATATCTAGACTCACTGTTTTTCAGGGACTAAAACATAAGCCAATCTTTATCTTTGATAGTTCCTTTATTCATCAGGAAAGTGTTCTTTTTCACTCAAATGCATTTAAGTGATAAATAAATAGCAGTGACTTGAATCCAAGAAGAAAAAAAAATACTCTTGATTTCTTGATATAACATATTTGTAATTTTCTTGAGCTTTGAAACCATATATACCATTAACTTTATAATATATAACACTGGATACCAAGTATTTAGTGAATCAAAACAAAAATACAATAAAACAATAGAAATAAAGTGACTTTAAAACTTTATTCATTTAAAAATAAAAACTTTATTTATTTGCTTTAGGGTACTAAAGACAGAGAGTGGGAAAGTAAAAGAACATCTCCCAGGGGGGATGGCCATGCCACAACCACTTCTCTTACATCCTCCTTTTGAGATATGGAGCACATATATTTTTCTTTTTTTTTCTTCTTTCTTTCTTTCTTTCTTTTTTTCTCCCTTTCTTTTTTTCTTTCTTTCTTTTCTTTTTTTTACCATAGGACATGTGCACCTGCTGGATAGAGACAGAGAGAGACAGTGAGAGGGTAAGTGAAAAATCACCCTCCAGGTGGGATGGCCATCCAAAAATCTCTTCTCATCCATTCTCTTCCAGAGACTTTGGCAATGCACACACATGCACCATGGCATGATTTTAAAGCCACCAGGTGTTGGACTCAAACTATGGTCAGCCATGTGGGAGTCCTGCTCCTTAACCACTATGCCACCTGCTGTCCCCAACAAAGCATGTTTATCCGGCTACCAGATCCTAGACTTGAATAGAGTAGTCAACCAGGTGGGACCCAGCATGCTTAATAACCATACTATTGGCTGACCCATAGGATAGACTAATAAACAGTGAATTTTTAAACCAGAATATCGAAGAGTTAAAATGATAAAGTTTATTTAATTAGCTGATATTTAATATACCTCTTGAAATTCCTCCTAAAATATCTAAGAGTTAAAATGATAAAGTTTATTTAATTTCCTGATATTTAATATACCTCTTGAAATTCCTCCCTAAAAATTGATTGTCTAGTGTAATCAAATAGTGATAATCTACAATCTGGACTCCACATGTAGAACCACAGGTAGACCATGTTTTATAGAATACATATGTTTCCAGATACAAGATAGTATAAAAATTCTGAAGACATTAATAAGGTTTAACATAACAACATATTAAATTTAGATATTATAGTCTATCACTTGTTCTTTCATTTTCTTATTTACCTAATTCACATCAATATATTAAGTTATGCATTTACTATTAAAATAACATTACAGTTTAACCAGATGAGCCCAGGTAGAACTAGAAAAATAAAAGCTGAAGACACATATAGTTTTTAATAAAAGGAAAACAAAAGATTATTGACATATCAGATTTAAAAAAAGGGTAAAATAGTAGAGAGAAAAATAGTGAAATAAGTATACAATTTTAGAAACTAATAGATTTATAAATCACGGTAAAACCTCTTCAACATAAATTTTTCTCTCTTCGCTGTTTTCTTATCTATTTATTTATTTATTTTTTGGAGAGGTTTTTGCTATAGGGTGCGTGCACTCACAAGAAAGACAGAGAGAGACAGAGAGACAGCAAGAAATCACCCCACCCCCACCCCCGGGAGGGGGATGGCCACGCTGCAATCCCTTCTCCTCCATTCTCCTCTCGGGACCTTGGGCATGCATGCACACTTGCCCAGTGTGAGTTTAAGCCACTGGGTCTGGGACTCCAACCGCAGTCGACTAAAAGGGAGTCCAGTGACACAGCCATTATGCTAACTGCTGGTCCCACTGTTTTCTTATCTATAAAGTGAGTATAATCACAATTTATTTTTGCTTTTCTCATTAAGTAACGTATCCCTAAAAAACATCTTGTATTTTATAGAAAGTAAGCACATGGTAGAAATATTAGTATCATCAACATCATCATCATCCTCATCAGTACTGAGAGTCCCTGGATTTCTTCCCTTACTTAAAAATAGCAGCTTTTTAGTTTGTTATAATTTCATTTATTTCTTCTTGGTACTATTGCTTATTATTTTTGAATCTTATTAAAAAAAAAAAAAGCCAGCGATGGTGGCACAGCAGTAATGCAAAGCTCTGTAATACTGAGAAAGTCCTACATTCATTGCAGAAAAGCCAGTGATGGTGGCACAGCAGTAAAGCAAAGCTCTGCAATACTGAGAAAGTCCTACATTCATTGCAGAAGTCTCCCTGTGGATGCAAAACA
Organism: Tupaia belangeri chinensis; assembly: GCF_000334495.1. Classification (NCBI taxonomy): domain Eukaryota; kingdom Metazoa; phylum Chordata; class Mammalia; order Scandentia; family Tupaiidae; genus Tupaia; species Tupaia belangeri. The sequence goes on along the minus strand of NW_006159990.1, from coordinate 5,621,294 downwards.
TGCACACATATGCTTGTGCTGGGGATTGGATCATGGCATAAAGACCCTGCTGGGAGCGTCTGTCTTTCTCTCACCCTCTAAGAAATAAATAAAAACAAAAATCCCTGCTCAGATCAACACAATGAAGCATTTTCTCTGTTTTATTTTAGCTGTTTTCTTGTTTCACGTTCTACATTTAATTGATTTTGAGTTGATTTTTGTGTATGGTGAGAGGTAATTTTCTGCATGTGGACATAATGTTTTTCCAACACCATTTATTGGATAGTCTATCCTTTTTCCATTGTGTGGTCTTCACGTCTTTGCCAGAAATCAGTTGGTTGTGTGTTATTTATGTCTGTGTTCTTTATTCTATTCCACTGTGCTATCTGTCTATGTTTATGCCAGTACCATGCTGCTTTGGTTATTTGTACTTTGTAGTATATTTTTAAGTCAGGCAGTATGATGCCTCCAGTTTTGTTTTTTTTTTTTCTTTTTGGTCAATAAAGCAAGCAACCAAATGAAAACACAATCTACAGAATGGGAGAACGTATTTACAAATTATGTGTATGACTAGGAATTAATATCTAGAACATAAATAGAACTCAAATAATAGAAAAAATACACACACACAAATAATGCAATTTAGAAATGGGTAAAATATCTGAAAAGACATTTCTTGAAAGAATACAAATAAGCAACAAGTATACAAAAAAAAAAAAAAGTGCCCAGCATCATTAATAATCAGGAACTTGATCTCATTAGAAGTGAAGTAAAATAGTGGTTATCAGAGGATGGAAAAAGGAAACCAGAGGGTGAGAAAAATAAATTAGTTAACAGTTGCAAAGTAACAGCTAGTTAGGAGGAATCAGTCCTGGAATTCTATGCACAGCAGGGTGACTATGATAAACAACATAATATGATATATTTTGAAAGAGAAGATTTTGAGTTCTCACCACAAAATTAATAAATGTATGAAGTGATGGATATGGTAAATACTCTGATTTGATTCTCACACAATGTACACATGTATTGAAACATAACACTGTATCCTATACATATGCATGATTATTTTGAGTCAACTAGAACAAAATTAAAAGCAATTCCTGAGAAGTATTGAAAAATTATTCAGTCCAGATGTCCCCAACTTTTACTGGAGTGATCAATGTGAAAAAAACTTTCTAACTTGAAAGTAGCAGATTGATTTTAAAATCTCAAAAAGAAAGCTAAATTTATATTTTTCTTTTATTCTACTCTTAATTCTTCCATCTCTAGTCAAATCTTGAGAACATAAGATTTATCTTTCTACTCATGTTTTTCTCTTTTCACTGATTCTAATAAAAAAATCAATGCACCATTTCGTTCTTTTTTCACAAGATCTATTAAAATATCCAACACTTCGTAAGTTTGTGAAGAAATATTAGCATATGAGGAAAAGTGTCTTATATTTTTCCATAAAATTACAAAACGAAAAAATCCTTTCTATAGGCCACTTGATATGACCTTGCTTATTTCATAGAAAGTGTAAGAGCCCCATCACTTCCACCTATTTTTTCACAACTCTTCAGCAGACAAGCAGCAATTACTGATATCATGTACTGGTGAATTTCACACATTTAAAAAGAAAAAAGGAAAGACAAAAACAACCAAAACAATGACCTATTTAAAAATATTTCATCCACCTCTTCCAAGATATTTAAACATAAGCTCAAAGGTTTCTGACGAAAGTTCAAAGTCTTTGCTTTAAAACGACAAAATAGTTGAGCTAGCCAAACATGTGCTTGTGCAGCTTTTAGAGACCTCTCCATCCAGGTAACCTCTAGTATGTCTGCCTGAGGTTCTGGCTCAGAATGCCATACTGGGTTTTTCAATAGCAAAAGGAGTCCATGGGACTATCCTGCTCCATACCTTATCTGTCAGGGATAATTAGCCAATAATTGAAATGAATTCTCCTGTGGAAGAGACCTTTGGATGGACTACCCCACCTGAAAGACCTCGGACTTGGACTTAATGTCTTCCATCTGAATCATATTCCAAAGAATTCCAGGAATTGACAGTTTTGCTGATACTTTTGCAAAGAAATATGCCAGCAGTTTTCTCTAAATTCTTTTTCAAAGATGTTTCAGGATTCAGATTACATAAGTGAGAAAATTCAGTTGATATGAATGATCTTAGACACCCCTTAATCCACATTTTGTCAAGTTATACCTGTCCAGGCTCAAGGGGTAAGTAACTTCATCATTCTTGGTACAGAGCATTATTAGAACTTCTTGACAAACTAGGCAATTAACAGGTTGAAACATCGACAAGCTTCTGACCTTTTTCTTTCTTTTTCTCTTTCTCTTTCACTATCTCTGTCTCTCTCTGTCTCCTTTTCTCCCTCTCTTCCTTCCTTTCCCTTTCTTTCTCTCTTCTTTTTCTTTCTCTTTCCTTCTTTCTTTCTTTTCTTTTTCTTTCTTCTTTCTTTTTTCTCTTTCTTCTTTCTCTCTGTTTCTCTTTCCTTCTTTTTTCTTTCTTTCTTTCTTTCTTTTTTATTTCATTTACTGAATAACCTGCTGCCATTTATGTTTCTCTGTCTCCATGTCCTTGGGGTTAAGTTTTAATATAATATATGAAGTTAGGAAGTGAGAGAGGAAGAGGGGTATTGTTGACCAGAATGGGGTCCTTATGCAACTTATTTATGAGAATTAGGGAGTTTTGATTTTTTTTAAGAGACAAAAAATCTTTTTTTCTCAAATTTTCTGTAACTGATCTGAAACAACTTGAATTTTTTTAAGTATACAAAAGTATAAAATAAAATTATTTCGTTTAGAAACATGTGCTTGTTTGGGTAACTTTAAATCACATTGCTTCGTCATAGTTATACTACAAATAAAATTTACACTTTGAATGTGCACTTTCAAACTTCATAAAGTCATACTTTGGTTAGAATATTCAAATTAGAATTTACTAAAATTGAAGAATACTAAAAGAGAAAATGAACCTGGAGAGCAAAGCTTAGGGAGATATTCCAAACATCCATTCTTTTCAGTGCCTGTGAGTGAAAATGTTGTCTCTGCTCCTGTATATATATATTCATCTTCTAATATTATTGAATTAATGTAAGATTAAGACCACATCTTCATATTCTGTAAATTATCAAAGGAAAAGGATGTGCTGAATCCAAAACACCTCAGAAGCCAGTGTTTAAATAAAAATAAATAATTCTTTCTGGGATTTTGTCTAGGTTTTCTAGTATTAGGATATTGATGGTCCAAATATGCTTAATTGAAATAAAAGTAAATGGCATTTGCTACATAGATGTAGAGAAAAGAAAGGGAGAAAGACAATAGACAGAAACAGAAATTAGAGACACAGAGGAGACAGAGAAGGTGATAGAGAAAGAGACACAGAGAGAGACAGAAAGGGCAAGATAAAGGTACCCTAGATCCTTGTTACTCAGAAGCAGTTGACAATGTAATAACATCATCTGGGATATTCTTATAAATGCGGAATTTCAGACCCTTAACACTAATGATTCAGTCTACATATGAGAAAAACCCCAAACGAATGAATACATATTAATTGAGGAACACTGGGCCAGCTAGTTGGCACTGTAATTAAGGTGGCTGGATCCCACATAGCCAGCTATGTAGTTTGATTCCTGGCAGCTTGGAAAGTATGCTGGGTGCATAAGCATGCAGCCCCACAATCCAGACAGGAGAATGGAGGGAGAATTGTCACACAGCTATTCCCCTGCAGGGGTTATTTTTCACTTTTCCTCTCTCTCTGACTCTCTGGTGGGTGCATGTACTCAACCGCAAAATCTTTTAAAAAAAGTAGATCATCAGAATAAAACACTTTATTGTAAAATGATCTAGTTGTGTGTTACTTTGTGGATTGATTATTTAAATTCTGGTTGAAATGCATGATTTAAATTTTCTTTTCATTTATAGGGCAGGTGTGCTCACCAGAGACACAGAGAGAGACAAAGAGAAAGTGAGAAATCACCCCCCATCAGGGATGGCCAGCTGCAATCCATTTTGCTCTAGGAATTTGGGGCATGCATGCCCACACACCCAGATTAGATTTTAAGCTGCTGAGCCTGGGACTTGAACTACAGGCAACTACATGGGTGTCCAACACTTGAACTGCTATGCCACCTGTTGGTGCCATGATTTAAATGATCTAAAATCTTCTGTAGTGAATTAGAGAAAGTGTAATTATTCACAAAAAGCAGCTCCCTAAGGTCATGATGATGACATAGCAACAACAACAACAACAAAAGATTTCAAAGACCTCAGTGGATACCAGAATGTTCGCATGAAGATTCCCCTTAATATTTAAGCAAAACATGCTACGTTTTTATTATGCTGAGGTACCTGGTGGGTGGTCTTCAGCACCCAGGAGTGCTCAGGCTTGAGTAATCAAAACATATGTAAGATCAAGATAGATTCTAGTGTCTATCCTAAGCAATCCTAGAATGTCAATTTATTTGTTTTTACAGTGAGAAATATAGCCATCATCTTCATGTAAGCAGGCCAGTACAGTTGATATGAAGCCAATTTATTAAGAAAACTTTATTTTGTATGAAAAGAATCCCAGGTAAAAGCTAGAAGGCAACATTACAATAAGTAATTTAAGAAACATCTTACAATATGGGTAGTTTTTAAGAATGGGCCCAAAACACTTAAGGCTGCTTTGGCCAACTCAGCTATCTACTTTATCTCCAAAAGAGAAATACTCACTTGTCAGAACACGGCCCCTTCTGTATCTGGTTTCCATTTACTGGTCGGCTTTTACTTGCTATGTTTATGTGTTAATATTTTATGTTAATATTTTTAGGCTACAGATTTATTCTGGTAAATGTAACTTAAATTTGCTTAGATTAGTGTTTCTAAAAGTGTGCTTTTAGGTACTTGCATCCAAATCACCAGGTATGTTAACAGTTTAGCTTCCTGGCCCCTCCCAGATCCACTGAATCAGAACTTAACTAGAAAGACACCTATAATCTACATTTTAAAAACTCTCCAGATCATACTTGTTTATCTAACTAAACGTTTTGAATCATCAACTGGGGCTCTATTTTGATTGCTTAATTAGGGAAAAAAAGAAAGAGAAAGAAAGAAAGAAAAAAAATACAACTATATCTACCAGTTTGAAAGTCCTCAATGACACTTGGCACTTTTAGAATAGGCTAACTTAATCAACTGCAATAGACAGTTTAACTCTTAAAGAACATATTTATTTGAGGTTCTTAGAATATTCTCCACCATGAGGCCCTAAAGTAATAATAACAAATAAATGATCATTTTACACTATTGTACAATTTCAAATCTGAACCTACTTCTGCCCTTAATACAAATATATGTGTAATACCTATATGATGAATTTCAATCACTCTATACATTCTTTCAACAAATATCTTAAGCAGTTACTGTGCATTAAACTCTTTCAGATTTAATCTCTTAGGACTTCTCCTAAAGTATATGTACTCAGTTATTTTGTGAATTTCATTAACCATGTATTTCTTGAATGCCTGTCATTTATCATAAACTTCCCTAAGCACCAAAAATTCACTGATGACTAAAACATGGTGCTTGTAATTAGAATAATTTGATGCATCATCCACTTGCTATTTGGAGCATATTTAAATGTGAAGAAATTTCTCTAAGATACAACTTGTAAAGGACTTTTGAATTCACCTATTTTAGTTAGTAGAAACTTGCAAATAATGAGGTAAGTTATAACTGGTTTCAATATCTGTATTTAACAATATATGAAGAGATTTCTTAAATATCTAAAAATAATTTTTAAAAGTTTGTTAGAAAGGAGGCTGGCAGAGGGACCAGCAGTTAGCGTAATGGCTATGTTGCTGGACTCCCATGTAGTCGATGGTGGTTCAAGTCCCGGACCCGGCAGCTTAAACTCATGCCGGGCGCGTGTGCGTGCGTGCCCAAGATCCCAGGAGGAGAATGGAGGAGAAGGGACTGCATCATGGCCATCCCCCTGGAGGGTGATTTCTCGTTTTCTATCTCTCTGTCTCTCTGTCTTTCTGGTGAGTGCACACGCCCTATAGAGAAAACCTCTCCAAAAAAAAAAAAAAAGAAAGAAAGAAAGGAGGCTGGCAGGTTGCATGCTGGTTAAGGCGTTGGACTCCTACATGATCAACTGTGGTTTGAGTCCCAGACTTGGCAGTTTGCTTTCTTACTTTCCCTTTCTCTCTGATGAGCACTTCTCCTATAGAAAAATTAAAAAATAATAACAACAATAAATAAAATTAAAATTTTTAAAAAATTACTAGAGCGATGGGACAGCAACCTATAAAAAAAGTAACAAATTTGGCTTTTTGTGCATATTATAAACAACAATCAATAAATCAATAAACATATAGTTCCAATGCCAGTGTATTGCTCTTTACATTGAGAAACCAGTGTGATCAAGGGCATATTTTGTTGCAATCTGGGACCTCATCTCTGTTTGCTCTTTTCCATTCTAAGAGGTTTCGGCTGCATTATTGCTTTCAGCAGACAGGGTGAGGCTGGGAGAGGGCCGTGAAGATCTAGTGTTGACGTGAAGAGTTGAATCACGCTTGGGACCCTGGCATAAATGGATGTCTAGTTTAAGAAGAGCTCCTGTGCCAATGTATATCCCAAGCAATTGCAGTGATATGTTTTCTCTTTGTACTTTGCAGCTTCTTTCCAGAAGGCATTTAGGACAAACTCAGGTTAATTACATCAGATCTAAAAATTCCCTGGGCAACCCAGTGTTATACATAATACATACAATAGAAATCCAATTACAGGTTGGCATTCCATTTGATTTACTTATTTTTAAATTCTGGCAGATGTTAAATAGGTTCAATAAACTTGGTGATAATTTAAATACGCTATATTATATTTAAAATAGTTCTGAGGAACTAAGTAAAATGTCAGTTTCCTCCTGATTTGTTATTACATTGCATATTGTTTTCTATGAGACTATTAATTTTCCTGCCTCACAGCCGCTGTCCTCATCAGTCCACATTCATGTCCCCTAATTCCTTCAGATGCAGCTCTGAATGGGCTGAAGCTCCCTCTGACATGCCCAAAGGCATCAGGAGAGCCAGATCCTGACAGGAAGCCAGAAAGATGGACCAGCCATCCATTTGTTAATGTGTCACACTCGAATTACACATGGCTGGCTGCAAAATTAAATTGCTCTTTCAGGATATCAGCGGAGACATAGATACAGCATTATAGCTCTGTGTTCCTATTGTTTTCGGATCAGAAAATGCTTTACTTGTGTACCCTTGCTAAATTGTGTTCACTGAAAGTGCAGATTGAAAAGGGTATTGATTGCAGCTTTCTCCAGGCTTGGAGTGGTTCTGTGATTTCGGAATTGAACATTCAGGAGGAAAAAAGTATGTGTTTCCAGCCTTGGCACCTGAAAAATTCCGGAAACCTTTAAATACAAGGACTCATAATGAGATCATGTTGTTAAACTTCCTGATAGTGATCTGTGCAGCTGTGTCCATATTCTCCTTCCTAATCTAAAGCGCTATATTCAGGCTTAATAATTCTTCCATACATAATCCGCGTGGTCTGCAAATACAGTTGCATCCATACTAACAGCTGCTCTACATACACTTTTGATCAAGAGATGGAAAGCAGTGTCCTAATAGTCAGCAGTTGTCATCGGCAATGAATAAACACTGATAACTTGAATAATTCACTCTCTCTCTTATGGACTGAATGTTTGTATTTCCTCTAAATTTATGTGTTGAATCCTAACCCCCAATGTTATCGTATTAAAAGGTGGGACTCTGGAGATGATTAGGTTCTGAGGGTGGAGCCCTTACAGATGAGATTAGTGCCCTGATAAAAGAAGCACCAGGTGTTTCTCCACAAGCTCTCCCCCATCCGAGGAAGTAAGATGACCATCTACAAACCATAAAGCCAGTTCTCACAAGTAATCAGATTCACTGACACCTTGATCCTACTTCCTAGTCTCTAAAATGTGAGAAGTAAAGTTTGCTGTTTGGGCGACCCAGTCCAAGATAGTTTATGGCAGGCTAAGACATTCTATTGATAGAAGAACTATATAAGATGAAGTTGCCATCACTTGCAAGGTGTTTCAATTTCATTTGAATGATGTTCCCCCCAAAAAAACAATATTTATTTATTTATCTATTTATTTTGGAGAGATTTTTGCTATAGGTTCGGGACTCAAACCATGACTGGATGTGTGGTCGTCCAGTGCCTTAACCACTACACCACCCACTGGCCTGAAAACCTGTGTTTTATACTGGGGAAATAAATGAAGACCACCCAAAGGCGAAAAAAAACATAGGTCATTCATTTAGAGTTTGCAAGGGAGTCAGTCACTATGACCTGACTAGTCATGTATTTAAGCACACTAGCTTCTACAAATAAAGCAGCATTATCAATTCCACTCATGGTGGGTAAACATAACATCCTATCATTCTTTTTAGAATTTAGGATCACTTGCCCAACAAGCTAATGATATCAACACATGGGAAATGATCAAGATGCACATAGTATTCTGGATTTCCACTAAGGATGCAAGTAGTCTAAACAGATCTGCAAACAAAAGAGGTAAATCTGGATTTCAAGAGACTGCACAAAAATGCTGTGACTGCAAGAATCAGAGGATGGTTTGCCTTCAGAGCAGGTCATGTGCAAGCTACCGATCTGTAGAAAGACTATCAGAGCTGAGAGGAGGAAGCATGAAGCAGCATGATCGATGAAAACACATGACTGAGAGGGTGAACCACAACAATACTTGGGCAGAGATAGAGAAGGTAGAAAGGCAGCTTAAATAATCTAACAAATTAGTTAGAGGTGAATTTTAAAATGTAAAATTGCAGCAAGTATATATTTGAAAAACTCCCCAGGGAAGTGATATGTTGAAGCTATAAATACTTTCTCCTTAAGGAACAATGACATAGAAAAAAAAAAAAAACAAAAAACAAACATAGACCTCTTAACAAGATTATGATAATAATAAAAAAGAATAAAAAAAAATAGACTTCTTGAAATGAGTAATGACCACACATGATGACAGGAGAAATAATTATTGGAAGTTTCAGAAAGATAGCATGAGAAAACCCCAGGTCATAGTGTCATAGGAACTTGGGAAAGTCTGCAAAGATAGGCTTAGCAGGGTAGAGAGGAAACAGACTGAAGTAATCTTAAAGAAACACCATGGAAGCCACTGTTTAAAATGCCCTCAAATATTATTTCATTAGCTAATGAACTAAAAAGACTATGTTTTACATAAATGAATTTTAAGAGTTTAAAGTTTACAGCTTTGGCTTATATGAAAATTGAATACCCAGAAGATGAGGACTGGCTGTGTGGCTGTGTAGGTTTGGAAGCCTGCATGCTCAATTAGCTATACGTAATTAAAGTGAACAAATCAAATGAAGATGTTAGCATTCACATACCACTAATCAGTAAATAGCTGGCTGTGTGAGAGCATAAGACAATATAAACACAAATTATTTTCAAACCCATAGCAACTGACTTCAGTCTTTTTTAAATTTACAATTACTTCTATCAGAGTCAGTTTGTAAATTTTATTGAAATACACTGAGTTGGGAAGAATCATAAAATGTTTAAAGCACAGATCAATTATAATACATTGTTGAGAAAACTTGTGACCCAATTTTTCTAAGAATGAAACTTCATGCATCTTTCATAAAGGAATCATTCTTACTATTGAAACTGGCAAGTATTTTGTTATAACCAAGTTAACAGACTATTTCACCTCTTTCACCAAAAGTCTACATTAATAAGAGATTAGGGAGGAGTTCACAAAAAAGGTTCATTTCAACCCATTCCAGGCATTTCTTCTCTTTTTCTTAAGATTGTTGATTTGTTTGTTTTATTAGAGGATTAAGAAAGAGAGATTGATACTTGATACTTCAGAGGATCTTGCCAGGTTGGGAGTCGCCTGTCCCAGCCTCCAAGACAGCCAAGGACTACAGGTGCATACCATCCATCACACATGGCCTGTTTTTAGGTTGGACAAAGAACTGAATCAGGTCGTCCTATGTGGCCTCGGACTCTGAGCAGCAGCATTTGAGCAGCATGCTTCTGTGGCTAAGCCCAGAAATCTCTTCTTAGAGTCTTCATCACTGAGCAATGTATAGATTTGTCTCTTAGTATCAAATATAATAACCACATGAGAAAGGATACATCCTTATCCTGTTTGTGGGTATGATAGTAAGCAAGAGGTTATCATATTATCAATACATGTGATTGACGGAGCTTTACATTTTAGATTCCACTGTGAAAAAATGTTATTATAAATTGTTTATGCCAAGTAAAATATTAAAGACAACTTATGCATCTAATAAAAAAGTAAAAAGGCATATCTGTATGTTGTAATAATTTTTAGCTATTTAAGAGAATGAGCTATTTAAAAAATAAAAGTTGTATCCATTATTAAATAAAAGATGCCAATTGAAGAAAAGTATGTAGAAAATGCTTTTTTAATAAATTATTAATGTATTTATATATAGAAAATAATTTTTAAAGATCTTGAAAAGATACATATCAAACCCTTAATGGTACCCTGCTCGGTAATTGAAAAGAATAGCCAAGAAAAGGCTTGGGAAGTGTCACTCTTTTGTTTATACAAACCTGATTTAATTTGTTTATATTTTTCATGGTTTTAGAATATCAACCTTTTGTTTGCACTTTTTAAGATAAATTTATTTATGGTAAAATACAAAGATCTCATGTTCAATTCTGTAAGTTTTGATGAACACATTGACCAGATAATCCACATTTTTTTTTTTTAGAGGGTTTTGCTATAGGGCATGTGTGCTCACCAGAAATACAGAGGGAGACAAAGAGACAGAAAGCGGAAAATCACATCCCCGGGGGGATGGCTGTGCTGCAATCCCTTCTACTCCATTCTCTGGAGATCTTGAGTATGTACACACAAGCTCCAGTGTGAGTTTAAGCCACCAGGTCCAGGACTTGAACCACAGTTGACTACATGGGAATCCATCAACATAGCCATTATGCCAACTGCTGGTCCCATAATCCACATTTTTATCAAGGTGAGGAATAGTTCCTTTATAATCTGTTTCTTCCCAGTCAAAGTTCACTGCCACTCAATGTTCACTGTTGTGATTTCTTTGAATCAAAATTTAGTTTTGTCTTTTACAGAGTCAGAAAGTGAGAAATCACCCACTGGGGGGATGGCAATGCCACAATCCTTTCTTGTACATTCTCCTCTCATGATTTTGGGCACTCATACGTTCATGTCTGGTATGAGTTTCAAGCTGCCAGGTCCAGGACTCAAACTACAGTTGACTATAGGGGAATCCAGCAACATAACCATTGTGCCACCTGCTGGTCTCAACTTCTGTTTGTTTTACATTTTTGTAAGTACTGGGTAGTATACTAAGTTTAATACAAGTACTTAAATTTGTTAAAATCTGAGTTAAATTTTATATATAAAAAATATCAATTGAGGGGAGCAGAAGATGGCGTAATGGTTACATTGCTGATCTCCCATGTAGTCAACAGTGGTTTGAGTCCCATACCTGATGGCTTAAAACTCACTTTGGGTATGAGTGCATGCATGCCCAAAGATCCCAAGAGGAAAATGGAGAAGGGATTGTGACACGGCCATCCCCCTGGAGGGTGATATCTTGCTTCTGTCTGTCTTTCCAGTGAGTTCATGAACCTATAGGAAAAATCTCTCTAAGAAAAATAATATGTATCAAATCATATCAAAATATACTTTCTTACTATCTTCTTCAAAGTGAGAAATAATCTGTTGTTTTTCTAAATTCATGCAGTAGAAAGTATGTTGAAAACATTAGATATGATCTTTATTCAGATTTGTTTTTAAAGCTAGGAAGATTAGAATTGTATATAGTTTTGGCTTGGAATAGAGCTTTAGTATTTTATATTGTTATTGTTTTATGCAAATATCTTTGATGGTAGAGAGTCTTGTAAGGTTTTGATATGATTAGCTCCAAGGTTGTTTTCATAATGAGACAGAAATGTAAAGTCAAGGGCTAAACTCCTGGTTATAAGGTTTCTCTGCTTTTGTTTTCAAATGTTTTTATTTTATTAAGAGGATTTGTGTTTGCCCAAATACTCTTGATGCCTAAGTCTGTCACATTGTCTTTCATCAGATTCTAAGACCACATAATTATAAATGGGAAAAGTTCTTATCTAAACAGCTTTCTGATCATTCTTTTGTTTACTGTATGGTAAGCCATTCTGAATAATGTAATGAATACTATATTTTCTACTCTATTCCTTTTTTCTTTCATGCTGTGATGATCCCTAAAAGAAAGCAAAAATGTGCTGATGTAATTACAGGTTCAGGGTAATATCTATAGGAGTTTAATGCAGTTTCTTAGGCTTCCGAGGATATAAGCCTTTCAATTAATCACAGTTTGAATTATCCAACTGGTTATTTTAATTTGTTCTTATACATTGGAGATTTTTTCCCTTCTTTTTAGTATTAAAAATAGAAAATTTGTTCAGTGGATATCTTACTTCTTCACATAAAATATATAACTTGTCCTAGGCCTAGTAGAATATCATTATACTTTTGTGAAAAATGAAGTAGCACTTTTTTTTTAAAGATTACATTTTAACTTTATTTATTTATTTATTTAAATCTGACCAAAGAGGGACAGAGTAAGCAAGAGGGAGAGAGAGCGAGAAAGTGAGAAAGCAAGCTGCTTGAATTGAGGTCAGCCATGTGGGAGTCCAGCACCCCTGACCACCATGGCACCTGCCTGCCCCAATATAGCACTTCTTAATACGCATCTTAGACATTAATACTAAAACTCATACTCACACCTTTGTAAACTTTGTAAGTCATGACCCCATTCCTAAAAATATTAATGTGATGTCATTATGAACATTAAATGCTTTGGAGTCAAAGTAATGATATCCCTCTGCCATTTTCTCACACATTGAACAATAAAATGAATAGATAGTTGATGCAAACTGAAAAGTGACTGTGTAATGACATTCTCTGTCCCTCTATCCTTTATAGTGGTTGGGTTTTTTTTGGAGAGGTTTTTGCTAGAGGGCACGTGCGCTCGCCAGACAGAGAGAGACAGAGAGACAGAAAGCAAGAAATCACCTCCAAGGGGGGATGGCCATGTCACAATTCCTTCTCCTCCGTTCTCCTCTCATTGTCTTGGGCACTCATGCACACGCGTCCTGCGTGAGTTTAAGCCACCGAGTCTGGGACGCAAACTGCAGTCCACTACGTGGGAGTCCAGCGACATAGCCATTATGCTAACTGCTGGTCCCATTGTGGTTGTTTTTTAAGGGACTGTTCAGCTTGGGTTTATATGTTTTTGCTCTATTGCCCATGTAGAATGTTTGTTCCTAAGCATGGATGTACTTATCATTGCTTATACCTAGACCAAATCTACTTTCCCTGATAGCTCCCTCTTCCCATCTCACAATATAGTCTTATCAGTTTCGTTGGCAATAGTTTAAACTATTTGCTAAAAATTTAAATGTGAGAAAAATATGTCTTTTTACATTTATAAAATTATCAGCTAAAATATGGGTATTTATTTTTGAGAGAAGTTATAAACTTTTATCTGGTATCATGTTATTTCTACTGAAGAATTGGCTTTAACATGTTTGTACTGCACGTGTAGTGGCAATACATTCAACTATTAATTAACTCCCATGTTTATTATAACACTATTATAATAAGTTTAGCTAAGATATGGAATCAATTTAGGTGCCCAACAATTGATGAATAGATAAGTAAAATGTGATATATAAACACATGGAATACTATTCAGACAAAAAAATATGAAATACTGTCAACTGAGGCAACTTGGGGAAGCCTTGAGGAACTAATGTTTAGTAAAATAAATCAGAAATAAATTTTTTGCTTTTATCTCGGAATGGTATGAATTCAGGTTATAGTAATCTAGGGTGTCACAGATCCGGGATTTTGTTTTCTTTCATTTTGTTTCCTTTATCTTTGCTTTTTACAATGGTAGGACATATTATCATGGTATTCTGTCTTAAAAATTTCTGACTAGCTATAATTTTCATTTTATTTCTCTATACACAAAATGTCTTTTCCTTCTGGCTGATTTAAACATATTTCATTTGTCTGGGAGAATTTGATTATGACATGCCTTGATGTCTTAATTTGTAGTTTCTAATATATTTGGGAAAGTTTTGGCTATTATTTCTCTAAGAATGTTTTTCTTTTATTTATTTGTTTTTACATTTTTCCACAAACAGCTACTTTACATATCAAAAAATTTTTGCTCATACTCCATAGTTAATAAACAAGTTTAAAAGTTTAAAAATACAGAATTTTAAGGATCTAAACATTTTTTCTATCCTTGTCTCTTTTTCTTTATTTCTTTACTTTTTATTTTTTGCCAGAGGGTGCATGCAGTTGCTGGAGAAAGAGAGAAAAAAAAAGAGAGAGAAAGAGAGAAGAGAGAAACCACCTCCCATGTAGGATAATCATGTGGCAAGCCCTTTTCCTCCATTTTTCACTTCATTCAAGATTTTTGGGCATGCACACACGTGTGTGTATTTTGCAAGTCACCAAGTCCAAGACTCCAGCTGCATGGTTAGCCATGTGGGATCCAGCCATCTTAACCACCCTCTTTTTCTTTTCTTTCTTAGACTCCAAAATATTAGGCTATTTGATATTGTTCCATGGATGGCTGATGCTCTATCTATTTCAGTCTTTTGTGTGCTCTGTGGTTTTTATTTTAGAAAATTTATATTTAACATGTTCTCAAATTCACTGGTCTTTTCTTTTTTAGTTGATTTAGTTTTGTTATGCCATTGATTATCTTTTGCATTTTAGAGATTGTGTTTTTCTTCACAGACATTCCACTTTAGTCATATGTCATTTTCCTGTTTTTCGCTTTCTTCTTTAGTGTATGGAGCATGATTATAACAGCTGTTTAATAAACAAGTCATCTTTGTAATTTTGGAATCTGTTCATTTGACCAAAATTTCTTGTTACAGGTCAATTTTATCCTTCCGAGTCTTAGTGTTAAGCTTTCTTAAGGGAGAAACTAAACATCCTTTTAGTCCAGGACTAGATAAATCTCACTACTCACATGTAATCCTTCTAGAAACTCTGCCCAGTGGTCTTTGTACTCCAAGGTCTTTTCACTTTGAATAATAAGAACATAAATTATTCCCAATCTGCTTGAACTACTGGACATTTTTAGGATATTGCTTTCTAAGTTTCTTTGTCTCTCATTGGGTAGTTTCTTCTTATACAAGGATAGATCAGTACTTAGTTGAAGATTCCAGCGAACCCTTCTTCATATATTTAGAATTCTCTCCTCTCTAGTAAGATAATATGACCCTAAGACTCTCCTAGGTCTTTTCCATAACTGTATGGTGAAGGCTTACCTCAATTTTCACTTTTGTGGACTCAGAATATTCTTCTTTTAAATTAAGAATAATATTTATTCAAAATAAATGAGTGCTGGTCGGTTTCTGCAGAATCCATGATATTGGTTATTAAGGCAGACATCATTAATCTCATTTGAAATGCCCTTCAGTCTGACAGCTCTTACAGCACCAGGGAAGATTTATTCAAAATCCTTTTTTTATTCCATTTTATAATCATTATTATTGTTATTATTATTATTATTTTAAGCATTCAGTTGTTATACATCATTTGACTTATAAAGATAATTTATCCACCATGAAATATGCCTCGGGCCAGTCCAGTTGAGAATGCTATATTCATTATCATAGACAGGTAATAAACCATTTCTGCGTCCCACAAATGTCTTGTCTCTCTAGTTTTTCTCCCTGAATTTCTTCCCTATACTCTTTTTCTGCCCCACAATCCTTCCACACTGTCTCCAGTGGCCATAATTTTTTCACTGCTTTTATGTCTCTCAATCATAAAATCTCTGCCATAGAGTATGGATAGTCAGTATATATTAAGTGGAGAAATACAATGTCTCTCTTTTGTAATTTGACTTGTTTCAGTCAGCAATAATTCTTCCATATTTGACCACTTTCTATCTAATAACAGGGTCTAGTTTCTAGTATTCCATAGAGAATATGTGTCACACCTTTCAATCTATTCATCTCTTCATGGACATTTGGGTTGGTTCAATGTCTTGGTAGTTGCGAATAGTGCCACAATAAACATTGATGTGCATGCACTTTTCAAATTGAGTATTCTTCCATCCTTTGGGTAGATACCCAGGAGTGGAATTGTTGGATCATACGGTAGTTCTATTTGTAGTATTTTTTTTTCCTTTATTTATTTATTAATTTTTGGAGAGGTTTTCGCTATAGGGTGCGTGCGCTCGCCAGACAGATAGAGAGAGACATAGAGAAAGCGAGAAATCACCCCCCAGGGGAGATGGTCACGCCACAATCCCTTCTCCTCCATTCTCCTCTTGGGATCTTGGGCACGCACGCACAAGCGCCCAGCGTGAGTTTTAAGCCACCGGGTCCGGAATGCGAACCGCGGTCGACTATGTGGGAGTCCAGTGACATAGCCATTACGCTAACTGCTGGTTCCCTATTTCTAGGTTTTTGAGGAATCTCCACATTGTTATCCACAGTGCCTGGACCAATGTACGTTCTCACCAACAGTATAGGGCAGTTGTCGTTTAAGCACACCCTGGCCAACACATCATTTTTCTTATTTTTAATCTTTGCCATTTTGACCGGGGCTAGGTGGTATCTCATTGTGGTTTTAGTCTGCATTTCCCTTAAGATGAGAGATGTTTAGCATTTCCTTATATGCTTTTTGGCCGTTTGTATGTCTTCCTTAGAAATATTTTTGTTCAGCTCATTTTCCAATCTTTTAATTGGGTTAATCATTCCTTCTCAGGCAAACCACTTGAGTTCCCCTTGTATTCTAGGTATAAATCTCTTACCTGAGGGATAATATTTACAAAAATATTCTCCCATTCCAAGGGCTGTAGATTCACAGTAATTACTGTCTCTTTTGCTATGCAGAAAATTCTTAATCTGATGTAATCCTACTTGTCTAGTTTGAAAGTTGTTGCCTATGCTCTGGAGTCTTATTTAAGAAGTCTTTGCCAACCCTAATATCTCCCAGCATTTCCCCAGTATTTTCCATCAGTAGTTTCATAGTTTTTCAGGTCTCATATTCAAATCTTTGATCCATTTCGGGTTGAATTTTTATTAACAGTGACAGATGAGGATCCAGTTCATCTTTCTGAAGATGTATACCCAGTTTTTCCAGCACTTTTGCTAAAGATATTTTCCTTTTCCCACTGGGTTGACTGGTATCTTTTGTCAAAAATCAGTTGGCTATATGTTTGGAGGGTTATTTCTGTGGTCTCTATTTTATGCCATTGACTGTTTTTGTGCCAATACTACGTTTTGATTATCGCAGCTTCATAGTATATTTTGGGGTCAGGGAGCGAGATGCCACCTGTTTTGATTATTGCAGCTTCAAAGTATATTTTGGGGTCAGGGAGCGATATGCCACCCACTCCACTCTTGTGCAAAATTGCTTTGATAATATGGAGTCTTTCATGATTTGGGGATTGTCTTTTCCAGATCTGTGAAGAATGACTCTGGTAATTTGATTGAAATTCCATTAAATATGTAGATTAATTTAGTTAGAATTGTCATTTTGATTATATTAATTCTTGCAATCTAGAAACATGAGGTGTCCTTCCACTATTTTGTGTATTTTTAAATATATTTTTAAAGATTTTCATATTTTTTCTTGGAAAGGTCTTTGACTTCCTTGGTTAGGTTTATTCATAGGTATCTTATAACTTTTGTGACTAAGATAAAAGGAATTCCTTTCTTGAGTTCTACTTTGGGTTGCTTCTTATTCGTATATAGAAATGCTATAGATTTTTGGATGTTGATTTTGTATCTTGTCACTTTACTGTATTCATTTATTACTTCGAGAAGCTTTTCCATGGATACCTTTGGTTCTTCTAAGTATACTATGATGTCATCTGTAAATACAGATATTTCCAACTTTCAACTCCTCTTTCCCCATTTGAATGCCATTTATACTATTCTCTTTCCTGCTTGCATTGACTAGGACTTCCAGGATTATATTTTAAAAATATGGAAAAAGTGGGCAGCTTTGTCTGTACCAGTTTTTAGTCGAAAAGCTTTCAGTTTTTCCCCAGTCAGTATGTTACTATAGGTTTTTCTATATATGGCTTTTATTGTGTTGAGAAATGATCCTTCTATGCCAATCTTGCTAAGAGTCTTAATCATGATGGGATGTATTTTATCAAATGCTTTCTTTGCATCAATTGAAATGAATATATGGTTTTCATCTTTCTTTTTGTTAATATGGTATATTATACTTATGGTCTTGCATATGTTGAACCACCCTTACATCCCTGGAATAAAGTCTACCTGGTCGTGATATATATAAATGTATATAAGTAATCGTTTTTATATGTTGTTGGATACAATTAGAAGTACTTTGTTGAGAAATTTTGCATCGATACTCATCAGAGATATCGGTTTGCAGTTTTCCTTTTTTGTCATGTCTTTATCTGTTCTGGGAATGAGGATGATGGAGGCTTCATAAAATGAATTTGGGAAGTTTCCTACTTTTTTGGATCTTTAGAAATAATTTGAGAAGAATGGGGGATAACTCTTCCTTAAACATTTTGCAGAATTCAGAATTGAAGCCAACAGGACTTGGATTTTTCTTCATCGGGAGGTTATTTATTACTGATTCAATCTCGTGGCTTATTATGGATTTATTCAGGTTTTCTATGTCTGCTTAATTCAATCTTGACAGATTATATGCACCCAGGAATTTGTTCATCTCTTCCATGTTCTCATTTGTTGGCATATTGTCACTCATAGTATCCTATAATTATGTTTTGTATTTTATCACATCTATTGTAATGTTGTCTGTTTCATTATTATTGGATTTATCTGGTTTCTTTCTTTCTCCTTTATCATTCTAGCTAATGGTGTGTCAATCTTGTTAACCTTTTTAAAGAATCAGCTTTTTCTTTAATTTATTTTCTGTATAGTTTGTTTATTTTTCTATTTCATTTACTTCTGCTCAAATACTTAGTATTTTGTTTCTCCTGGGATTTGGGGGGCTGTTTTGTTTGTTTACCCAATTCCCTGAGGCATGATGTTAGATTGTCTATTTCACCTTTCCATCTTTTTTTATACACACTAATCTTTATGAATTTTCCTCTTATGGCTGCTTTTGCAGTGTTCTATAGATTATGGAAACTCATTTACTCATTGACATTTGTTTCCATAAATCTTTTGATTTTAGACATATTTTCTTTGGTAATTGAGAAGTCATTTAAAAGTAGGTTGATTAGTTTCCATGTGTTTATGTGTTTTCAAGTATGTTTCTGAAATTAATATCAAGTTTAATTTCATCATGGTCAGAGAAGATGCTGTATATAGTTTTTATGCCTCTAAATCTGTAAAGGCTTAATTTGTGCACTATCATATGGTCAATCTTTGAAAAAAGATTGGGGCTGAGAATAATGTATATTTTCTGGTCTTATGGTATAAAGTTCTATAAATATGTGTCAAGTTCATTTGATTTATAGTATCATTTAGGTCCTGTATCTCTCTACTTATTTTTTGTCTAGAAAATCTGTATAAAGAAGATAACGGGGTGTTGAGATTCCCCAACAATTGTAGCATTGCAGCCTATTTCTCCTTTTAGCTCTAGCAGTATTTCCTTCAAGTACTTAGGTGCTCTTGAGCTAGGTCTATTGATAATTTTTAAGTGTTATGTCTTTTTGATGAATTAGCCCATTTACTATTATATAATGCCCTTCTTTGTCTCTTCTTACAGTGTTCGTATTAAAGCCTATTTTGTCTGAATTCAGTATCATGACTCCTGCCCATTTGTGATTTCCATTTGCATGGAATACCTTTTCCAGCCCTTTACTTTTAGTCTATGTATGTCTTTATCCATAAGGTATGTTTCTTTTAGGCAAGAGATGGAGAGTTTCTGTTTTTCCACAGTCGGCCATTTTGTGTCTCTTGGTTTGAGAATTTAATCCATTAATATTCAGTGTTATTATTAATAATTCTGGTCATGTTCCTACCATTAAGTGAGTTATTTTCTTTCTTTCTTCTTTCTTTCTTTCTTCTTTCTTTCTTTCTTTCTTTCTTTCTTTCTTTCTTTCTTTCTTTCTTTCTTTCTTTCTTTCTCTCCTTCTTTCTTTTTTTGGAGAGGTTTTTGCTATAGGGTGCGTGCGCTCGCCAGAAAGACAGAGAGAGACATTGAGAGAAAAAGGAAGAAATCACCCCCCCAGGGGGTATGGCCATGCTGCAATCCCTTCTCCTTCATTCTCCTCTCTGGATCTTGGGCATGCACGCACACGCGCCTGGCATGAGTTTAAGTCACCGGGTCCGGGACTTGAACAGCAGTCGGTTACATGGGAGTCCAGTGACATAGCCATTGTGCTAACTGCTGGTCCAAGTGAGTCCTCTTCTGTTGTTGTTGTTTTGATTTTTGTTTTGTTTGGTTTGGTTTTCCTTGTATCTGTCTGTCTGTTTTCCTAGTATATAGCACTCTCTTCAAAACTTCTTGAAGAGCCGGTCTGGAGTTTGTAAATTCTTTTAGGTTTTGTTTACTTGAGAATGTTTTAATCTTTTTTTTTTCCCATATGAAGGGTAATCTTGCCAGATATAGTAATCTTGACTGAAATTGTTTTTCTTTTAATACTCTGACTATATTTCTCCATTCTTTCTTTGCCTATATTGTTTCCAAAGAGAGGTCTGATGTTAGCCTGGGTAACTTGACATTTACCTCTTGTCAATTTTAGTATCTTGTCTTTGTCTGTGGCGTTGATCAATTTGGTGATGATATGTCTTGGAGATCTTCTTGCATTGATTCTATTTGGGGTCCTTTGTATTTCTTGGGTCTGGATATTTGAATGCCCCTATTGTTTGGAAATTCTTCTTCCAGGATTTCATGAAATAGATGATCAAAGTGCTCATTATTTCCTTCACCTTCTGGGATACCAGTTATTCAGATGTTTGGGAGCTTAATGTTATCTAGTATTTCTCATATATTTTCCATATTTTTTTGGTTATTTCCTGTGTTTGGGATAATTATTTCTAGGTAAGAGGTTTTGTCTTCTACATTTGAGATTTCATCTTATGCTTGATCTAATCTGCTTTTAATACTTTAAAGGTAGTTTTTTATTTCATATATTGTCTTCATCTCTAACAATTCTGTTTGATTCTTTTTTATGCCATCTATTTCTGCTTTCAAATCATGAAAGAACTTCCTCGTCTCCTGGAGCTCGTCTCTTTTCTCTTGCATCTCATTTACTTTTGTCACTATAAATATTCTGAATTGTTTATCTGACATTCCCACAAATTGTATTATGTCATCTTTGGAAGATGAGAAATTAACTTTTTCCCTTTGGGGAGAGAGATTTTCTTGGTTGCTCATATTTCTTGTTCCTCTGTGATGGTTTCTAGTCATCTGGTGATTTATATATTTTTTTTCTAAATTCTTTGATTGAATTCTGAGCATTGAAAGGTGTGCAGGAGTAGGTGATTGGCAATCTCTCTGCTGCGCTACCTCCCTGATGGTCACTAACAACCAACCCTATTGTCACTGGTCTTGGATGATGAAAGTCCTCCCAGTTTCTAGAGAGTAGGTGTGCCTGGGTCTGAGCTGCCGAGTTTCATTTGTGAAGATAGAAGTTGTCAGAAAATGCTAAAGTCTTCAAATTTAAAGGTGTGTGGCAGGGAATACGCCACAGTCTCTTTGCAGCTCAGTCTCCTTGTGCTGGAATGGATGTTGTGATGGGACAGGGAGGGGCACAAAGTCTCCTCAACGTCCCAGTTAACACACTTGAGAGTTCAAAGGTGAGTGGGAAAGGGAATGAGACACAAGTCTCTGCAGCAAACCTTCCAGCCCTGAGCAGCTTGACATATGGCAAGGCCCTCCTCTGGAACAGAATGACCCAGAATTTTTTTTTTTTCTTTTGAGAAGTGTTTGCTATAGGGTGTGTGTGCTCGCCGAAAAGACAGAGACAGAGAGATAGAAAGTGAGAAATCACCCCCCTGGGGGGTGGCCATGCTGCAATCCTTTCTCCTCCATTCTCTCTGGATCTTGCGCATGCACGTACACGCCCCTGGCATGAGTTTAAGCCACCAGGTCTGGGATCGAATCTCAGTCAGCTACATGGGAGTTCAGCGACATAGCCATTATGCTAACTGCTGGTCCTGACCCAGAATATTTTTTAAAGGAGATTTTCTAAGGTGATCTTTGCTTTAAAAATCTATTATTAAAAAGTTATAAAATGCTACAAATAAGTTGTTTTATATTACAATGAAGATATAAAGATTTAAAAAAATATGAAAAGATGATCCACATCAGATGTCATCAGAAAAACCATGAGATAGCACTACATACCTATTAAAATGGCTAAATTCAAAATACTGTTAGCACCAAATGCTGGCAGACATGGAAAAACTGGAATTCATTGTTGGTGGGAATACCAAATGATGTTGCTGCTTTGGTAGACTGTCAGTTTCTTACAAATTGAAACATACTTTTTATCTAGCTATCACAGTCCTTGATTATTATCCAAAAAAGTTGAAAATTTATGCCCCCATAAAATTCTGTACATGAGTTTTAGAACATCTTTATTTATAATGGCCAAAACTAAGCAACCAAGATACCTTGTACTTCAGTAGGTGAAGGTATAAACTGGTTAACCAGACAACGAAATATTATTCAACAGTGAAGAGAGATGAGCTATCAAGACATGAAAAGGCATGGAAGAAATTTAAATACGTATTGGTAAGTGAAAAATAAAAAGCAATATGAAAATTTTACATATTGTATGAATCCAATTATATGATATTCTGGAAAAGGCAAAACAACGAAAAAAGTAAAAAAATAGACGGCTGCCAGAGGCTGGGGTGAGAAGAAGGTGAGAGGTGCAGCACAGGGAGTTCGAACAGCAGTGAAATAATCTGTGTGATAACTATTGTAGAATATTCAGGTACTTCTACTTTTGTCAAAACCCATAGAATGTACAATACCAGGAGTGAAGCCTTGTATAAACTATTGACTGTGAGTGAGAATAGTGTGTCAATATAGGGTCCTCAGTTGTAATAAATGTACAACTCTGCTGGGGAATGCTGATAATTGGTTGGCTATGTATTTGTAGAAAAAAAAATGTATATATGAGAAATCTCTGTATCTTCTGAATTTTACTCTGAACATAAAACTGTTCTAATTAATAACATATTTGAGGACCAGCAGTTAGTGTAATGGCTATGTTTCTGAACTCCCATGTGGCCGACCACAGTTCGAGTCCCAGACCTGGTGGCTTAAACTCACGCCAGGCACGTGTGCGTGCATGCCCAAGATCCCGAGAGGAGAATGTAGGAGAAGGGATTGCGGAGTGGCCATTCCCCCCCAGGGGGGGTGATTTCTCACTTTCTCTCTCTGTCTATCTGTCTTTCTGGTGAGCACACGTGCCCTATAGCAGTGCACTATAGAAAAAACCTCTCAAAAAAAAAAAAAAAAAAGGTACGCTTAACACTTTGGTGTCTAAAAACAATCATGCTAGAAATATCGTTAGTGGTTGATGACTTTGGCTTTTTTAAACATCCTTATTAATGTCCTGGCTCTCCTATGGCCTTGGTCGTTTTCACATTTCTAAATTTTTTCACTTATCACTCAGTTTACACTTTTCTTTCATTCCTCTCTCCACTATCCACAGCCTGCAGAGGAGTGGAACTTCAGATGAGTTAAACTTTGTTCATTTGGGACAAAATTTTTAACAGCAAACTAATCATTATAAAAAATCTAATTAGATACCAAGATTGATTATACTTTTACTTCTGCCTTTCAATTGATTCCGGAACTTAATCAAGGCTTTGCATGGTGTTGAAATGCAATTCATTTTGTGAGTGCCTGAGAACCCTCAAACACTATCTCTATAATTTTGTCCTGCTAGGTGATCTCAAGAATCTTAAATAACTGGGAACCAGCAGTTAGTGTAATGGCTATGTCACTGGACTCCCATAGTCGACCGCGGTTCGCGTCCCTGACCCGGTGGCTTAAAACTCACGCCGGGCACATGTGCGTGCATGCCCAAGATCCCGAGAGGAGAATGAAGGAGAAGGGATTGCAGCGTGACCATCCCCCCTGGGGGGTGATTTCTCGCTTTCCGTCTCTATGTCTCTGTGTGTCTGGCGAGTGCACGCGCCCTATAGCGAAAAAAACCTCTCAAAGAAAAAAAAGAATCTTAAATAACCTGTTTTTATATATGTGTAATCACGCCGGGCACATGTGCGTGCGTGCCCAAGATCCCGAGAGGAGAATGAAGGAGAAGGGATTGCAGCGTGACCATCCCCCCTGGGGGGTGATTTCTCGCTTTCCGTCTCTATGTCTCTGTGTGTCTGGCGAGTGCACGCGCCCTATAGCGAAAAAAACCTCTCAAAGAAAAAAAAGAATCTTAAATAACCTGTTTTTATATATGTGTAACCCTCTAGGACCTATGTGTGAAGGTTTCTTGTTGGGTCAAAGAAAAGAATAAAGATAGGAATATTCATTCACTTCCTTTGATCACCTTCTACCTTATGTTTTTTCCTGCCCCTTAGAACTCATGAAATTTATCTTCCTTCCCCATACACCAAAAATAATATCTGTGTAAGATATTCTCAGGATTCTCCAGAGAAACAAAACCAATAGTAGTAGATATATGAGATTTATTATGGAAATTGGCTTACGTAATCACAGAGGTAAAGCAGAAAATACAGTAGTGTAATTCAATCTGAGTTCCAGGTCCCAAAATCCAGGCACATTGGTCATGTAACTCCAAGTTAAGGGTAGCATAAAACAGATGTCCCAGATCAAGATAAGGAAGTAAATTCAACTTTTTTTTTGTTTTTTTAAATATATTCAGGGACTCATTGAATTGGATGATGCCTGCTCATGTTTATTAAGATGTATCTCTGCTCAGTCTGCAATTCAAATAGTAATCTTTCCAGAAACACTCTCACAGACACACAGAACCAAATAATATTTTACAAGCTATCTAGCACTGCTTAGTCCAGTCAAATGGACATTAAAGTAACCATCATACCATTCTTACGGGTCCAGTATGTTTTGGGGTTTATTGATTTCATGAGAGAGAACAAGAGAGATAAACAAGCGTCCTCAACAGGGTTTCACATCACAATCCCCAACCTTGGTTTTTCAGCCAGCCAGGATCATGGCCTATACAGATCAACTGAGAACTGAATCCTCGTCTTCCATACTGCTTACAGCATTGCATAGCATTATGCTACTACCACACTATTGCTGCTGGTATTTTTACTCCATAAGGTGTATTGCTATTGTTGCTACTGGTTGAGGCTAATGACCATAAGAAATCATAAGAAGATCTTCTCAGATGATCTCCTTCCTAAATTGCACCTACTTGAATGGGTACACTTAAAGATTCTCTTTAGACATATTCATTATGCCCTAATACTTCTAAGGTCTGATATTTTTTTCCTACAGAAAAACTACATGGCACATAATGAACTATAGTTTTACATTCTGTGTCTTTATATTCATTCCAGCAAGTGTAGAATTTTAACCTGTTGGTAAACTATCCGCAGATATGAACTGTAAAAAACTAACAATAGAAAGGTACTTAAATTCTTCAAAATTGTGGACAACCAGCAGTCTCTGCTAAGTTCTTGATTATGGCAAGATTTATTAGCTACCCAGAAAGGTATCAATTTTATATTAATAAAATAAATTTTATAATTACTTCAAGTATAATATGGTTGTATGGCAGTAAAAAGTGATGCTCTGTGAGGCTGACTCACAGGGCAAGATTCTAGATATCCAGAGACCTCTCAGTATGCCAAGGATGCTGTTCCCATAATCTAGGGCTGGCTCAAACTGGGGCGGATCATGGCATCAAGACTCTGTTATAGGTACTGTCTCTCTTACTCATGGAAGAAATAAAGTAAGTTTAAGTAAAATAAGAATTAATAAAATATGAAAAAGAAAAAAAAAAAACAATATGACCTGAAATGTACAAGGCCCAAATACATTTAAGAAATTTGAGAATCTTCTTTTAAAAAAAGAATTATTTGTCTAATTTTATTTATTATTCTTATTTTTTAATTTGCTAAAGGGCACATGCATGAGAGAGAGGGCAAGAGAGAGAGAAAGAGAAAGAGGGACAATTTTAAAGCAAGCTATCAGGTCCGAGGCTTGAACAATGGTTAGCCATATGGGAGTTCAGTGCCTTAATCACTGCACCATCTGCTGGCCCCAAGAAAGGAAGAATCTCACCATGCTCCTGGACACCGTAGTTCAAGCATTACTTTCCTTATTATATACCTTTATCACGACCTGAATTTTACTTAGTTACTTGCTTACTTATTTATTTTCTGTCTCTAACCATTGAACTATAAGAGGTAATAAAGTGGATGATTTACCTATATTTACTTACTCAGAATTACATGCACAAATCAGATGTTCCTCCAAAAACATCACATCTTTAATTTGTAAAGGTACCTATCAATCAATAAATGATAAAAAACAAAAACCTACTTCAGAAAAATAAAGACATGAGTTGGCAACTCTAATATAAATTTAAAAGTCAATAAGTAGTCAAAAATAAAAAATTAAAAGATTAAAAGACATAATTTTGACCTCCATTTTTCTCGATAAATAGTTTAGGAACATAAATCAGCATAAATGTTTATGATCTTTGACCCTGACCTCAATAAGGAAGGAAGACAAGGTGTCACAAAATCTGTAGAAATATAGTATATGATTTTCTTTAAAATAAAAAGTTTAAAAACAACTTAAATATAATGAATTATCACTACCCTCTCACTCCCTTTCTTCTTTCTCTGCTGAGCACACATGCCCTATTGACAATCATGTGGCTAGCAAGCAGTGTGGTGGTTAAGGCTCTGGACTCCCATATGGCTGACTCTGGTTGAATGCCGGACCTGGTAGCCAAGTGTGTGTGTGTGTGTGTGTGTGTGTGTGTGTGTGTTTATGTACCCAAAATCTCAAGAGAGAATGGAGAAGGATGGCATGGCCATCTTTCCTGGAGAGTAATTTCTCATTTTCTTTCTATCTCTCTCAAGTGAGTGTTCATGCCTTATAGTGAAAACCTAAACATATATATATGTGTGTGTGTGTATGTATACATATATATATTTAAATCATATTCTCAGAGAATATTAAAAAAATAGGGAAAATCAACAAATAATACTGAGAAGTATAGAATATAAATAATATATTGTTTACATACTATTCTAATTTTATATTACTTATAGTGGTGTGCAAATATGCAAACATAAATATAGAAAAATGATTGGGAAAAACAAAAAATAATAATGCCAACACTTTGTAGCTACTAAAAATTTTTATTTCCCTTATATTTCTCTGTATTTT
The DNA here is from genome assembly GCF_000334495.1 of Tupaia belangeri chinensis. Taxonomy (NCBI): domain Eukaryota; kingdom Metazoa; phylum Chordata; class Mammalia; order Scandentia; family Tupaiidae; genus Tupaia; species Tupaia belangeri. The sequence goes on along the minus strand of NW_006159990.1, from coordinate 5,593,922 downwards.
CTATGTCTTTCACTAACACATACACTGTTTTATAATTTACAAGGTCAAAAAGATTTTTATTGCTGTGATTTACTTTCATATTCTTGAATCTACCAGACAATGTATATTGTCTACAATGTATATGTCTAGCAGATTAAAGAATATGGAAATATGGATATTGGGAATACTAGTCTGAATAAACAAATTCGACATTTTATCCTAAATACATTTTCAATCGATTAAAAAACAGACTTAACACAATTTTATTCCAGTGGAATAGACTTCAAAATTACGGGTGCAAGGCGCAGCCCCTGTGCTGCAGTTAGTAGCATACTAGACTGCAGAGCTGAAAGCTACATACCAGTTATGGTCTAAATCCCCAGCCTGACTTGCCCTGATACATGCTGGGCACATGCACATGTGCCCAGGCTTCTGGAAAGCTGGAGGACTGAAAGAAAAGAATCACAGGACTGAAGGAAGGGGATTATGACATGACTATCTCAGTGGGGATTGTCCCTCTCCCTCTTGTGCACATGCACACACTCTATCATGAACAAAAATCAAAAGTCACAGGAGCAAATACTCAAAAGATTTTTGAACTGCTTCTCAATCTTCTTTGTTAAAGAAGAATTGTTATTAATGTCCTGGAAAACGACTCTCACTATTTTTGGGGAAAAACAGAATTTTAGAAGGAATATAGGCAATTCTATGTCTCAGTCATACTATATTATTCTGACCTTTACAGGGATTAACAAAGTGTAAAAAAACACCCAAAAAGCAAGCATACTAGCCCAGCCGCTGGGGCACATGCTGCTGAGACCCTGGGTTTTGCAGGCTGACATCACATGGAAGGCCTGGCTTCTGTGTGATGGCTTATCTTAGCCAAAGGCGGGGTCTAGAGGCATACTCTTAAGCCCAATAACTTGGAAAGTGAGGCAGGGCTTGAGGCTGGTATGAACATAGCGAGACGCTGTCTGAAAGAGCTGTGTAAAGTGGCACACATCTGCAGTCCCAGCTGGGAGACTGAGGCAGGAGAATTAAGACTTTGAGAGATGTTGTCTTAAAATAATCAAACAAATAGAAATAGCATATAAAAAAAGATAAATAAGCACAAATAAGCAAATATACTAAAAAACAAATCCATCCACAGGCAAGGAGTAAAGGGCACACTCTGTAACTAGGAAAAAAAATTGTATACAATTAAAAAAAAATTCCCCATCCAAAATCACACATCTTATAAATTCTTCAAAAATAAGGAAGGTTATATTTCATAAACTGAAGCTACAGTCAGCAACCTCAAGACTCAAGCTAAATATAAGCACAGAAATGGCATACTTGTAAATACAGCAATCAAGCAGTAGCAGTACAAATTATGCATAAGAACTACTTCAATCAAGTGAGGCAGAAGGTGAAAAATCACAGTCCCTGATCATCTTTAGACCTAGCAGACAGGAAGTTAAAGAAAGATAGAAACAAAAGCGGCAGTATCATTTTGAAAAACTCAATTATTAATGACTGAGGCAAATAACCCTATGTAAATATTTATCAAGTGGCTAGCTTTCCTAGGGGCTAGGTCATCATCATTAATCTAGTGTTATCATAGCCTACGCTCTGCTCAGACAGAAGGGTAGCCCAGAGAACTACTGATGTGATAGTAGTGAGGATGGAAGATTTAATGGCTAAAAATACCTTCATGTAAATTTTAAATGGTGAGGAAGAGAGGAAATAAAGGAGGCTGGAGAAACATAACAGAAGACAACTATTAGAATTTATCTCATTCTCCCTATGCTTTCCCCACCCTCTGTCTTCCCAAGTATAACTTTCAACAAATACTAATTGAATTAATGGGGAAAAGGGATTCCAAAAATTCTAATATTTATGACATCAAAGATATCAGGGTTATCTAAAGCTGACTAGATGTTTGGGAATCTCCCTTTGGTAATCACGCGTATGTACCTTCTCCCTTCCAATCTCAGACCTTCCTTATTAATTTTTTAAGGACTGTATTGTCGCCCATGCCATGTAAAATTAAAGTCATATTTCCTCTGATTACCTTTGGGAAAACAGGTAAAGGCACTATATTAAGAAGAAAATTAGGGCTTATAAATTCTAATCAAGATTTTTTTCTTTTTTTGGAGAGGTTTTTGCTATAGGGCGCATGCACTTGTCAGACAGACAGAGACAGAGAGATAGAAAGCAAGAAATCACCCCCCAGAGGGCATGGCCACGCTGCAATCCCTTCTCCTCCATTCTCCTCTCGGGATCTTGGGCATGCACGCACAGGCGCCCAGCGTGAGTTTAAGCCACTGGGTCCGGGACGAGAACCGCGGTCGACTATGGGGCTATAGAACATTTCTCCTCCATTTTCCTCTTGGGATTTTGGGCACACATATGTGACCCAGCATGTTTTTCAAGTTGCCAGACTCAAACTTTGCAATTGGCTATGAGGTATCCAGCCACCTTAACCTCCAAGCCACCTACTGGCTCATGCAAATCTTCTGAGGGAGAGAAAGAGAGAGCAGGAGAGACTATCAACCCCAACAAGGTCTTCTTGTCACAGTTCCCCTCTAGTCTCAGCTGGCTTTGATCACAGGCTCATGAGCTCTTGGCATGCAAAAGAGGTCCCAGGATGCAAACCCATGACTTTTCCCATGTTGCTCCAGTTGTGTTACCATTGTACTACTGCCTGTCCCAAGAGAAACTCAAATCTCAGTAAAGAATACTAAGGAAAAACAACATAATGGCAAAGATTCATGCATTTCTTTATTCAACTATTAAACCATTCAACAATATTATATGAGTATTCCAGGCAATGTTCTAGTTTCTAGGAAACAAACAAAAAAAACCTAAGACTGTCATGCCCTCAAGAAGTTTGCACTAGAGTAAGAAAATGCACTTGTAAAATTACATTATGAGAAGCACCATTAAAAGTGTGGGAGAAGAGATGAGAGATACTGAATTCTTGCAATGAATTAGTGGAAAACTTAAAGAGAAAAAGCTATTTCAGGCAAAGAGAATAGTGGGAATTGAATCCATTGTTTAGTTTTTAAATACCATCCTTCTTTTCATTTGATCTTTTTCTTTCTTACCCGAACTAAGATTATTAATCATTTATATCCTGGCATAAAGTGATATTTTGATAGCTACTAGAAATTTCAAGACAGTCCCTATTACAATGCCATTAACTTTTATTACCAGGAAGTGGAGGTTAAGGAAGAGAACAGGGAACTGGGGATATAATTAAGGGAAGTAGCATAATTCACCGTTTTCTTTGGGCAAATTCATCTATGATTAAGAACCAATTGCTCTAGAGTTGCCACTTCTTGGCTTTAGCACTTTTCACTTTCTGCCCCTCCAGTCAGGCTAAAACCCAGATGCTTGAAGCTGAATTTATTTGTTTTTCACTAGATAAGCTTCCTATCTCAAGATTCCTTTTCTCCTAAGCTGAGTCCACATCCACATGTTTTTCAGTTGACTCATGCTAGATCAGGACACAGTTTATATTCCCATGCATTTTCTTTCTATGCTATTGCTACTCCTAGCCCTCCCAAATGACCTATGCCCCCCGAGTTTAAGGCATGTGCTTCTTTTCCAAAAAGTCTATCATAAGTTTTTGTCTTTGACAGTAAACTGGAAGACTGTATTCCCATCTGACTGTATCTTATGCACAGAGAACAGGAAAGACCAGGTGATTTGGATGTAGGAACTACCCTAGAGGTCTTCTAATTTATAGCATATGCCTGAGCCACCCATGTACGAACTCTGCTCTGAAATTTAGCAATTAATTTCTTTTTCATGCCAAAAGACATTTGGATATTAGCAAATCCCTTTCTCTAACTCTTGTTTTTGGGAAAATAGTGAAAGGAAGAGGACAAAGAGATGTCAAGTGGTATATTAGATAATATTTGAAACCCTCTTTTTTTTCCAATCACACAATTACTAATCATATTATATTTGGATAGATACAGAGAGGTAAAATATAGACTGTGTTTGTAATGTTTATGTTTGTATACACCAATTATGAAATGCACAGAACATAGGGAGAAACATTGTTACAAATCATGTAAGTCAGTATGTTTTAACTGATTCACAGAGTAAGTCTTTTGGCACCTCTTTATCCTAATCTATGTTAAGTGAAGAGTCACTTTATTGTTATGATCAATTCTTCTTCTTTATTGTAATGATAAATTTCAAAAAGACCGGGAAGACGAGTTTAATTGGAGATGGTAAACTAAATATGATAAAAATGATAGAACCAACAGCACTTTTACAAAAACGTAGTTTATAATGATTCCCATTAGTAGCTCAAAGTCTATTCATGAATATGTATTTTCTAGCAGTTTGAGCAAAACTAAAGGCCGAATAAAATAGAAAGCGTGAAATAACTAGACACAAAATGTTCCCATATTTCAAATTAATAAATTTTGAATTGATTTATTTTGTTCTTCACTAGAATTTGGCAAGGTTGTAGTTCAAAGACATACTATTTTATTAGAGTGGGTTTTTTTTTAAAGCAAAAATCTGATTTATTGAAAGCCTATTTATTAAGTCACCTGGATAAGTATGATGCATTTTTGTGTTTTTCTATACAAGAATAAGTAATGACTTCCCTGATGGCTCTAGATTAACACGAATGGGGCTCAATGGTGGTGCAGCAGTAAATCTATGTTCTGTGATGCGACCCACATAGCAGAATTCTGGTTTCATCTCAGATCTCCCTGAACATGCCAGGTGTGCATGCCCTTGATCCCAGGCTAGTTAAGGCTTAGGGTGGATCATACCTTGGAGGCCTGGATGGAGGTGGCGCTCTTACTCTTATAAAAGAAAAAGAGAAAAATAAACCTTGAAAAATAGAGTAACAAAATGAACACAAAACTGGAAAATTATTTGGTAATGATAATATATGTAGTAGTATAGTAATATCGCTGGACTGATATGCAATATATTTGGACTAATATGCAATATATTTATGCTTGGAAAATCCATTCTGTATGCTGTAAAATATACAGTGATTGCATGTAAACAACAAGAAAATCAAATAAAAAAATTAAAATTTCTAACTATAAAAATACATTTTTAATGAACTGATTGAGATTTTATTTTTATATTACGTTGACTTAGCTTAATTGGTGGCATATGTGATTAATAAAATCTGAAATCTTGACAATGTTCTTCAATTTTTTTGAAAAGCTGAATAGTATATTTCTGCATACTGAATGTACCCAAAGCATTTAATTAATCCCTTACTCAAATACATCAACTTTTTCTTATTTTTAGTTAGTATAAATTAATATGACATAAATATTTTATATATGTGAGTTACTATGTATACATTTATTTATTTATTTATTTTCATTTTCTTTTTGGAGAGGATTTTTGCTATAGGGTGCATGTGCTCGCCAGAAAGACAGAGACATAGAACGCAAAAAATCACCCCCCAGGGGGATGGCCACGCCACACTCCCTTCTCCTCCATTCTCTTCTCGGGATCTTGGGCATGCATGCACACGCACCTGGTGTGAGTTTAAACCACCAGGTCCGGGACTCAAATCGCGGTCAACTACATGGGTGTCCAGTGACGTAGGCATTACGCCATCTGTTGATCCCACTATGTATACATTTTTAAGCATTGTTTCTTTTAAGTGAAATTACTAGGTCTAAAAAAAAATGTACATTTGACATTTAAAGAGAAAATAGGAAGATAAGAACAAGAGAAGAAAAGGATGGTGTTTTATAAGGGTTAGGGGAAGAAATTAATATTGTGGCCTGAAATCAGATGTCAAATTCATAATCAAGTCTTCATGCTTTTCATGAGATTTATATTGACCATTTGCAAAGTTAATACATGAAATTTACTTGAATATCTCATTGAAAATGAAAGTGGAAGTGAAAATTGTTGAGATTCTCTCCCAACTGCTTTCCTCATTCTAATAAATGATATCATCATCCACTCAAGTATCAGGCCAAAATCTTGTTTTTTTCTTCCTTAACTCCTGCTTCCTCTCTCCTTTGCATTATAATTCATCACACTATTGAATCATACTTCTATCTCTATATTTCTAGAATGTTGAGAATGTTTACATTCTGGCTCTGACTACTCTGAAGTAAGACACATTTCTTTTCTAATTTTCTAATTTCTTATTTACATTTAATTGTTATATATCTTTAAGACAAACATTATGGTTTTTCAAAGTATGCATGCAGTACATGATAATTAAATGAAAGATATTACTGTGCACATCATTTCAAAAAAGAATTTTATATTCTTTGATCTATTAAATGCTCTTCTTTCATGACCAGGTGGACTTTACCCTAGTGTTGCTGGGATGGTTCAATACATGCAAAACAATAAATGTAGAACATCTCATTAACCAAAAGAAAAATAAAAATTGTATGATCTACTATAGAGAGGCAGAAAAGCATTTGATAAAATGTAACCTCCCTTCATGATCAAGACTCTCAGCAAAAGTTTCTGCTTTTATGTACAAGGGATGCCCCCTCCAAGTTAAACCTATAAAGTCATCATCACAGTGGAAATACACATACACTGGCCCTTAAGAGTTTGCTTGCTCTGGAGAAATTTGTTCTCCACCAGGATATAAGAAATGATGTAGACTGGGGACCATCCACCAGGATTTCAGAAATGATGTAGACTGGGGACCATGTTAGTTCCTTACAAAATCTCAGGTTTAAGAGAGAGAGCTTGGGTTCAGATACTCTACCTTGTCAGTAGCTCAAAATTAGTCTCTGGAGATCTGAGGTTGTGACACGCCCTCAGCATGTTCTCTTTGTCTGCTGTCAGTACTCAGATCTGTGATCTACTTTCTTTGTTTACGTTGACTTTTGTATTTGGCACTGGTGATTTCTCTTCACGATGGTTAAGTTAAGGTGCCATCTGGACTAGAGTAAGAAATACCTTACATTGACTTTTGTATTTGGCATTGGTGATTTCTCTTCATGATGGTTAAGTAAGGTGCCATCTGGACTAGAGTAAGAAATACTTGGGACCAGCAGTTAGCATAATGGCTATGTCACTGGACTTCCACGTAGTCGACTGCGGTTCACGTCCCCGACCTGGTGGCTTAAAACTCACGCCGGGTGTGTGTGTGTGCATGCCCAAGATCCTGAGAGGAGAATGGAGGAGAAGGGATTGCAGCATGGCCATCCCTCCTGGGGGATGATTTCTCACTTTCTGTCTCTCTCTCTCTGTCTGGCGAGCGCACGTGCCCTATAGCAAAAATCTCTTAAAAAAAAAAAGAAAAGAAAAGAAATACTCACATAGCTGGCAAGCATTCTTTCTGGGTTTTTCTGTAAAGGTGTCCCTGAAAGCAACTGGCCTTTGAACTTGTGAACTGATGCATCATCCAATCTATTGAAGGCCTGAGTAGAACAGACAGGCAGGAAAGGGTTGAACTTATTCTCTGTTCTGGAGCTAGGACATCAATAATCTTCTGCCCTCTTACTTTGGAGTTCATGGTTCTCAGGCTTTTGCACTCCTGGACCTAAACTAACTGCTCCCCAGTTTCTCAGAAAGTTTGGACTAAAACTGAATTATACCATAAGTTTTCCTAGTTCTCCATTTTACAAACTGCATATTGTGGAACTTCTCAGCCCTCGTAATTGTGTGAATCAAAGTTCATAATAAACCTTTTCTTATTTATGTATAGATGCATGTGTGTGTGTTCTTTTTCTCTGGAGGGCCCTGACTGATACAACTTATCTCCTATCATCTTAGAAATTGATTAAACATGCCTAAAAGAAAACCAGAACCCCTGATATATTTTCTTAACAACTTTTCATGTCTCCAGTCATGTCTGTCTCCTGTTCATTTGTAATAGGGCAACTAGATTTGGATATTTTATAGGAATCCTGCTAACTTCAGTGCAGTATTCCACATACCATTGCTTTTCAGGTAAAATAAAATTAGAAGAAAAAGTTATCATGTTTCCCATTTCCTCAATAACTTAAGGCAAGAATATTTCCAATGGCATCTCTTACCACTCAGCTCACCTCTCTCTCTATTCCAACATAGTGCACAACTTTTTCTTCTTTGTTATTGTTTTTTAAATTTACCTCTCTGTAAATAGGTAGTCAGATAGATATGAGCAGGATGTCCTAAGACTCCAACTGAAAGGGCATCTGACCTACCATTCATCATTGTCTGGGGTTACAGATGGACCCCATGGTGTCAATAGGGAAAGGTTATCTGACTTTTACTGTCTAACCTGTCATTAAATTACCTAAAACATAGAATTTTCTTCCTCACCTGCAGCAATGCATGGACACACATACACCAGCCCAACTGTTCAACTGATACTTTACCTTCCTCTGGAGGTACCCAATCAGTAAGGTGAAAAATCGCCCCTATGAGCACCCTCATACCTCATACCTTCAAATCCACACTGGGCTTGTGTACAATAGCCCTCTACGGGCTCTTGAGTTGCCCTTAACAGACAAGAAGTGTACAAGTGCAACAAAAGCCTGTGAAAATAAACAGTAGAGTTAGTTATGGTGGCAGACCTCCTGGTCTAAATGTTCATGACAATATCCCACAGTAAAAGAAATCTAACCCCATTCTGAGTACAACTGCTGATGGGTGACTCGCCTGCTCAGATCTCTCTCGAGTATACTAATTCGAACCTTTTTTTTCATACTTTATTTTTTATTTGTGTCTTGGGATAAGTCTCTGGGCCCAAGAACCAAATATCCTATCACAACACTTCCCATCTGGGAACAAGAGAGAGACAGAAATAAAGAGAAAGACAGGGGAGAGTGAGAGAAAAAGAGAGAAAGCACCACCTATGGGTCATGCTGCAGTCCCTTCTCCTCTCTCTCTCTCCTTTCAGAATTTTGGGCATTCATGCACATTCCGAGCATGTTTCTCAAGGCATTGGATCCTGGACTCGAATTGTGTATTCAGCCATGTGGTATCCAGCTGCCCTAACTACCACATCATGGCCCTGGCCCAACGGATTCTTCTTAAATGTGTCAAGTTTACTTACAGGCAGATGTTATTCTCTCTAATTTGTCTGGTGTCTGTGAAGTATATTTAAATATTTAGTTCATGGCATCCTTTAGTATGCACAATATTCTGTGGACAATATAATTACTATGATAAAAATGTTCATTTAAAAAGTGTGATTCCTCATTTAATTTCTTTAAGTTCTCAAGAAAATAAAAATAGCTATATTAGTGTCTAATAATTATATAGATAAAATGCTATATCACATATGTATATTTTGTTCATATTATCTATTCACTACATATATATGTGTGTGTAGATATATATACATATGTGTGTGTGTATATATATATATATAAATAAATCTGTCTCTCTCTACACACACACATATACCCTTATGCACATGAACACATACACATACAATGAACACTTAGACTAATACAGTTGATTTTTTGGGCTGTTTTTGCAGTGATGTGGGTTACTATTTCGGTTCTCAGTATCAGTTGTTAAAATAGTTGAAGAGATCGATCAGCATGTAAGAAGAATAACTGACATCTTTAACGTGTCTCTAACTCTGAAATCTGTGGGAACTTAGTACAGGAAATTGAAGCTGTAAAACCATTTTAGAGATGTAAACACACTCACCCCTTCTCTGTTTTTATGTACAACAATGGGAGTCCCCCAGGCTAAACCTATAAAGCCATCATCATAATGGTAACAGACAGGCGATGGACCTTAAGAGCTTGCTTGGTGAAATCTAACAGGAAAGAAGAGCTCTTCTTGACTAAGGGTGGTGACAGCTCTTTGTTCTCTTGCAGCTGGTGGGTTTGCTCTTCAGTTTGCAGCAGGACAATAGAACTACTATGAAAAAGCAGTGCTTTATCATTTTCTAACATCATTGCCTTTATCCTTAGCTACATTATTTCCACCTGACAGTCAAACTGGATAAGTAAATAAATAAATACCAAAAAAAAGAAAAAAGGCAGAACAGAAAAAACTTCAAGTCCCAAACAATGCAACCGAAAAGACAAAGAAAAGCTAGTGTTACCCTGAAGCACAATTGCAAATTCAAAGAAAGCATAATTCATGCCATGGGCATAACCTGGAATGACACACTTGCATGAATTACTTCTTTGAGATTTTGACAGAGAAGAGCAGAAAGTAGCTAATGAAGTCATGAGAGGCTTTAGGAGTTTAATTCATGAAACCCTTACTATTAAAACTGTGTCAGGATGGGCCAGTTTTACTATTTTATCCAAATCATGGAACATACTTATGACCACTAGGTAAAGTTAGACAATTAAAAAATATAAAGTAAAATGAATTCTAATATGCCTATCATAACTTCTGTATCTGAATATTTATTTAGCTGTTCTTCATTTTAGAAGTATAATAGTTTAGTGCAAGCAATAATTACTGTTACATTATATTTTTCCTTAGTATACACCGTTTTTGCTTCTTTCTTCTAAACACAATAAAAATAAAGACTTTTCTCCTAAAAGTCAACATTAAAACTGAATTTGCAAAATATCATGTAAATTCTCCATGGATTTGTAATTGTCACAAGAACTCCGAGGACAAACCTTGATGCAATACGAATAAGGATCTATGAGTTCACAAACTTCCTGGGCTCATTAACAGTGAGGCCAAATCTAATTTCTGTTCCAGTGCTCGCTTTGAAAGATGAAAGGTTTAGTCATCACATTGTGACATTTGGAGGGACATAGAAAAGTATCTCTGATAAAATGTGTCCCATTTAACGTTATCAATAGCTGAAGGACTAAGGTGGATTTTACACAAAATAAAATATTAAAATCTGTCCATCTGCATCAGCATGGTGATAATCTGATGGTCTGTGATGCTGAAGACAGGTTGGAAGGTTCTGGGTTTGTATCTCAGAGTCTCGCTATACTCGCCACATATACATTTACCCATGATCCTTTCCGGCTGATGCTAGAGTGGATTGTAGTATGAATACTATTTTATGGGTGCTTGTCTCTCCTTACTCTCCCTTTTATACTTTAAACTTTTAAATATGTGAACATCGTTAATATTTCTATGAAATTTAAAATTTGTTTTCCAAACTATATTTCAGAATAAATAAGGTATGTAGGATGTGTATAGTTACAATAATTTTTATCAGAGAAGAAAGTGAAATTCCAAGGTAAAATATGAAGTGAGAGAAAAGTTGGACTCAAATAGAAATTCCAAGGTAACATATGAAGTGAGAGAAAAGTTGGACTCAAATACCAGGTCACCTGACTCCAAAGGCCTTTCTACTATATATTTGGATATTTAAGTTACTTTTATGTGTAAAAGTACAAATAAATATGAGAAGAATAAAACTATTTAAATCCATTTTAGCAGTATAAGTAATTTTAACACATCATTTCAGTTTAAGCATATGGAAAGAGGGAAGGAAGGGAAGATAAGAATGGAATAAACAACAACATGAGGACGGAGTATCAGAAGGGAGAAGAGACAGAGGAGCAGATAACTGATAACTAATTGGGACTTTTGGACTTTTGGTTGTAAGTGATAGAAGATTAACTTGAACCAGCTTAGGGTCACAAGGACACTTCCAGAATACACAGAAAGGCCCAAAAGAGCAAATACATGAAAGGACAGGAACCAAGACAATTAAGAAACTCAGTAACTGAAGCTAAGTGGCCCAATATAAAGTTCTTTATCTACTTGATCTCTTTTCATATAAGCTTCATTCCTTCTGCACATAAAATTCTTTATACTTTAGGGCTCATAGCCACCTGCAGCTCTAGTCGCAGTCTCAGTTTGCTCAGTAGAAGGAAAGGACAGTCCATCTACCAGCTATAGTGCAAAACTGTAGGCAAAGCCACTGACTTGATTAGGCCTCATGCTTACTGTTTGATCTAATCATAACATTTAGTAGCAATGTAAATATTTGTCTCTGCTGGGCTCAAGTGCTTGCCTTTAGTGCATATGATTTCAAAATGACACTACCAAGTATTTGTTCCACATAAGTGGCACAGGACTAGATTTCTGTGAGTGAAGCAGCTACTCTAGAATACCGGGATACACTGCATAATAACTGGATACACTCACTTCCTGTGTTAGCTTTTTAAGAGGGAAAAGGGTGAAAACAAAGATAAATTCACTACTTACACAGTCATCTTGAGTTATGATATTGACTTTAAGGAATTAGCTCAAAAGCAGATGAAACAGTTTGCATCATCTGAAAAAGAGAAAACTATACAAACCCTGTGACCTGGGGTTTATACTCCAGAAAAATTTATGCAAATATTTATCAAGATATATGAGGAAAAAGGCTCAGAGTGGCATTTTTCATGATAGTGAAAAGCCAGAAACAACTCAAATGTATATAAATAGGCGCATGTATTGTAGGATATTGAATAATTTACAAAAATTTGTTTTTACATGAAACAACATGAATGTCTTCTGAACGAAGTGTTGAATATAAGAAGCCAGGCCTCAAAAATACAGACAGTACAATTTGAATCATAAACATTCCAGAACACGTGAAGCTAAACGATCTTATTTAGGAATAAACTCATAGGTAGAAAATAATTCATTAACCAAAGATATTACTTCAGAATCAAGATTAGGGTCAAGATCGTGATCATAGTGTGTGTGAAAGAGGGTCAGAGGAAGGCATTTAGAAGAAAAATAGGGAAGCAAAGCATTAATGGGACAAAGAAATGTGGTATTATCTGTTGAAGATATTTTATAATTTTATCAACTGTACTAAGGAGAAATGTTCACCTGTTGAAATATTCATTTTGTAAGCTAAATAATGTGATTGACTGTATAAAAGAAAATGAAATAAAAATGAAAAAAAAAATAAAGTAATGAAATAAAACAAAATAAAAGAAAATAAAGAAAGGGGTATACAAGGTGTTCTAGGATGCTAATAACATAATTTTCAGCATTGGTGAATTTTCTGACTTATAGTATCCTGTTTCTTTTTAATATAAAACATGAATTGAAGTGGTGTTTTGTATTATTTTAAATTAAGAGCCCTTCAACATTAAAATTTGTAATCCACTTTCATATATGCATTATGTTTTCATTATTTCCCCTTTTTTCTTCTTCTTCTTTTTCTTGTTCTTTTTTTAAAATTTTTTTAGAGATTTTTGCCATAAGGTGGTGTGCTCTCCAGAGAGAGAGAAAAAGAGAAAGTGAGAAATCATGATACACACACGCACACACACGAGGGGATGGCCATGCCACAATCCCTTCTCCCTTCTCTTAGTATTTTTGGGATGTATCCACATGCACTGGGATGAGTTTCAAGCCCCTGGGTCTGGGAGCCGAACTGTCATCAGCTACGTGGGAGGGAGCCCAGCACCCAAACCACCATGCCACCTGCTGGCCCCTTTGCCTTTCTTTTAAAATAGCTTTGCTTCTTATTCATGATAGAGTATGAGCATGTGAGAGTGAGAGCAAAGTGAGCCCCCTCACAGGATCTCATCATGCCATGATTCCTTTCTGCCAGTCCTCCAGCCCTTTGGATCCTGGACATTTATGTGCATCGGGCAACTACACATGTAACTGAAAAACATCTCAGGCTAACAGGCCAGGGGATTCAAACCAGTTGCCTTCAGGATCTGACCTATTTTAAGTAATACTTTAAGCTGACTCCATGGACCCACTCCTGTTTTTTACTTCTACGTCCACTCTCCACCTTTGTCCATGTGTGGAGGCTGTTTTGGAGTCATAGCTGTCTCTCTTCTCCTTCAGAGTCTGGTGGATTTGACCAAAAAAAGGTACCAACCAGAATGAGGTCATGCTGAAAGTACTAACTGTCTAGGATCATAAGTTCCTACTAGGTAGTACTCTCCTACAAATATGTCCACCTTTCCTTTCACGCTGTCTGCTGGTCCCTTCCCTTGACACTGGAAGCAGCTATTTTCAGCTCTAGAGTATTGCATTATTCCTTACTGGTTTTTCTTACTTGTACATATACTATTAGACATACATCCTCTATCCAATAACATCAGACTTTCATACCTTCAGACAAGGAAACTAAAGGCTAGCTATACACTTTATATGTAGAGAAATTTGAATATCTGCAGATTTGGGTACCCTAAGGAGTCCTGGAATCAATCACCCACAGATTTGGAGGAACAATTGTACTGCATTTGAATATGGCATCTGTTTCCTTTTAATCAGTTTTGTAATAAGTACAGATTATTTTCTTCATGGTCCAATTTAAAAAAAAATAAAAATGATTCTAATTGCCTTTAGTTAAAATTCCAGTAACACACACCATTAATGCCTTAAGAATTAGCAAACAGTACTTCCTCTTTTGATTTTTATATTATTTATAAGATTGTACAGATATTGAGAATAAGACCATGTCATACTTTTAACTCACACCATGTTTTGTCCATGATATGTTGTTCAATAACATTTTGAACACGGTTTGTTCTTATTTTTTTTTCAGGTTATAAATTGATTGATGATAATGTGTATGTCCTCAATAGCATTTGGTAAAGTGCTAATAACACATAATATATGAGTTCAGTTTGAACATTCTCATTGATTGTTTTATTATGTTTGATCCAAAATGATTTGATTCAGAAAGTGGGGCTGAAGTTTCTCATTAAAGAAAAAAAAATCCCTGAGACCAAATGGCATAAAAGTTTTGTAACTGGAATCCTACGTAGTCGACCATGGTTCAAGTCCTGGACCCAATAACTTGAAACACCTAGGCACGTGTGAGTCCATACCCAAAATCCCAAGAGGAAAGTGGAGGAAGGGACTACGGTGTGGCCATCCACCAGGGGGTGACTTCTCACATCTGTCTATCTGTCTCACTCTATTTCTCTTGTGAGTGTATGTACCCTATAGCAAAAAAGTCTCACTCTGTATCTCCAGTGAGTGTATGTACCCAAAGCAAAAATCTCTCTTAAAAAAAATTCTCCAATTCTATCACTTTATAAGAAACTCTTAAATCTTTCTTGGTGATCCTCCAATTTTTTTTAGCTTATTTTTTGAATTATTTTAAAAGTAGTTTCATTTATTTATTTTAATCTGACCAGAGAAGAGAGAGAGTAAAAGAGAGAGAGAGAGAGCAAGTGAGAAAGCAAGCATCCAGGTCCAGGACTTTTAACTGTAGTCAGCATGTGGGAGTACAGTGCCTTTAACTACCATGCCACCTGCCGATTCCCAATCCTCCCATTTTTCATTATTCTATGTTAATGTTTACTGTAATGAATAATACTATTAAACATTTTTAAATGTGGTTAGAAGTAGAAAATTACTAACTTCATACTATAGGAAGTTAGAGGAATGTAACTCTGAACAGCTTAAACACTGATCCAAAAAGAAGATTATATTTCTACTATTTTAACAGGATTTAATCAGCCAACATGTAGTCGCATAAACCCACATTGTACCTAATACTGTGGCAGAGTAAAAATGGGTTTTATTTCTACTATATAGGGTATTGAATAAAACTGCACGTTGGGATTTTTAAATTAACTTTTAATGTTACTTTAATAAGACAGAATTTCTGCCATTCGAATCCCCAAGGCAGTATTATTTAGCAGCTCTTTGTGTTTTAATTTTGTATTTTTTTTTTGAATGCCACACTGCAGTTGGGATTTAGATGCAGGTTTGGTTTGTTCAGTAGGCCTTCTTTCCCACATGAAGGCATTCTCACACAGGCAAAGGTAGGTAACCATAAACGAGTGACTCTGCCTGCCCAAAGTAAATATGCTAAGACTTATATTTATGATTTGTTCATTTTATTGTGTTTCTATCTTTTAATCAGGTTATAAGCCAATAGATGAAAATCTATGACTTCAGTTTTTGTTGTTGTTGTTTGCTTGTTTTTGCTTTCTCTTGAATAGTTTTAAGCTTATGATATGGGGGATCTAACATTGATAT
The DNA here is from genome assembly GCF_000334495.1 of Tupaia belangeri chinensis. NCBI lineage: Eukaryota > Metazoa > Chordata > Mammalia > Scandentia > Tupaiidae > Tupaia > Tupaia belangeri. Next base: position 5,578,091 of record NW_006159990.1, on the reverse strand, counting down.
GTGATTTTCTATTGTAACCACAACTTTTCCATCTCTCTGCCTCTAACATAACTTAGTGTTTTGAAGATCTTCATTGCAAAATGTTTTATATATATATATATATATAAAACTGATTTTAGAAGAAAAATAAATGAGTTTGACAGCTTACATGAACATAAATGTACATTTAAAAATAATGAAAGAGGAGTGAGAAAGAACACCTATAAACCTAAGAATTTTCCATGGCCTATTTTTTTTTTTTAATTGCAATAGGGCACAGGCACTTGCCAGAAAGATGAAGATTCAGAAAGAGAGGGAGAAGTAAGTACCCTCCCAACAGGGCATGGTCATGCTATAATCCCTTCAGCTCAATTTTTTCATTCTATCACGATTTGGGACATGTTTGCATACATACCTGGCAAAATTTTCAAGCTTTCAAAGCTGGTCATTGAACTAGAGTTGTGCATGTGGGTTCTGGCTTTTAACCACTAAGTCATGGAGCTGGCCCAATCAGAGCCTATTTTCTAAAATGATGTGCTACTTTAGAAAAATACCTTTAGTTATGATTTACACAAATTGTGTAAATTTTGTGCATTGATTACTTTTTAAAAATTCCTAACACTCTGGTCCAGCAGGTGATGTGGCGGTTAAGGTGCTAGGCTCCCACATGACCAACCACAGTTCAAGTTCCAGACCTGGCGGTTTGCTCTCTCACTTTCTCTTTCTCTCTCTCTGTCTAGTGAAATTAATAATAATAATAATAATAATAATGGTGGTAATAATCGTAACAAGAAATGGAATTAAATAAATAAATAATTCTTTAAAAAATAAAAATTCTAAACACTCAAATATATTTGAACAATAGGTATTTTGGAAGGGCAAGAATCAGACAAGGTCATAGATGATCTATTTCATAAAATACTTGCAGAAAACTTTCCAAATCTAGAGAAACTTTCAGATATCCAGACCCAAGAAATACAAAGGACCCCAGGTAGAATCAACATGAGAAGATTCTCTCCATGGCACATTATAGTCAAAATGGTAAAAATAACAGACAAAGACAAGATTCTATAAATGGCAAGAGAGAAATGCCAAAGCATCAAACCCCTTCTCTGAAACACTGAAGGTGAGAAAATAATGGGAAGACGTATTCAAAATACTAAAAGAAAACAATTTCACCCAAGAATGGAATACCTGCAAGACTATCCATCCAATAGGAAAAAAAGATAAAAATATTCTCAGATAAACAAAGCCTTTAAGAATTTACCAACACTAGACCAGCTCTTCAGGAAGAACTAAAGGAAGTGTTATACCAGGGAAACTAAGGAGAAACAAACAGAAATAACAGAACAACAACAACAAAAAACAAACAAGAAAATGGCTAATTTTATTTTAAAAATAGTCAATTTTGGTCCAGCACAGTGGTAAAGGCTCTAGACTCTCACATGGCCAACCACAATTCAAGTCCTGGATGTGGCAGGTTAAAACTCAGACTGCAGGCATATGTGTGTGTGCCCAAAATCCAGAGAGGCAAATGGAAGAGAAGGCACTTTGGTGTAGCCATCTTCCCTGGGGAGTGATTTCTCACTTTCTCTTTCTCTGTCTCTCTAGAGAGTGCACAGAGCCTATAGCAAAAATCTCTAAAACAACAACAACAAAAAAGAAAAACCCAAAACCTTGGGACTAGCAGGTAGCATGGTGGTTAAGGCGCTGGACATTCCCACATGGCTGACCACGGTTCAAGTCCTGGACCTGATGGCTTGCTTTCTCACTTCCTCTCTCTCTCTCTTTCTCTCTCTCTGGCTGTCTCTCTTTGGTCAAATTAAAATAATAAATGGATTAATAAATAAAAAATTAAATAAATTAAAAAAAACCCAACCAATCCTTGTCTTCTCCCTCCAAAAAAATCATACTTAAAGAAGAAACTACATTTCTCCATTCAAAGGACTTTAGAAATCTCTGATTGGTGATTCAATAAGTGGCCCAGAGGAAATCATAAACACCACAGGGATCACATGCATTTCTCATTGGTGGTTAGATGTTGTGCTTCTAATTTTCCTGTGTGTCCTAGAATCTTGGCTGGAGGGAAAGGTGTAAGGATAGATCAGAATACTGACACATCTTGTGGGTTTTAAACTTGTTGAAATCTGACATTTTCTTTTTTTATATCCTTTTAATGTGAAGGCAGATATTACAATAAAGTTCTAATCATATTTAAAAGCAGCCAGTAATGTATACTTCCAAATGGGACTTTAAGGAAGAAAAAGGACAAAGTCAAACTCTACAAATAAAAAGAAATTTTCACATACTTAACTAGGAGCCAGAAAAATTCAGTTTCTTATGCTAACTCTATTTTTTAAACTCCTTAAAAAGATTAATTGTTTTATTAGGCAGTTTACTTCTCAATTTCTTATTCCTTTATAAAGATTAATAGGAGGACTGGCATGTGGCATTGTCCTGGGGGTGGCTGAACTCCCACATGGCTGACTACAGTTCAAGTCCCAGACCTGTCAACATGCTTTCTCACTTTCTTTCTCTCTGTCTCACTCTGATCAACTTCAATAAAAAATAAAATAATGACAATGAATAAAATTACATAAAATAATTCTTTAAAAAAGATTAAAAGGAAGCAATATATTTGCCATATACTTCAAGAGGATGTTGCATAGAGGAATGAATAAGGTGAACTAACAAATTTATTTGGAGAACTGAGATGTATTAGTACACAGAATTTTTTTTTCTTCCTTTTTGTTTGCCTATACTTAACAAGTCGAAAGACTCAGTCCTGCTAAGAAGAAAGCATGATCCTTGGGACCAGCAGTTGGTGTAATGGCTATGACGCTGGACTCCCATGTAGTCGACTGTGGTTCAAGTCCCGGACCCAGTGTCTTAAACTCAGGCCAGGTGCATGTGCGTGTGTACCCAAGATCCCAAGAGGAGAATGGAGGAGAAGAGGTTGCAGCTTGGCCATCCCCCTTGGGGGGTGATTTTCTCTTTTTGTCTCTCTGACTCTCTGTCTTCTTGGAGAGCACACACGCCCTATAGCAGAAACCTCACACAAAAAAAAAGAAAAAGAAAAAGAAAAAGAATTAAAGATAAAAGAAGAAAATATGATCCTGGAAGCAACCTGGGATCTTGGATTACTGTACATAAAAGTTTTCATACCAGCCATGAAGCCTGATTGTACTTTATATAAGTGAGAAATTAGCTTCTGTGTCTTCATTTACTGAGACTTGAGAGTTGATCTGTTATAGGAGCTGACATTATTTATCTTAATTTGAGTGATGTTATTATATGCAAATACAGATAACCAAGATTCATTCTTTATTGCTTTCAGTCTTAAATAGCTCTGTTAATATCTAATGGACAACTTACTAGAAAAGCTAGTATTAGAAAAATAGCCATGTTTGCAAACCCAAGGAAAATTTACTTTAAAGACAATTAGGAATGCAGCATGCTAATCAAGACACTTGCTTCCATATGCTATGGTGGATGAGAGCTTTCATTTTTATTTGTAATGTTGATTTATTTTGCTTTAAAAATTAAATAATTACTTTCTTTCTGCTTTGTTTCTCAGTTATTCACTGGTCATAAATCAAATATTAATGTGCTCTAAATTAATGTGTCCTCATCTTTTTGTTTTGTTTTGTTTTGTTTTCTGCGTTCAATTATATTGGAAGAGGAATGGTCTCAAAGGAATGCCTACTCCACATGTTTCTGCTCCTGGAGGGAAAAATATCCTCAATAGATTAATGTAAGCCACTGATGAAATATCAATTACATATCATCCAGTTTTATTAAATGTCAAAATTAAAGTATTAACTTATTCCCATAAAAAAATTTTATAAATACACTGAAAGTTCAGTTCACAGATACCTGAGAAAAACTAGGGATGATATCAGTAATCAGTGATAATAAGAATTCTCTTTCTTGGTTTCAGCCAAGATGACACAGGTAGTAGGGATGCTGCTGTTCAGTGCTGGAGAACCTATGGGAAGGTTCTGTATTCTCATACCAGATCTACCTCAACATGCGAGGTGCAGCCATGAGCGCATCCATAGACATGCTGATGCTGCTGGTTGACTGAGTGCTGGCAGAGAATCAGGGTATGTGGACTCTTGAGGATGGTTCTCTCTCTCTCTCTCTCTTTTTCATATAAAGGAAATAAATAAGCTATAAAGAAAATTGTCTCTCTCAATAATACCCTAATAATAAAGAAGACAAAGAGAATAATAAAGAAGACAAAGATTATAACTTTTAAACTTTACAGATTATATAAGAGTTTACAAAGTTACTTAATGTTCTCTGTCCTATTATCACAACCTATATGTTAGAGTTTGACTTAGGGAAATTCTTCCTTTTAATACTATATTCATGGGACCAACAGATGGCATAATGGTAACATTGCTGGACTCCCACATAGTTGATTGTAGTTTGAGTCCTGGACCCACTGACTTGAAGCTTAGACCAGGCATATGTGCATGCATGACCAAAATCCTGAGAGGAGTATGGGGTAAAAGGGATTGCAGCATGGCCATTTCCCCTGGGGGGTGATTTCTTGTTTTCTGTCTCTCTGTTGCTCTCTGGTGAGCACATATGCCCTGTAACAAAAAAAAAAAAAAAAATCTCTCTCAAAAAAGTTTTATTTGTAAATGAGCTAATATTAAATATTCAGTTTATTTTCATATGTGAAAGTTCTAGAAGAGATAAGTCTACTTAAAGAATGAGTATGAAATCACTCAACAAAAAAATCTAGTTATAGATGCTGTAGCAACTATTGATCATAAGTTAAGAAAACTGCAAGCACATGGCCTACTTCAGTACAATCCTGTTGGTGATTTGCCCAAATTTCTGATGGAATGGAGAAACAGAGGAAAAGGAATTGCAGTATTACCTCGCCCCACTGGAGTCTGCTTGCTTTTTCTCTGACAAGTGCAAATGCTACCTGACAATCAAAATTTTTGTTAATTATAAAAAATCTGGTTATATAACACTTCTTTCCTATAATATATATGTTTAGTAGACATTAAAAAAAGAAGATAAAATTAAATATAAATGTCTACTATTTCTGAAAAGTTCAAGCAATCAAGTCATGGAAGCACATTTATAATTATCTTATTCCCTTCCATAGAAAGCATAATGGCCACTGACTCTTGTAAATTCATAGCCAATAAAGTTTACTTAAAATGAACTCAATAAAAACATTCTAATTATATTTGAATTGTCTTACATCCTTTAGCTACAACAGCTATCACTTAGGACCTGTCTTTCAAAATTTCATCATGTGTTACTTAAACATCTTGAACTAAATTTTTATTAAATAATATTTAGACATTTTATTCACCCCATAATCTATGAATATGTGTGAGATTTTGTGACAATGAACTTTTTTTTTTTTTTGAGAGGTTTTCGCTAGAGGGCGTGTACGCTCGCCAGACAGACAGAGAGAGACATAGAGATAGAAAGCGAGAAATCACCCCCCAGGGGGGATGGTCATGCCGCAATCCCTTCTCTTCCATTCTTCTCTCAGGATCTTGGGCACGCACGCACACGCGCCTGGCATGAGTTTTAAGCCACCGGGTCCGAGACACAAACCATGGTCGACTACATGGGAGTCCAGTAACATAGCCATTACGCTAACTGCTGGTTCCCCCAACAATGAACTTTGATGTGAGAGTTTTCACTGGTTCTCTAAATTTCAGACAAATAGTTTCTTCTCTTTTCCTTAGGTGTAAACTTTACCTTTTATTTTTAAATAAACTTTTCATTTTGAAAAAGATTCAGATTGATAAAACATGCAAAAATTATATACTTCTCATATATCTCAGACTAATTTTCTACCATTATTAACATCTTACCTTAGTATAGTACCTTATTCACCATACAAATTAACAAACCAATCTCAATAAATTCTTACCAAAGGAAGAGACCATACTTAGTTTATATTTTTAGTTTTTACCTATTTTTTTCCTATTCCAGAATTCAATCCAGGATTCTAAATTTATATTTAGTCATCATGTCTTCTTAGGCTCCTCTTAGCTATGATAATTTATCAAAATTTCCTTGTTTCTAATGGCTTTGTCAGTTTTGAGGACAACTGATTAAATATTGTGCAGAAAGTAGACTGACAATCGTTTGGTATTTTTCTCATAAATATATTGGTATTATGAGTTTTTAGGAGGAACACCAAAGAGATAAAGTACTATTCTTAACACATCACAGCAAGGTCCACATTCTATTGACTTGACATATCATTGTTGATGATGACTTTGATCATCTAGGCCAGGTAGTGTTTTGTTTTTTTTTTTTTGAGAAGTTTTCGCTATAGGGCACGTGCGTTCACCAGACAGACAGAGAGAGACATAGAGACAGAAAGTGAGAAATCACCCCACAGGGGGCATGGCCATGCCGCAATCCCTTCTCTTCCATTCTCCTCTCAGGATCTTGGGCACGCATGCACACGCGCCCAGCGTGAGTTTTAAGCCACCGGGTCTGGGACGCGAACTGCAGTCGACTATGTGGGAGTCCAGCGACATAGCCATTACACTAACTGCTGGTCCCCATTATAACCATTTTTAAAATGTATGCCCACCTATTTGAAACAAACAAACCACAAAAACACAATTTTACCCCCAGTTTCTGTGATAGGGGGTGCGTACTTGCCTGAAACAGAGACAGTGAAAGGAAAAGTGAGAAGTCAATCCCCAAGAGGGGAGAGCCAAGCCTCATGCAATCCCTCCCTCCTCCATTTTCCTCTTGGGAATTTAGACACACACATATACACCTGGTGAAATTTTCAAGCCGCCAAATCTGGGACTCAAACCACAGTCTGCCATGTAGGAGTCCAGCACCTTAACTACTATAACCCCATGCTGGTTCCTGAAAATTATTTTAAGAAGCAGAATTATTTATGATATTTGCTATTCCAATTTTATTTAGAATTTTACTTTTCAGGATTTCTTATACTTACCAATACCTATTATAGAGTTATAGAGACATATTTTGTCTGCATTAATTCAAGATAATGCATGAAAAGTAAATATGTGTGTGTTTCAAAAAGATCAGTAGTTAAGTGACCCAGAAGAAAGTATTCTATTGAAGTTTTATTTGGCAAATGGTATTTTACATAGCAAGTGCTTAATTCAAGATTTGCTGATTTTTTTTTTTGGATAAAATTATGTAGTAGTTAAGATTATAGCAATAGAAAAGGTCCAAAACATTCCATTTGATTTTTTTAAAAAGCAGTGTATGTGTAAAATATAAGAATGTTTTGAAAGCTGCTCCAAGGGTAGTGACTTAGTGAACTATAAAATTACCTTCTCAAAGGCAAAGAGCAATAGTATAGGAATTGAGGGACTATGAGAAAATATGACAGAAGTTTCTAAATACCTCATTGACCTCAAGGTCCTTAACACAGACAATAGACTATCTTTAATCCTCCTCATTTTATTCAGTATACTAGTATGGAGCATGTGTGTGCATGTTGTAAGGACTATAAAACAATTTTTTAAACTGGAAGTATAAGAGCAGTGTATGCTTTCCAGTGGGAAATACAGAACTGATGGGTCCAGGTCTCTTCCCTTCCTAATACTAGAAACCAGACGGGCTACCAAGTAAAGGCTTTAGTCACAAGGAAGCAGACAAGCATTCCAATCAACAGATTGAAATACAGTTTTGAATGTTAATAAAATCAGTTGTAGAAAGTATACTAGAAAGCACCAGCAGTTGGCGTAATGGCTATGTCTCTGAACTCCCATGAATTAACCATGGGTTCAAGTTTAACCCAGTGGCTTAAACTCATGCCGGGCGCGTGTTCATGCGTGCCCGAGATTCCAAGAGGAGAATGGAGGAGAAGGGATTGCAGCGTGGCCATCCTACCTGGAGGGGTAGTGTCTTGCTTTCTGTCTCTCTGTCTCTTTCTGTCTTTCTGGCAAGCGCACACACCCTATAGCAAAGAACCGCTCAAAAAAAAAAATAAATAAATAAAAATAAAGAAGAAAAAAAAAAAAAAAAAGAAAAGGAAGAAAGTATACTAGAAGATTCCAGACTTTGCAGAATTTCACAGATATCTACAAGTGTGATATTTTCTTAACCACAAATTCAGTATGAGGCAGTATTATGAAACTGCTAGAATTTAGTTCAAGTTAGACAACATTAATAGAAGAACAATGTGCCTCTGCTTCCGGTCTGTACTAAATCACTTTAAGATATATTATCTCATTTTAGCACATATACTAACAAAATTTTGTGCATAAGCCCCTAGGAAGGCAGGATAGAATAAGTGCTGTGGGGTAGGAAAATGCCCTAGGCAGATTTTTTTTTTTTTTAAAATGCAGAGGTTGTATATGCTCTTCAGAGAGAGACAGAGAGTGAGAAGATACTACACCTGACCCCTCAGTGGAGCATGATTACACTTCAATCCTGTCTCCTCCATTTTCTATCCTGCCAGGGTTTTGGAAAAATATACACACAGTCCTGGTGTGTTTTTCAAGCTGTTGAGGCTGGAATTCTAACTGTGGTTAGCTATGTAATATCTACCTCCCTTAACCACTAGGACATGTGGCCATGATTTATTTTTTAAATAATTATTTTGTTTAATTTTATTCATCATTATTATTTTTAAATTTGACCAGAGAGAGACAGATTGAAGGAGAAAGCAGTAAAGCAAGTCAGCAGGCCCAGGACTCAAACGGTGGTCAGCCATGTATCAGTCCAGTGCCTCAACCACCCTGAGAACGGCTGGCCCCATGCAGTTTTATTTTTAAAGTCAAGACACTCAGAGTTCCCAACTCTCATTCAGGGATTGTTAAGATCTCAATAATTTTTGTAATAATATTAAGATATTACTACTTTCTTTATTCAGTGCACTGACATTTGCAATAATAGTATAAAAGCAAAGGTGGGTAAAATTTCTGATGCTTTTTCCTCCCAAAAGGCGGTGGCTTCAAAGTGTACCCATAGTCATTTTGTCATCTTAGTTTTCACTGTCAGGCACTTGCAGAAAAAGAAAATAAAAATCAGTTACATTTTAGATTTCCATGACAGGGTCAGTCCATGGCCTGGTGGTGAAGGTGACGGATTCTACATAGCCAACTACGTAGTTCAAGCCCTGGACTGGCAGCTTGAAAAACACCCCAGTAGTTTGTGTATGTGCTCAAAAAAGGGAAATGGAAGAGAAGGAATTGTGGCGGGACCATTCTCCGTAAGGGGTACTTTTTCGCTTTCCTCCTCGCTCTCTCAATCTTTCTGTCCCTCTCTAGTGAGTGCACTCATCCTCTCAAGGACCATGGAAAGAGAATGTCTTTAATGAAGCAAAAGCATTCATTTGTTAAATATCAATGTCTGTTTAATATTTTGTATGATGAAATAAGAAATGTATACATATTAAGCATTTCTGCTACATATTAAAGGGAGTGAATATTTTCCAAATAAAGAATTTTAAAACTACGTGTGGATAAAATATCCATTCAAAGCACAGTTAAACAATTGAATTTTAATGAAATACTATACATGTATATAGTTTGGGTTTCATGTTGCAGCCTTTAACAAACTACTTGACAAGTTTGGGTATAGTATTAAAGATTAATATCCTCAGTTACCTGAAAAGACTATTACTACAC
>NW_006159990.1:5546360-5568461 GCF_000334495.1 Tupaia belangeri chinensis | reverse complement strand
ACTCTTTCTCTTTCCAACTACATATCTGTGTGCAGCTGGATTTTCATCAAAACAGTGTAGATTGAAGACAAAGAAGATATGAGAATCTAGTCATCTAAAGACATTAAAGAAATTTGGAAAATAATGAAAAATTTGGTAAAATAATGTAATTTTTCATGAATTTATTTGTTAGACTGTATAGTTATTTCTCATGTTTATAAGTATGCTAACTGTGGCCCAGATGGTGACATGGTTGTTAAAGTGGCAGAATCCCACATGGCTGACTGTGTGGTTTAAGCCTTGAACCTGGAGGCTTAAAACCTCATGCAGGGCGAGTGTGTGTGTGTACCCTAAATCCCAAAAGGGACATGCAGAAGGATGGATTGAAGCATGACTATCTCCTCTAGGGAGTGCTTTCTCACTTTTCCTCAGTCTCTCTCTCTCTCTCTTAAGCGTACATGCTTTCTCTATCAAAAATAATTTTTTTGAAGTACACTAGTTGTGATAACAGGTAACAGTTTTATTATTATTGTTCCATATTAATCCCTAATTAAATGTTACATTTTCCAGTTTCATTTTTTAAATAGTGAATATTGGTACATATAACACACATACACAAAAACTCCTTCAGATTCTCAACAATTTTAGGAGCCCTGAGATTAAATGCTTAAGAACTGCCTAAGAGAACCTAACAGAAGAATGATAAAATAGCATGGTAGCTGTCATAAAGGATTTGAGAGAATATTTTGGACAGCTCAACTTCCAATTTCCGTCTTTCTGATCAAAACACACCAATTTTCCTTTGAGGAGTCACACTGCTCCTCTGGTTTTTTGTGGAGTTTATCTTAACTTTTGGACACAAAGACATTCAAGCTGGGCATAGCCCATAAGGACACTCCATCAGCCCACCTATCTGCTCATCTCCTAGCCAGAATAATTCATCAAAATATATTCAAGCCAACGAGACTCAGACTTCTTTAGAAAGCACTGGAGAAGAGGGAATACTTTTTGTTGGGTTTGATAAACCAGTACACTCTGATTAGAACCACTGCATGCCATCATTATCAACATTTGGAGTCATTTTTCTCCAAATGAAAGCACTGCAGAGAAAAATAAAGCAGAAGTATAACTTTAATTCCATTATTTTTGCACCTGGCTTACCAAGTCATGTCAGTTTTGTGACACAGTAAATTATATTTGATAAAATCATTTGAGATGAATTTCTTCACTTATATTTGAAAAGATCATAATGAGTATTACTCCAAAAAGAATAAGACTCATGATTGAACAGCTATATTTTTAACATGAGAAACTTGTGACAAGTGACATTGTTTCAGTATTGGCATAACTTGCCCTATAGAACCAGATAATTTTCCAGTTGAAAGAAAACTTTGAGAAGAAAGGATCAGCACCTTTGTCTGGGTTTTTGTTTGGTTGGTTGGTTTGTGTACTTATGTTTTCATTTTTACACAGGTTCTCACCACTTTGTAATCCTACTGCCTAGCCTTTCAAGTAACTGGGACAACAAAACACAAGATAATGTCCTTCTTTTAGGATGTACTTGGAATGGACCTGTGCCTCCCGTATGACCTCAACCTGCTGAGTAACACTATTTGCAATGCACGTTACCATGTCTGGACCAATGACTTTGCTTGAAGACTAAAGAAACTAAAGGTCAGATGTTTTATGCTATTTTTATATATCTAATTAGTGGTAAATTAAGAAATATGTTCAGTGTTACTATAAATATTTACATGTCCAATGTCCATTTTTCAGTTAGTACAGATTTAAAGGACTCCAAAACATTCTGATAGGCTGACTTATATGAGTTCTAGAGCTTCAGACAATATAAAATGACAAAATGAATTCTAGAGGAGAAAAAGAGTCACAGCAAGGTATATTATTGGTATCATAACTGAAAACTAAAATATAATGATAATAGTTCAGCAGTTAATTATTGCTGAGGCCTGAAAATTTTCATTTTATGTTTTTTCTTTTAGTCACAGATAATTCACCTCTAGGGATTATTGTTAGAAAATGTCCAGATTAGACAGTACGTGTTTAGGTGTCTACCCCATGTTTATTAATACAGTATATACTACAACGTACTTTGAGGATAGCCATTTTCTTTTGTTTGTTTGTTATTTTAGAGAGATACTATTTTGCTATTGGGTAAGTGCACTCACCAGAGAGAGAAAAGGAGACAGAGAGAGAAAGTGAGAAATCACCCGCAAGGGGATGGCCACACTGCAATCTCTTCTCCTCCATTCTCCTCTCGAGTTTTGGCCATGCATGCACAGGGGTCCAGTGTGAGTTTCGAACTTCCAGATCTGGGACTTGAAGTGCAATCAGTCATGTGAGAGTCCAACGTCTTAACCTCTATGCCACCTGCTGTCCCCTCCAAGTTTCCTAATACATACGTTTGTCTTATAAGTAAAAATTTAGAAAATAATTATTTCAGCTACTAATATGATGTGCACTGCCTTATTATCATCAATCTAATTTGAATTTTCTTGTGCATGCATACATGAGTCACTTATAGTTGAAGATTTTGTCTGTTCATGCATAAGGAATGGTATTCCAGCACACATTGTTTTATTTATATTCTGTTGGTTTTCATTTATCCTTTTTGCTTCTCTTATATAAATATAATTTTCTTTAAAATACAAAATACACTAATTCATTACTTGACAAATATCTTTTTCTTCTTGAATATAGATCATTCAGATATCACAATTGACTTCCTACTAAGTTAACTTCAGTCCCTTGGGAGGAAGGTCCTTAGATTCTTTGTAAAAGTCCAGTATAGACAATTTCTACACTCACAAAAATATAGTATCTTGTAAATACAAATATGCTAATCTACAGAAAAAAAAAGAACAAGTAAATTTCTTATTTGGAAACATTAAAAACATAACAAATTCAATGAAATGAGAAAAATGAGGCTTAATACCTCAGGGAACAAATTTAATTTATTTCAGGTTTACCCAGCAATGCAGTAATTCTGGTGATGAAAGGTGAAGCACAACTTTGAAGATATAGTTAGAGCAAATTAAATTGAAAAAAGAAAAAAAAGTCAAGTAAAAAAAAGTACAAAAAATATCCATAAGTCTTTGTTTTTGGCTATTTCTTTATTCATTGAAGTGTTTTTCAAACTTCAGAATCAACTTGGAGAATCTCGTTAAAAATTCAAAAACATGGCTGTGTAAATGAACATTCTGGTTCAGTGTATTTGGTCTGGGCCTAGGAATCTGTATTGTTCCCAAACATCCTAGGAATGCTGATGGAAATGATTAAAATATTACATCTGGCAAAACAAATCTAAATAGTTCATATTTAAACTGATTAAATCATGTAAATTTTATATAACAATTTTCTACCTTTCATAAGAGGGGGTAGAAGGCAACTGCTCTTTAGGAAATAATTCCACAATGGAATATCAATTCTGTAACTCATCGGAATGCCAATCCTATGTACCTGATTTGTCAAATCCCTCAATGAAAATGTAAGGAATAAACATGAGAGAGATTGAAGGAGAGTGAGAAACTCTTTTGCTTGAGAAACAGGGTGAAACACGGAACACCCTTTTTTCATCTTAGTCACTTCTGTCTAGCGCTAAATCCCTTATAAATTGCAGTTGTACTGTAATTGATTTCACTCTTAACAAAACATCAAAACCTCTTGGGGAGAAACAAAGGAAAGTGAGATTAGCTAAGGAAACAGAAAAAAAAATTCTATTTCAATGATTAAAATTTATGCCTCAGGAATTAAACAGGCTTGATGCTTTCCTGGATTTACAGCATTTCATTTGTTACTGCCATTAGCTTTAACTGCTTTGGGAAAATTTAACAACAGAGCTATAGCATGGCTTACAACCATCATGAGCTTCAAAGATTCAAGAGCATTCAAAACATTTCCTTGCAAACTCTACTTTAATAGGATTACATGGATAACTCCTCTGAATATTTATTCCCTCTACAAATCAGGTAGGATGCATTTTAATGACATATTGAAAATGTTGTCATTTTACGGTTGAAGACAATGACACCTAGAAAGGTATATTTTTTTTAAGAAAAATGAATTGTCAGTTTCAAAACTTTCTTGAAAATAGAAACTAATTCTAATATGCATAGTGTCATCTTCATTCAACCAACTGAAAAGCAGAATTTATTAAATAATAGTATTGCATATCAGTTCAGCAGTGAATTTTGAAAACTGAGATTAAACACAATCATACATGCATAAAGTTAACGTGGACCCCTTAATCTTTCACAATATTTGCTATAAAATATTTTTTACTCCTGAAAGGACAATTATGATGCACAGTGGGAATGGTATCTCTCTCTGAGTTCTCATGCATAAAAAATAAACTGCCAATACATAATTAATGCAAATAATGAAACTGGAAACAAGATCCTAGGCCTTGTTCAGATTAGTGCCAACTGCCTGAATTGTATGTGTTCTAATAAATTATGCTGGAGGTTGACTGTATTTCTTTAATACTTTTATATTTATACATTTTAAATCTAAAATCTAGTATGATTTGAATTTAGGCACTTAAAGTGTGTGTGTGTCTGTGTGTGTGTGTGTGTGTGTGAGAGAGAGAGAGAGATTTTTAAAGTTAAAAAATGTGCTTGAGTTTATAATCAACCTGGAGGTGACTTGAATAAAGTTGTTAACTAATGAACAAGGTATTTGTGAATGTTCATCTCCATATGCTCATCACTCTCCTGAAGGACATTATTCAACTTTGAGTTTCATAGCTAATTGGAAGTCATGTTAGTTTGATAAATATTGGAAATAAGGCTAATATTTCCATAGCATTTATTCCTATTTCATTAATTTTCTAATAAAGAAATATCTGAGTGTTCTCTCAGTAAATAGTACATTTCTCATTACATGAATGAACCACAATCTTTATGGAAAATTGTCCATTATTTGAATAGCATCTCTATTTCCTTATAATTAAAATCCTGCTTGTAATTAAAATTGGAACAACCAGTGTTCAAGAATGCTAATGCAAATAAATAGTTATCAGGACTAAATAGAATAAAACAATTTTTAAAACCGTAGTTTATAATGTGTATTTTTTTCTCTCACTAAATTATAATTTTAAATCTTTTTCATGAGAATGAGAGACACAGAGAGGGGAACGGCATCCTGAACAGAGTTTCATATTATGATTCCTTTGTCCCCCACTACTCCTCATCCCCACCTTCTCAGCCAACCAGAATCTGGGGCACATATGCTCCCAGTAAGTGCAGGTTGACTAGGCACCCAAACTCACAATCCTCTACGGATCCATCATCACCCGAGTAGTGCTTTGCAAGGCCAGCCCCAAACTTTTAAAAGAGGTACTCATTCATATGTATTAGTTATATTTACTGCTAAACAAAGAACTCAGATTCTCAGTATTTATGCCTGCCAAGTGCATATTATTGACTATGGATTTTCTGTGATGACAGTGTCTCTATTTCATTCAGTTTGGTTGTTTTCCACAATTCTTCCATTTTAAGACCATGGTTGTAAAAGAGGATACTGCTTAGAACATGTCTGTTCTTTTACAAGGGGGAATTAGTAAGAGATAAAGTGAAACTCTGCAATCACATTTAAAGGTTCTGCTCAGCAATATGTAGGATCCTCAAGGACCTGCAAATGGAGCTACCATGTGATCCAGCAATTACACTCTTAGGTATCTACCCAAAGGAGAGGAATACACTCAGTTGGAAAAGTGCTTGCATATCCATGCTTATTGTGCCATTATTGATCATTCCTAAGACATGGAACCAATCCAAATGTCCAAAAACAGATGAATGAATTGAAAAACTGTGGCACATATACACTATGGAATTCTACTCAGCCATAAAAAACAATGAGACCTTCCAGACTGAAAGACTGGAGGGCGTAAAAGCATTATACCAGCAGTTGGTATAATGACTATGTCAATGAACTCCCATGTGACTGACCGCAGTTTGAGTCCCAGACCCGGTGGCTTGAACTCACGCCCAGTGTGTGTGCATGCATGTTCAAGATCTCAACAGGAGAATAGAGGAAAAGGAATTGTGGCATGGCCATCCCCCCTGGGGATGGGGGGTGATTTCTCCCTTTCTGCCTCTTTGTCTCTCTCTGTCTTCCTGGCGAGTGCACATGTCCTATAGCAAAAACCTCTCAAAACAAAATTTTGTTATAGACACTAGAGACAAAGGGGAAGGAGAGTGTGGGGTGACAGAAAAGGAAATTTGGGGAAAAAATGGATAGGTAAGACATTTGTGGGACACAGATACAGTTTATTATCTGTTGATGAAGATGTGTATGATATTCTCAACTGGACTGAGATGTGCATCATACTGGGAAAAGTCTCTTTAAAATCTAAATGATATAAGCAATTGAATGTATAAATAATAATAATAATAGAAAGAAAAAATTCTATTTCACCAAAGGAAAAAAGAAAACAACGAGGCCCTGGCATTTGATAGAAAGTGGGCAAATATGGAAGACTTACTGCTGAATAAAGAAAGCTAGAGTATGAAAGAGAGATATTGTATGTCCCCACTCAATATATACGAAATGCTGGCACCCTATGGCAGAAACTGAAAGACTGGGAAATATAAAAGCATGGAGAACAATTGCAAATACTAGAGACAATGTGGGAGGAGGGTGAGAAATGGGGGAAGGAAAGAGGAAGGGAATCAAGGGGAAAAAAAACGAAGCAAAACCTTTAAGGGACACAAAAATGAAAAATTATCTCTTGATGAAAATATGAATTACAATATTATTAACTGGACTAGTGTACAATGTATTCATGTTGGAAAAATTCATTTTGTAAATTATAATAATATACAGTGTTTGAATGTATAAATAAAAAATACGGGGAAAAAATCTTCTGTTCAGGTGGGGTGTATATCAACTCAACTTACTTTGCACTGATCAAAATGTGTCTCTAATTGAGCCCACTATCGATAGGATCGGCTATCTACTGCTGAAGTGAGGGAGACAAAAGTATGTGGCTGACTATCTGCCAACATTAATAAATCTACTGCATCAGAGCACATTCATTCACATGGGCATTACTCTCAGAAGAGTTTGAATATAGAATAGGTGGTTTGCAACTGAAGCAGATATATATTATTTAAGGAACCCTCCCTTTATGTTAAGCCTTTCAAACTGATCTGTATTCTGGACATATTTATTTAAGAAAATTTTTATCTTATTTCTGTCTGTAATGTCATCTAAACTATATATTTTTTTCAAATTCCCCATTGCATAAACACTCTCTGTTACTGATTCGGGTTATAGTTTCATGAAGTGTTCTAATTCTATACAAAGAAGATGACCCAAATTAGAATCCTAACCAGAAAAATAAACCAAAAAAAAAAAAAGCGGATTTTTGAGAATGAAGACATATGCATTGTTACATTAGGGGAAACCTGTGGGACATTTGATCATTTCTAACTCTATTTGAATCTCTTTCCTGCTATTCCAAGGATAAGAAATTTTCCTGCCTCTGGGTCAGTTCAGACCTCCTACCTCACCCACAGCAGTCAATTTGGCCAGCATCTTGCACCTACCCAACTCCTTGGTAGGGATAGGTTGGTTAAATTAATCATTTGGACTGTATGTTGGCATCCAGGAAGAATTATTAATATAAATAACATCCCTTTGTCTAGGGTAATTTTTAAGGGGAACTGCTCATTTTGTAATGCAATAAACCATTCTTATTCATTAAATATTATATTTTACATTTTTTTTTTGGAGAGGTTTTTTGCTACAGGGCATGTGCGCTTGCCAGACAGACAGAGAGAGACGGAGAGATAGAAATTGATAAATCACCTCCCAGGGGGGATGGTCATGCCGCAATCCCTTCTCTTCCATTCTCCTCTCGGGATCTTGGACATGCACGCACACACACCCGGCGTGAGTTTTAAGCATATTAACTGGTACTACAATCAAGAGGAGAGGAAGAGCATTATAAAGGTGTACACATCAGGGGACAGACATCTTCAAAGCCATATTCAAATTCTGGCTATTTCAATTTGCTGAATTAATTATTTCACTGGAGTTTGCTGCTACTTTTCTTTACCTTTTTACTCTATTACCATATAGAAGATTATATTACTAAATATTAATAGAGAAAATCTCCAGATGATAAGACTGAGAGAAATATCATCTTCATTATATATGTTTGTGTTGTAACCTTCAGTTCTGAGCTTTTATCACAGAGTTGCTAGTAAATATTTAATATTTTGCTCCTCCAAAGTGGAAATCCTGATTTATAGTATTTGTTAATTTGTATGCTGTAAATACTCCCACCATGGCCAATTCTAAGTTATCTGATGTTACTGAAGGCAGAGTTAGCAGGATATGCAAGCCAATATAATTAGTTCCAAAGTACCCATATTGTTTTAGTTATCATAAAAATAAGCTTTTGTGTTTTATAAGAAATGGTCATTTCCCTTGACAGTATTTATATGTGACAGAATTTTACAAAGAACTGAGAGTTACTGAAATAAAATCTAGAAATATTTCAAATGATCAACACTAACTTTTACACATACCTGTTTAGAAAGACACTATATTTTACATGACTAATTAGATTGACTCATGGACATTTAAATGCATTGTAATGAATATTTCAGACCTAAAATTGT
Source organism: Tupaia belangeri chinensis (assembly GCF_000334495.1). NCBI lineage: Eukaryota > Metazoa > Chordata > Mammalia > Scandentia > Tupaiidae > Tupaia > Tupaia belangeri. Next base: position 5,559,834 of record NW_006159990.1, on the reverse strand, counting down.
CTTTGGAACTTAACACCAAGTCATATGTACAAGAAAATTTAAGCCCTTGGGGGTATGGGTAAACCCCATTTTAATTAATATAGTCAATAGAAATATTATTTTAAAATATTACACATTCTTACTTTTACTATAGCTAAATTTAATAATATTATTTTTTAAATGCCAGCACTGTTCCAGCAGGTGGCTTGGTGATTTTGGCAGCTTGAAAATCATGTCATACATGTGTGCATGCATGCCTGAAATCCTGAGTAGAGACTGGAGGAGAAGGGATTGTGTAGCCATCTTCCCCAGAGGTGATTTTGTTTTTTATTTTCCTTTAAATTTATTTTTTTTACATTAATTCACTATATATCATTACAGCATACAGAATGAATTTTCCATCCAAAATACACTGTATATTGGCTCAATCAAGCACATCGACATACATGTTATCAATGAATAATTTTCCATTTCTTATGTCTTGTATATTTTTGTCTTTTTTTTTTTTTTTCATCCTTGATTCCCTATCCCTCACCCTCTGTCCAGTCCAACACTCCTCCCACATTGTCTCTGGTATCCATGGTTGATTTCCATGCCTTTACCCCCATTTAATTGATTTGCTAATGAACTAAATTTGTCTAAATATTTGTAAGAGCAAGCACAGCTGATACATACATATACATGAACCCAAGTCTGACTTTAGGTATAAACCTCAGTGAATAGAATGAACATACTATAAAGTAGTACCTAGCTGGGGCTATATAGTTTACTGTGGTCATCAAATATGCATTTTTTAAATTTTGATGACAGTTTTATTGTTTTCTTTCTCCTGAAAATTTTTTAAATTAATTTACATTCATTCCCTGAGCATCATTACAACATACAAAATGTGGTTTCCCATCTAGAATAAACTGCATAGTGGCTTAATCATGCATGTTATCATCAATAATATTCCATTTCTACTTTCATATATATGTATATGTATATATATGTTTTTTACCCCATGTATTTCCTTGAAACTTAAAGCCTAGAAACAGGTTAGTATTCTGTTCAAATAGTAGGTACATGAATCTATTGACAGCTCAAGACAGGACAAAAATCCTTAAAACCGGACAACAAAGCTTAGAAGAAAAGCAGCAATATTTTAGTCAAGTCACAGAATGCTGTTTCATCAGTTCAGTCTCATGTAATTAATCTTTCTTCTGTTGAGGTTCAATCTTTCAAATTGAACTCTGGGATATAATACTCAACTCCAGACTTTGTCCCTACAATTAAGTTGCCCATTTTCTTAGTTTTTGAACTCTTATTTCTGCGTGTGCATTTAATTTTACTGACATAGCACTCCCTTATGAACTTCTTAGAGATCTGGTCTGGTACTGGAAAATTCTTTCACGTTTTGTTTATCTGGGAATGTTCGTGTCTTTTCTTCCCAAGTGAACAATTATCTTGCTGAGTACAGTATTCTCAGTTGAAATTGCTTTTACCTAAACACTTTGTATATATTTCCCATTCTTTCCTCACTCGCATTGTTTCTGATGAGAGGTTTGCTCTCATTCAGATGGGATACCCTTTGTAGGTAACTTGCCGTTTTTCTCTTGCCAATCTTAGTATCTTATCTTTGTGTTTTTGGTCAATCTGGCTATAATGTGTCTTGGAGAAGATCTTCTTAGGTTGATTCTATTTGGAGTCTTCTGTATTTCTTGGGACTGAATCTTTGAGTGCCTCTCTAGGTTTGGAAAGTTTTCTTGCAGGATTTTATTCTTAGTTTTCCTCTCTCTCGGTCTCTGTCTGTATCTCTCTGGCCAATGCATGTGCCTCATGGCAAAAATCTACCAAAAACAAAAACAAAAGCCAATCCTAATGTAACACCTGAAAGAAAAAAAAAAAAAACTGTGGGGACCAGCAGTTGGCATAATGGCTTTGTCGCCAGACTCCCATGTAGTTGACTGTGGTTGAGTCCCAGACTGGGTGGCTTAAACTCATGCCAGGTGCGTATGCATGCGTACCCAAGATCCCAAAAGGAGAATGGAGGAGAAGGGATTGCAGCATGGCCGTCCCCCCTGGGGGCTGATTTCTTGTGTTCTGTCTCTTTGTCTCTCTCTGTCTTTCTGGCACACGCCCTATAGCGAAAACTGCTAAAAAACAAAAACCAAAAAAAACTGTGGCCAAAAAACAAATTTAAAACTATATAGAATTCAAGATAATTTTAGAAGAATATAAAGGTAACAATTGGAATAATCATGAATTTAATGCTCAAAGATTAAAAAATAAGCTGGATGACACAAATTTTCAGTTTTTCTTTTAAAGTGCTATTATTTTCACTTTTTTTCTCATGCTTTTTTATGAAGGTTTTTAAAACACGGAAAGAAATCACTGACAGTAAAAGACAAATTGCAGTTTCATTGAATTTGCTAAATGAGTTATATCAATCTTCCACTAACATGTCAGATTTACTTGAATAAAAGTAGAATGTTCCATTGATGGGAAGCAGATGAAGAATCAAAGAGTAGGTCTTTTCTCCTAAGCGGAAACATCATCAAATCCCTGAAGTATAAGCTTAGCTATTTGTAATCATTTATAAATTAAAAAGAGATAAGTTTCAGGAAATAAGATCAAATATTCCTCCCTAAAGGGTAAACAATTTTACAGAACTGTGACTGGCATAACCAGTACTGTTTCCAGGAATCGAAACAATCGGTCATTATATTCAAAGCGTTTTAAACTTTAAAATTTGGTACATTCTGTAAACAGGAAGTGCGTAGGGCAAATGTACGTAAACAAGGGTCCAAATGTGAATAATAAGAATTTCAAGTTAAGAAGGACCAAGAAAGTATTCAAGGGATATGTATAGAAAGGAGGAGATAACTTATTTCCAATATTTGTTGGTTTACTCAACCCATTGCAATTCGTGGGAGAAATTGCTTTTTAATTAATATTCAAATTAGATTAATATTCAATCAGATTACTATTCACTGAATCAAATATATATTTATAAAGAATGCAAAGTTCTCTGTTAAAAAAAGTTCTGTAATTTTTGCTTTATAAAAAATATATACTAAAAAAAGATGCAATTGAGGTTGTTTTTCCAGTCAAGTCTTTCTTACCTAATTTAAATTATTAGTGCTGTGACAAATCTCTGGTTACTTACAATTTGAAAGAAATATTTTGACGGATAGATATTCAGGCAATCCTGTTCCAAAACATGTTCAAAGCCTTGCCTTTTATGAAGACTATTTATTGGCATTAATTCAAGGTCATCTCTTCGAGTTTTCTTTACCCTGACCTGCTCGTCTCTAATTCCTTAATTTATAAATTGAGATCCCTTCAGCAGCTCCCTGTTTTAATTTTCACTCTGTCACAGGAAAATGGACTACACATTTCAGGGCTTTAGTTCATCGGTTTAGCATCAGTTCAGTTTCATTGCTGCTAACTTTTAGACTATTTATTATTACCTGCCTTCTTCAGCCAAATTCCTATTTCAGTTAATGGGTTTCAGCCATGTTCTTTAAGGCCAAGCCATTATGTTGGTCTTGCCTCTGAAAGCCAGACCCTATTTCTGTGCTTTCTTCTTTGAAAACTCCTAGGTATAGTATTCTTGATGTTTTTGAGAATATTTATTAAACATTTATTACAGAAGTTTTGTTTCTTTTTTTTTTACTTCATGCTCATCAAATTATATCTTTTTAAAAATGTAATTGTATTTTTTTTTTTACATTTAATTACTGAACATCTTTATAGCACACAAAACGATTTTTCCAAGCATTAATACATTGTATATTAGTCCAGTCAAAGATATTCCCATAAATATTATCATCAACAGGTAATTTTCCAATTTTGTGTCCATGAAATGTTTCACTTTTTTTTATAAAAAATGGCACCTTTTATATTATTCATTTGTGTATGCACATTCGCATGTACATGACACTGTATGTAGGGTGTTTTACACCGGATCCAGCTGTGTTTTGATCCTGCCTCACTCTTCCCATCTGTTGGAATGACAAACGGGGACCACCACCTCCAGTTCCTTTGGACAGTCTCACTATGTTGCCCATGCTGGCCACCAGCTTGTAATCCTCCTTCCCCAGTCTCCTGAATAGCCCATATTTTTTAACTATCTCTTACCCTGCTATAATGAGCTTATCTGGCCTTCATTTACCAACTTCTTTTTGTTCTGCATTATCATAAGATAGTAATGTATTGCAATTATTCTTTATTTCTCTACCAACAAATTCTATAAACCAAAGTTGGATTCAAAATTATGGTTGGGTTATGTTTACATATATTCTTCATGGAAAATTAAAAGAAGTCGGTCTGACTCAGTGGTGCAGCAGTAATACACTGTTTAAATGATGCTGGACACATATGGAACATTGTGGGTGGATTCAGTCTCCCAGAGGGACTAAATATACTTGAAGCATATTTTTGATCTTGGCAGGTTGGGGAGGAGGATGGCAGTGTAAGATACTACTGAAAGTGCTTCTCACTCTCTCTCTTCCTCTCTGCCTCACATTGTTGTGAGATAAGTAAGTTTTCAAAGAAAAAAAGGAAAATTAAAATGTAGACTTACTAAATAATTTTCTGGCCAAGCTTCTTTTAATATACACACATGTTTCAGAGATGAAAATTGATATAAAAACTTAAAATAATGTTAGGGTGACAGATGCAATATGGGATCATATGGCATAGAATAAGTATAGTAGAAATACATTTTTTGCAATAGTTCCAATAGTGTTGAGCAAAAACCTATAGTTGGCAAAGTTACATATGGCTTGCTTCTACTGCTCTTTCTAAAGATCTCACCCCTCAAGGGGCCAGCCACTCCTGAAATACTTATTCTGTGCATCTTCTTTTAAGACTTCTTACTTCAGAGAATAGGAATCCCCTATTGAATAACACTGTGCCATATAATTTGAGAGACAGCTGAATGCGGGTGAAGAAACTCTGAAGCCTAAGAGATTGAATGGAATTCTCCGCTTCTGCTATTACTCACTCTGTGTAGTCTATTGGTTGCATTGCAGATTAATGGTCTGTGAGGATAGGATCTGAATGTATCTTGTTCACAATTTATTACTAGTACCTTCTATAGTATGTGACATACAGTCTGGTATACAGAGGATTGTTGAGTCCTCTAGTCCTAGTCCCATAAATCTTGACAATTCATGACATTAATAATAAAAATATCCAGGTAGAGTGAAATCTGGGGATGAGGAGACCTTTTAAAAGGTTTATTTATTTAGTTGTATTAATTATTGTTATCATTTTGTTAAACACACATATGCTTAGCAGAGAGAGACAGAAAGAGAGAGAGGGAGAGAAAGAGAGAAAAAGTAAAAAGGCAAACCGTGGTCAGCCATGTGGGTATCCAGCACCTGAATCACCATACCACCTGGTGGTCTCAAAAAACCTTTTTATTAAAATTTTTAATAGAGTGTGCTGTAAAAGGATACATAAAATGCAATGTTTGATAAAGTATCAGCTTCATTTTTAAACTAAATATTTTATTTCAGAGTCAAAAACCATAAAAAGAATCTAAAAAATCTTCAAGTAGTTAGAAAACAGCTAGAGAATTAGAACATTACTGAACTCTGCAGGATAACAAATGGTAACCCTGAGGATATAGCCAAATATGTTTATAACTAATTGTTTATAACTAATAAATAATACCTCAGAGAATTTTTACAGTGGTACACAACAAAATAAAGAAGCTAAGATTTCATTTAATGTATTATTATGAAACACTGCATAAGAAGTAAGTAACATTGGTATTTAAGCCAATGAATGTTTATATGCTACTGTTTAGCAAATATAAAATTGATAGAGCAAACATAGTGGACAACTAAAGGGGGGGGGTCTTGTATGGCAACAGAGAAAAACAAATTAGAGTGAGATCATGCTTTGCGAACATAAAGTTGTGTTAGTCGGGCCCACTACAAAGTTTATGGGCTGAAGAGATAATATCATCAGATGGATTTTAAACTGTTCGACTCAAGAGACAAATAAAGACCCTAAATTGTTTGTTGTGTTTTTGTACTGCCTATGGCTTTGGAAAAGAAAGATCAATAAAAGAAGCAAACAACCAGGAAAAGAATCAGTGGGGGTAGTTAAGGAATCTAAGTAGAAAGTTAGTGACAGATAAAGTTGATAATGCAGTACAAGAGCAAAGAAAAATCAACGTTTACATTTACTAAATTCATAGGTGTGGAGATCTTAAATACTGTGGCATATCTGTGCACAGCATAACTAAACTCTTTTCAAAATATAATTAAATACAAGGTATATGATAGTAAAAATGTCTTAACTATGATGACCAAAAAGGTTGGAAGAGCAAATCCCAGTGCAATGGCTGGTTCACTACCATACATGTCCATGAAAAAAATAATGAGTTCAAGACTCTCTCCAATTGGCTTCAGCTCTGTAGCTGAAATAGTGTTCTTGTGGCTGGTTCAAGCTGCTGAGTGCTGAAGTTCTGTAGAAGACAACTGGTGCCTGATGCCCTGGTGGATTCCCAGGAATTATACATGCCAAGATTATTCTGATTCTATAAAGGAAAGGAATGAAAAAATGGATTGAAAAATATTCTATCCAGGGTGAACAAAACCAAATGATTTATATTCACATGGACTGTTGATCCAAAGCGCCCAAAGATCCAGAGTTCAGGAAAAGACAAGACCATACCCAGCAGCACAACTGTGAAATATTAAGTAAACAGCCTACCTAATTTCAAGGGAATTGCAACCATAGTTCCTTTTAGCAAAACTGAAAATTGTTAAGCTTTCTGATGTCTGTTCTTACTACTTCTAATATTGCTACATAGACTCATTTTGGTCTCAGTGCTTCACAGAAACAGCTCTGCTCTAGGTGTACTCCATGTTACTCCAGATGCTTTTTATTTTTAGTTTTTAGTTTTTGCCGTAGGGTGGATGTGCTCTCCAGACACACACACACACACACACACCCACACACACACACACAGAAAGAGAGAGAGAAAGAGAGAGAGAGAGTGAGAAAGCACTCACTCACCGGGGGATGGCCATGCCACAATGCATTCTCCTCTGGGCTCCTCGGAATTTGGGGCATGCATGCACATATACCAGATGTGAATTTCACGCAGCCAAGTCTGGGACTCAAACCGCACAGAAGGTCATGAGGGATCCAGCACCATAACCTCCACGCCATCTGCTGACTCTTCTAGATGCTATTTTAAGTTCTTCTCTCTCTCTCTCACTCTTTCTTGTTGTGTAATGGCAACACTTACCATAATTTATTATGTCTGTATTCATAAACACATCCTTAGCATAACTTTGAGAATGGATACTGTCCTCTTGGTTATCTTCCGGGCCAGTCATTATCAGACTTCTTTATATGTTTTTCTTGGCTTTCTAACTAAATGTTGAAGTTGCTCAGGGCTAGTTCTTGGAAATATTCTGTCCATAAACATGTCCGAGGTTATTTCATCTAGTACGTGGCTTTAAACACCGTCTGTAAAGGGTCTTCAAAATATTAATAAAAATCCCATATTGCAAAATAAATAAATAAATAAATAAATAAATAAATAAAAACCACTATGCAATTATCTCAGTATATTTTGTTACCAAAAGAGGTTCATACTTTAATTCAATTTTCTACAAACTTTTTTGAAGTCCCCATATATTAACAAAAAAAAAGTTGGCTGCATTAAATAGAGTGGTGTGGGGACTTTGAGACAACATTTGAAAACAATGAAGAGGCTAGAATTATGGATTTGTAGGGGAAGAATATTTCAAACTGCATGGGTAACTATAATAAAAACTTAAAACAGGAATATGACTCATGTACCTGAGGAACATCCAAACAGGTGGTATAGCTAAAATGGTAAATGAGGGGATCAGGAGATGAAGTCAGAGATTTAACGAATGGGCCCCAGAATCTACAGGGTTTTGTAAGCCACTATGAGGATGTTAGCATTTTCTGAAAGTGAAATGGAGAACCATTGCTCTGCTGCATTTTCAGCAGAGTGATGTGATCTGCCTTATATTTTAGAAGTATTTCTGTTGCTACAATGAAAATCAATGGTAAGGGACAAAGATGAAGGAAGATAAGAAAGCAGTTTGGAGGCTATCACAGTAATATAAGCCCGAGAGAATTTCTTGACAAATTGGATGCGTGCGTGAGAGAGAAAAAGAGAAATCAAAAACGGTTCCAAAGTTTTTGCCCCAAGTAACTAGAAGGATGCAATTTCATCCACTGAGGCAGTTACACTTATCACAGTCCCATTTAACTTTGGCTTATGGAGAAGGTTGATGAATCATAGAGAATGATAGTGGACTATCAAAAGCTCAATCAAGAAATGTCTCCAATTGCATTTTCTTCTTGATGGAAATAGTGAATATAGTCCCTGACACCTGGAAAATTAGCTATCAGGCTGACTAATGCATTTTTTTCTCAATACCAATAAACAAAGAACATCACAAGTCACTTACTTTCAACTGGCAGAATATAATTTCACAGTTTTGCCACAAGGCTTCATCAGTTCCTGGACTTGGCTTCATAATTTAGTTCAGTGAGACCTTAATTATCTTGTTTTCTATAGGAAATCATGCTAGTCCAATATATCGAATGTCTATGCTGATAGGGTTTATTGATTGGTAAGTAGCAGATATCTTAGATACCTTGAAAGATACATGCATGTTAGATAATGAAAAATAAACTGAAGGACTTTGGATGTTTGCCACTGAAAGTATTTTCAGGTTATTCAGTTGTTTGGAGACCGTTGGAATGCCCCCTGAAAACTAGGATAAGTTGCATCTTGGACTCTCTAATTCTAAAAAATAACAATATAACAATGCCATAATGCATATTGGGCCAATGTGGATGTATAGATGGCATAAATCAAAAATTTTCTTTCCTTAACTGATATACATACTTGGAAATGTTGCTTCAATCAATTTACTTAGTCACCCATAAGCCTGACAGCTTTAAGTAGCTCTCAGAGCACCTGGTCCAGGCCTTAATGCAAGAATTCTTGATACTAGTGCTTATGATCCATTGGATTCTAGAATGTTCAACATGCCTTTCATCCGACTGCAATACTTTTTGTAGACTATGTCAAGCACTGATGGACAAATGCAATGTGAACTAATGGTGTTGGAAAGAAAACTCATGATCCCTGAATTAAAAACCCAAACTTTCCATATTGAACTGGATGTTATCTCTCTAAAAAGCTATCAGGTATAGCATGTCCAGGATTATGTGTTTTAATCATGTAAAAGAAGCCTACTGAGTAAAAATGTATGTTTTTGATTTGAATGATTACTCAATGCAAAGAAGAGAAGCTCATCAATTAGGTGTACAAAGAAGCTTATTATGTCAGTGTCATAATATCGTTTTTGTTTGTTTGTTTGTTTTTTGCTATCAACCTCAGTGCTTGCTTATTACTTCTTAAATGAGAGGTAAAAAAAAAATTTCACATAAATTTTTCAACATAACTCCCTCCACCCACACTCTGTATTGAAGTGATGTGATCTGCCACACTCTATCTAGCTGTGGGTGTGCTGACTGACCTGTCTTAAAGGAGCAAAGAACAATGTTAAGCAACCTGGATGATAAGCAAATTGTATTAGATCTACTCTCTCATGGATAAGGCATCTAATAATTTGTCCACAATGTAGTAGATTCTTATATTGGATATAGATATTATTTTCCTACACCTTCTAGGAACAACTCTTGAGGAGCAGACACTGTATTTATTATTACAACATTCCACACAACCTTTCTTCTGACCAAGGAGCTTAGCATATAGCGAGAGGAAAGGCAATGGACTGATGCCATGATATTCAATGATCTTTCTCTATCATATACTTTGCAGCCCAGAAGTGACTGACCAAAGAGAAAAGTAAAATGTACTAGTAAAAACTAAGTTATGGCTCTAGCTGGGTCGGTGTCCTGTGAGATTGGGCTAATATACATGATGTAAGCTGTATTATGTGATGCTCTTTTTTCCCAAGCCAAAACAATTGAAATTGAGAAGCAAAGTTGAGATGGATAATGGTACGTGTGACTTCTTTGGATAGTGTCTTACCAAAGTCACGAAATAAATTAGTACAGGGTGTACTCCACTTTTTATTTAAATACTGAGAAAATGATATTTATTATTCTTTTTATACTTGTGAGGTATACATTTAAATACTAAACATTTTTGTGGTCAGCAAATAACATGGTGATTAAGGTGCTAGACTCCTACACGGCCAACTGCAGTTCGAGTCCTGGACCTGGTGACTTGCTTTCTCACTTTCCCTTTTTCTTTCCCTCTGTCTCTCTCTGGTCATATTTAAAAATAAATAATAATAACAAATAAAATTAAATGAATAAATTATTATTTTAAAATATAAATGCTACATAGTTTTAAAAAATAAACATTTATTTTCATGACGAACCTCTATATTAAAATTTAGCTACTGTAATTTTTAGGATATTACAAACCATGTCTGTGAATTAGGCTTATTATTTTCTTTATTGGACTACTGTTATTAGAATTTTTACTATTAATATCAAGGCAACAAAGATCAACGAAATTAACTGGGGAATGTTTCTACATTTTCTATTTTCTGTAGGAATGAGGTTAAAGTAAAACTTACTTCTTAAATACAAAATGTCCTCATAAGACATATGTTTGTTTATATTGAGGGTAGTTTTAAGTTACTTAATCTGATTCACGATTAGATTGTTCACATTTTCTTGATTGGTCTAGGAATTTGGTCATCTATGTTAAAATCTCTCAATTGTACTGTAATCTAATTGAGTACAATAGTATCTAATTGTTTTAATCTCTGCTTTAAAGATAGTTGTGTCTTTTTCTCATTCCTAATAATGTCTATTTAGCTTTGTTTGTATTTTGCTATATCTATCAAATGTGTCTCAGAGTTCCACATTCTAAAACATCTAAATATACAAACAGAAAACTATTTATTCAATCCAACCATCAAACTAAGACCTTCCTTCACTCCTTTTACAAATACCTTTAAAGATTGTGATATAACAGCAAAGTCTATTATTTATAAAACTGCATGGATAAACATTTTCTGATATTCCCCTTTAAGAACTCCAGTTTAATGAGGAAAGAAATGTCCAGGGTTGATGTGCTACGAAAACCAGGTGCAAATGCTGGTGAGGAATGTTACCTTTGCTTGCTGATTGCAAACAGTAGCAAACCTCCTGAGTGAATGTAATCTCTTATCTCAGGCTCTTAAATGACCATTGATGATGTGATTGTGCTATCTTCACTGCCCCTGACATTCTTCTCCTTTCTTTTGGACCTAGAATGATCTTTAAGAAGACATTGCTTCCTGCCCTTTATTTGGATTTTTTTTAGAATTATTTTTATTTAATTTTGTTTATTCACTCATTTTATTTTAATTTGACCAGAGAGAGATGGAGAGAGAGAGAGAGAGAGAGAGAGAGAGAAAGCGAGAAAGCAGGCATCCAGGTCTGGTAATCAAACCATGGTCATCCATGTGGGAGTGTCCAGCGCCATAACCACCACCCCACCTGCTGGTCCCCCTGCCCTTTATCTTATTGTAGTTTGCTGACAGAGTTACCCCTAGTGCTTTGTAACTTATGAAAATGATGAACAAGCTTCTTTATCCCTCTACAAATAAATATGAGAAGAAAATTCACTTCAGGGAGTCACTTCTCTGGTGGCTTCTCTCTCTTGCTTTTGACTTAAGATTTTGTGTACTGAGTACTTCTTTCTTTGTGTTTCAGGTGATTGGCTCCCTGCTGGCAGAGAAGTCACAAATGGTGACCCAGAGTCACAAAGGGTAGGAAACATTACTGGAGTCTATGATAATTCCATTTTTAGTTTTTTGAGGGACCTTCAACTGTTTCCCATGGTAAGTGTACTACTTGTATGTCTTATTCAGAGAAATATCTATTCAAGACCTTTGCCCATTTCTAAATAGTTAATTTAGGAAGATTTTTGCTATTAAGTTGTGGGACAACTTTATATATATAAATATATGTTTTCTTTTTTTTGAGAGGTTTTTGCTATAGGGCGCGTGCGCTCGCCAGACAGACAGAGAAAGACAGAGAGACAGAAAGTGAGAAATCATCCCCCAGGTGGATGGCCATGCCACAATCCCTTCTCCTCCATTTTCCTCTCAGGATCTTGGGCACGCATGCACAAGTGCCTGGCATGAGTTTAAGCCACCGGGTCCGGGACTCAAACCACAGTCGACTACGTGGGAGTCCAGTGACATAGCCATTATGCCAACTGCTGGCCCCCACTTTATATATTTTTGATATTAACTTCTTACAAAGATAGATGGCTTGAAAATATTTTTGTCCATTCTGTAAGCTGCCTTTTCATGCCGTCTGATTGTTTCCTTTGCTGTGCAGAAAGATAATAGTTAGATGCTGTCCCACTTATCTATTTGTGGTTTAACTGAAAAAAAAAAGTCTTTGTTTGTAGTATTAACCACCCACACAAAAAATATCATTGCATAGATCAATACCAAGAGGTATTTTTCCTGTTTTCTTCAATAAGTTTTATAGTTTCCAGTATTAAATTAAATTCTTCATTGATTTTGAAGAAATTTTTTTTTAAATTGGGCTCCAATTTTGTTTGCATGTGACTATCTGATTTTTCCAATACTATTTCAATACTATTTGTTGAAGAGAATAATCTTTCTCCACTGTGTGTGCTTGACACCTTTACTGAAGATCACTTGAGCTTATATGTGTTTAATCATTTCTGGTCTCTATAATGATCCATTAGTCTTTATGTCTGACTTTAAGCCAGTGCCACTGTTTTGATTTTACCATTCTATGTTTGATATCAATAAGGGTAATATCTATAGCTTTTTCCCACGCTTTGACTATTCAGCATCTTGTGCTTCTATATTAATTTTAGAATGTTTTTACTTATGTAAAGTATGCTTTTAATTAAAAACAATTATTATAGGTGGTGTGTGAAATAGTATTAGAGGGAAAAAGAGGAGAAAGAGAGAGAGAAGCTTCTTTGACAAGGTATTACCACACTACAGTCTCTTCCCACAGCTGTTCATCTCATCAGGATCTTGCGCATATGTGCATAAATTTGACATGTTTTCAGGTTTACCCAGAGATCAAAACCTATGGTCAGTCATGTGACTTCCAGCACTGCACGTTAGTATGCTACAGATTGTGCTATCAGATCAGTCCTGAAATTTTTATAAGGATAGTATTGAATCTATATTGAATCTATAGATTAATTCTGGCAGTGTGAAAATTTTAGAAATATTGATTCTGCTAATTCAGAAATATGAAATATCTTTCCACTTATTTGTATCTGCTTTAATTTTGTATATAGATTTCATTGCACAGGCTTTTTTTTTTTTTTTTTTTTTTTCGTGTACTCGCCAGACAGACAGAGAGAGACATAGAGACAGAAAGCGAGAAATCACCCCCCAGGGGGGATGGTCAACCGCAATCCCTTCTCCTCCATTCTCCTCTCGGGATCTTGGGCACGCACGCACACGCG
>NW_006159990.1:5523725-5544828 GCF_000334495.1 Tupaia belangeri chinensis | reverse complement strand
TCTCCTCCGTTCTCCTCTTGGGATCTTGGGCACGCACGCACACGCGCCCGGCATGAGTTTTAAGCCACCGGGTCCAGGACACGAACCGCGGTCGACTACGTGGGAGTCCAGCAACATAGCCATTATGCTAACTGCTGGTTCCCAGGGTTTTTTTTTTAACATCCTTGATTAAGTTCTTTCCAAATATTTTATTCTTCTTATGATATTGTAATTACATTATTTTTAAAGAATTATTAGTTTATGTAATTCTATTTTGTTATTGTTATTATTATTATTATTTTAATTTGACCAGAGAAAGAGATAGAGAGAGAAAGGGAAAGCAAGAAAACAAGCCTCCATGTCCGGTACTTGTATCGTTGTTGGCTATGTAAGAATCCAGCCATCTCTAACCACAATGTCACCTGCCAGCTCCTTAATTTATTTTTTTTTTTAAAGATTTTTTGTTTTTTTATCTTCAGGCACACGTGCTCACTGGAGAGAGGGAGATAGAGACAGAGACAGTGAAAGAGAAAGTGAGAAATCACTCCCCAGGAGGGATGATCACACCATGATTCCTTCTCCTTCTGGGATCTTGGGCACACAGGCATACTTGCCTGTTATGAGTTTCAAACCACCAGATCTGGAACTCAAACTGTGGTCAGCCATGTGGTAGTCCAGCAACATAACCGATACACTGCCTGCTGGCCCCCTTAATTTCCTTTTTGTATAATTCATTAATATGTGCTACTTTCATTGTATGTTGATTTTGTATCCTTCAACTTTGCTAAATTTATTTTTCAGTTCCAAAAATATTTTTTTTTCTGTGCAAAATCTTTAGGGTTTTCTATATATAAATCATGTCATCTGAAAACAGCAACCATTTTTATTCTGAATATATAAAAGGAAAAATAGAATCAGGATCTCAAGAGATATCTATATCCTCATCTTCATTTCACTATTACCCAGAATAGCTATAGAAACAAGTTAAGGAAAGTCAGTTAGCGTATTAATGGATTTTTTAAATGTGGTATTACATAGAACAAAATATTATTCAGTTTTTTAAAAGAAGAAAATCACCCCTTTAATAACTATACGGATGAGGCTACAAGACACTGTGCTAAGTGAATTATGCCAGTCACAGAAGGATATGCACTGCATTATTTCACTTACATGAAGTATATAAATCAGACTCATAAAAGAAGAAAATAGAATGGTAGTTTCCAGGGGCAGGGGAAGGAGGAAGTGATTTATTTTTACTTATTCAGTATAAACCTTCCATTCAGCAAAATGAATAAGTCATAGAAATTTGCTACCCAATATAGTCCCCATAGTCAATGCAATATTGTGTACCTTAAAACTTGTTTATGTGGGCCAGCACATGATGTGGTGGTTAAGGCACTAGAATTCGGCCACATGGACAAATTCACAGTTCAAGTCCCAGATACAGCAGTTTGATAAAAACATGCCAGGTGTGTGTGTGTTTGTACTCCAAATCCTGAAGGAGAATAGAGAAGAGACTGCAGCATAGCCATCTCCCTAGAAAGTTGAATTCTTACTTTCCCTCTCTATATCTGGCAAGTGCACATGGCCTATGGCAAAAATATAAACAAAAAAATGAAAAAAAATACTTGTTTATGTGTATGATATCGCTTTTATCCTTTTCACAATTTTATTTGTTGAAGATACTACGTTTTTTTAAACATCAATTTTCTCAATTATTCTCTACATTAAAAAGATAGATCTCATGTTAAGTGTTTTTACTAAACACAGACACACACACACGAACACGAGGAAAATTGTTTGGAGGTGATAAACGTTTAGTGTGTTGACCATGATTGTTGTATCACATGTATATGCATATGTCAGACTCATGAGAATGTATAGATTCAATTTGCATAAACTTTTCATATATGAATTATACTTCAATAAAGATTTTAAAAGGTAAGGTACAGTAGTGAAAAGAGCATGTTATATTTTTTGACTATATAATACGACATTTAAAAAAACTCCAATGTCTAGTGAATTAAAACAATGATTTTTTTCCCCAGGGTTCCATGGACTAGCTAGGAGATTCATTTGGCTGAATTTTTTCTCCTCATGTTGTAGCATTTAACAAGATCAGGCTACGCTAGACAGTCCAAGATGTTCTTACTCATGTGTCTGGTAGTCAACTGAGACATTTTTATTTTTCTCCATGTGGTCTCTTCTCTTACGCTAGACTACACTGGCTTCCTATATTAAAGATGGAGGGTAAGTTTTCTAAGGGAAAAGTTACACTTTGAAAAGCCTCTGTAGTCTACCTATGAAAATTTGCCAATTATATAACATTATATTAATCTAAATAAGTAACAATAACAGAACAGAATAAGGACTAGGAAAGCACCCCTCTCCCATTGATGGAAGAAATTAAAAAGAAAGAAAGAGAAAAAAAAGATCTATGGCACTATTAAGTCTACTATGGTCTGTCTTCTGATACAACTATTAATGTACTTGCTATATGCAAAATGCATTCACTTTTCCAAATACTAGAGGCCTCTATTCATTTTGATCTGTCAGTTCACATTGGGAGAGTTTTAGTTGATAACTTTTTCTATTTCTTTCTTTCCTTTTTATTTGTATTTATTTATTTATTTATTTTTAGAGACAGATTTTTGTTATATGGTGCATGTACTTGCCAGAGAGATAGAAAGCAAGTAATCACCCTCAACCCAGAGGAGATGACCATGCCATAATACTTTCTCCATTCTCCTCTTGGGGTCTTGGGCATGTACACACATATGCCCAGCATGACTTTTAAGCTACCAGGTCCATGATTTGAACATGCCAGGTCCATAACTTGAACCGTGGTTGACTACATGGGAGTCTATCTATGTAACCATTATCCCATCTGCTGGTCCCAGTTTCTTACTTTTTAAAAAATTAACAATTTTACTCCTTTTGGAGTAGACCCTTTTCTACTTGAGGAGTGTGAGAAACTTTTAAATTACAATGCCCTACTATGGTATGAACGTGTGCCTTCCAAAATTCAACTGTTACAGTGATAGTGTTAAGAGTCGGGGTCTTTAGTTGGTGATTAAGCCATGAAGACTTTTTTTTTGTTTGTTTGTTTTTTGGTTTTTGTGGGGTTTTTTTGGAGAGGTTTTCGCTATAGGGCATGTGCACTCGCCAGAAAGACAGAGAGAGACAGAGACAGAAAATGAGAAATCACCCCCCAGGGGGGATGGTGACGCTGCAATCCCTTCTCCTCCATTCTCCTCTTGGGATCTTGAGCACGCACGCACACATGCCTGGCGTGAGTTTTAAGCCACCGGTCCGGAACGCGAACCGCGGTTGACTATGTGGGGGTCCAGCGACATAGCCATTACGCTAACTGCTGGTTCCCAAGCCATGAAGACTTCTTGATAATAGCATTAAGGCCCTCATAAAATAGGCTTCTATGCAGCATTTCTCCCATGTGAAGAGAAAGCAAGAAGGCCTTTACCAAATGCTGACACTTTGACCTTGGAATTTTTAATATCCAAAACTATGAAAAATAAATCTATACTTTTAATAAATTACTCAAGTGCAGGGATTCTTTAAAGCAGCACAAAATAAAGACATGCCCGTATGATTTTCAGAAGATTTTTTTTTCCCTGTTATGTGGGTCCACTAGGTAGCAATTTTAATTTTCTTAGTTGATCTTAACACCTTGGGGCCATTTCTTATTTTGAAAAATCTTTAGTGGGGAGAAAATAGAGAGGAAAAACAGGTTTATTTTACCACTCAGACTATATACTGGGCCTTCTGTAATTCCTGGAAATTGTTCTTGCACCTTGAACTTTAGTTTATCTCTGCCTTTTCAGACCTTATCATATAAAGCAGTAAGAAGCCAGTTGACAGTTTTGACATTCTATGTGGAAATTTCCTTGACCAGATTCATAAGTGTATCTGGCATATTTCTTATCTTTCAATTTTTCAGATGACATTATTGCCAACTGTTTCTCTACTATGTAATACAGGTCACCCTTTCTCAAGCCTTCAAGAATAATTTCTTCTTTGTTCACTCAGAATCCATTAACTCTCTTGTTGCTGCTTTTGTAGTCTCTTCCTTCCTACTACCTAGTCTGAAAATTAATGCCATATATTTTAGATTTCTTGTAATGGCAGTAATCCACTTTTAGGCACCTGTGTCTGTGTTAATTACGTATTGTTGTAGAACAAAATACCACAAAACTTGTTGTTTAAGACAATTATCTTAGTCCTCAGGATTCCGTGAGTTGTCTGATATTTCTTCTACGTCTTCGGCTTGGTGGGAAGGTATAAAGTAGCTCTATACACAAATGCAGAAATTCAGGCTGGTTCTTGCCTGGGGCACTCAAATTCTGCTTCTCATTCTCTAATAAACTAGACTAGCAGACTTACATGGTTATTCAGAAGTTTTTTTTTTTTCATATGTTACATTGTTTTTTTTTTTTTTTTCATGATAGAGAGTATATACGCATGTACAAATGCAGACTGAGAAAGAGAGGGAGGTCTCTACATACAGAGATCCTTTTCCCTTAGCCCTCAGCTTATCAGGATCTTGGACATGCATGTACATACACAGTATGTGACAGGTGACTCTCTGAAGATCTAAGTCTGTATTTGGCCATGTGGCCTCCAATTTAGAACATTACAGACTGTGCCATCAAGCTGGGCTAGAACACTATTTTTAAGAGGCCAACGATGAAGCTATAAGGTATCTTGAGTCCTAGGCCCCAGAACTGTGCAACATCATTTCTGCCACATTCTGTTAGTTAAAGCAAATTACAAGGCCTATATAAATTAATGATAGTGAAAAATAGACTCCATCTCTGCATGGAACAAGCAGCAAAACATAACATATAGGGATATATAAACTGGGAAATATTTTATGACTATTTAGAGGAACAGGTTTGGACCCCATTGCCCAAGTTCAAATCCTGATTCCATTAATCTTGAGTGTATTCTTATTTTTTTTTCTTTTTTAAGAGAATGATTTTTGCTATGGGACACATGCCTTCACTGAAGTGAGACAGAGAGACAGAAAGCAAGATATCATCCCTTGGGTAGGATGACCACACAACAATACCTTCTCCTCCTTTCTCCTCTTGGGGTTTTAGACATACATTTACATGCACCCAGAATGAGTTTCAAGCCACTGGGTCTGGGACTCAAACTCCGGTCAACTACATGGGAGTCCATCAACATAACCATCACATCATCTACTGGTCTCTTGACTGTCTTCTTGAATTAACTATTTAAGTTTAGTTTTATCATCCCTAAAGTGGGAATAATAATCATGTCTATTTCATATGAATATTGTTAAGGATTAAATGTGTAAATATATATAAAGTTGTTGTCCAGTATATTAGAAAACCTGTAAAAACATATAATTTTAGTATTTCATTTGCTGCTTCCACTGCATTAGATCCTATTCAGTTTTTATTCTTCTGAAATATTGCTGCTCCTAGTACTTTAATAAGTCAAATTCTGTAAAGTTCATCAGTCATCACTAAGTGCATTGAGTTTTTTTTTTTGTAACAGCCTCATGAACAGCGTATTGAGTTTTTAATCATATGTTCTTATTAGTATCCCATTCTTCTGAATCCATGTTTCTAATTGCCCTTTAACAATACCTTTCATTGGCTCTTTTTTTTCTTCACTTGAATTACTCATTAGATGTCTGTCTTATTTTCCACTTTCCTTTTTCCTCCATTCTTTCTTCCTGGCCAATCTCATGTAGCACCATGTCTTAACTACCAACATGTATTAGTAGCATTTAAATAGATGTCATTCCTTATCAATATTACTTAAATTTCCAGCTGCATACTCAGTATCTCAGTCCACACGACCCCCACGTTCTTCAATTCCACCACAAAACTTTTCTATCCAACTACATGTAATTCTATATTCCAATCATCGGAAACTATTGTCCTCAGTGCTGTCACCCAAACTTGAATGATCTTCTACTTGTATTTTTCCTGTTTATATAGTTACTTATTCTACATACAAATCATCAGGCATAATCACATTAGCTAGTGGACTATTCTTTTTTCTTCATTTACTTTTTTCAGGAGAGTGAGAAAGAGAGAGGTAGAAAGAAACAGAAAGTGAGATAGAAGTACAATTATCCCCCTCTCACTTTCCTAGCCAGCTAGATCATGAGCACACCCAATGTCTGCATGTCCACCAGGGAACAAAACAGTATTCCATATGGGCTCAATATTTCTTGAATAGCTCATTACTGCTGTGCAATTGAATAATCTCTCTATTGGATTATTCAAACAGCTAGCATCATTGGTCTTGCCATCAACACCGGTAACTCTTTCTTCACTCTGTTGCTATAGTTATTTTTGTATGCAACTTTACAAACATTTTGTTACAACTCATTGAATATAAATCAAGATTAAAATCCATACGGTAATTTCAACTTCTTTCATTGTGGTCCTCAACACTCTTTTTCAACTCTGATTCCTTTCCCTGTGTATTTATTCTAGTTGTACAGGTGTACACATACTTGGTTCTAAATACTTCTAATAAAATCATCATCTCTAGTTTCTTTTTCGTGTTCTTTATACTATTCTTTCTGAAATATGTTTCTCTGCCTATTCCATTTTCTGTTTTTTGGTTGTGTGTACTTTAAATATCTCTCACTAGACTGTAAACTCCATAAGAATAAGAGATTTTGTTTTCTATATTTTTGTGTACATGACATCCAGTAGGTATTTATCTTGTAGTGTCTTGAGTATTTTCAAGTGGATGAAAAATTTTTGAAGATCCTTTTCATACCCAGTAGTCATTTGTTCTCTCTATTCTCAAAGCACTTTATGGTTCTTTCAAACATTTTATTTTAACTTAGCTTACTTATAGTTAGCTATCAGTGTTCTGTCTCATCCACCAGTGTCTGATTATCTCTATGTGCAGAGGCTGTGTTTTACTCTCCTGATGTTATAGCACATACCACACACATGATATTGAATAGATAAGGGAATGGCCTCCCAACCACATGTCCTGGAGTTTGTCAAAAATTTTTCTTTGGTTGCTGAATTGCTTGTTACCACATAGGACCAGTTATAATCCTCATCATGACCTCATTTTGAATCATTAAGAAATAAAAAAGTGTTGTCATAAACATTATAAAAATACTAAACCATACAATTTCATAGAAAGTTTCTTTGATTATACCTTAGAATAAGTAACAGAAGTAGCAATTCATTTTAAAAAGTTAATGCCCAGATCAAAAAGCACATAATGATCAAATGTGTGAAATAATAATTTATTTTAAGTAAAAATGCCCAAAATATAGGAATATCTAACTGATAATATTATCTCAAGATATTGAAAAAATTTATAAAACCAAAATCAAAATAATGTCTTTAGTTCTATAAGCTAAAGGAGAACTTATTATAAGCATAAATTAGGCATAATTTAAAAAATATTGAGAGCTGAAATTGGATATTTAAAATATTGTGTAATTCCATTCAGCCGTCTCCTAATGTAGAAATCAATTTTTTAAAAAATAAAACATTTATAATGAAAGAAATTTAGGTAGAATGATTTTGTTTTAATCTCAGAGAAAATGTGTTTTAATAGTGTTCTCATTGGAAATAGAGTAACTGTATTTATATAATCCTGTAAAGAAAGAAATGGGTTGATGGTCAAAAAACTCTCTTGATATTTGGGCACTGTTAATTTAAAAGTAAGAAGGCAGGGATTAAAGTTAATGAGGGGGGTGCTCCTCCATGCAATTTAGTTAAACTGTTTTAACACAAAGGCTGGTAGAAATATGGAGAGTACCAGAGGGAGCAATAGAAAAAAAAGGCTGTAAATCAGTCTATGAAAGAGAAAAGAGAAAAACAGAGCACCCTTTTAGAGGAAATGAGAGTCACACAGTTCCATCATTTGATAGATTAGAGCAATCAAAGGGATGGGAATTGCCAAATTCAGTCATTTGATAGATTGGAAGAATCACAATAAGGACATAAAGGTAAATTTGTATTTCTCATGAGGGCAATCAAAGTGGATTATTAGGTACTCCCACGGCTGTTAAATATTATGTTGACTTTAATTCTTCCCTGGGTGCCTGAGAATGTGCCTTTTCTGATTATAAAAAGAACAAAGTTTCTTCTAGATTTTCTTTTTTTTCAAGCTGCCTGGAAGTCAAAATTGTATTACTCTCTGGGAGCAAATAGCCATTTTCAGACTTTGCAGTTGTGAGAGTGGTAATAAAATCCTCACTACCCACACAGTATATTGAGTAGAAGTTGGACAAGACCCTCAGGTAGCAGTAGTGAAGTAATCTCCAGAAAGGATTTTTCAATTTCAGTTCTTCTTTCATATATTCACTCACATATTTAATAATGAACACATGCTTATTGTGAAATGATTTCAGCTTGTTATAATATTGAGTTGTTAGAAAAGTCATGACATTTTTATTAGACATTTTTCTGTGCAAAAATGCATCATGACTGGGAACCAGCAGTTAGCGTAACGGCTATGTCGCTGGACTCCCACATAGTTGACCGCAGTTCGTGTCCCGGACCCAGTGGCTTAAAAAACTCACGCCGGGCGCGTGTGCGTGCGTGCCCAAGATCCCGAGAGGAGAATGGAGGAGAAGGGATTGCGGCGTGACCATCGCCCCTGGGGGGTGATTTCTCGCTTTCTGTCTCTATGTCTCTCTCTGTCTGTCTGGCGAGCGCACGCGTCCTACAATGAAAATCTCTCAAAAAAAAAAAAAATGCATCATGACTTTTCTGACAACCCAATACAATGGCTAAGTGTTAGAATATGAATGAAGATTTGATGAACTAGGGATTTTCAAGATTTTAAAATAATTTTTCAAGCCATTATCTAGACTTTTAATAAAAATGTCCTTTCTTTTTAATGAGAAAGAGAAATAGAGGAATGGAGGGAAGAAAAGAGGAAGGGAGGTAGAGAGAGAGAGGGATTTTGTCTGGTTTTTATAGGCTCTAACCATGTGCAAATCCTTATGCACCAGCTTCCCACAGCTAGGACCACAGGTTTGCAGCAACACACTGGCACACGTACATTGGTCTAGAAGACTCTCCAAATGCCATGTATTATTACATATTAGACAGGTTTATGTAGCATCAGTATATTTTTAAATTCAATTCTAATTATACTTTATTTTAAACTAGCTGGTTTGGGATTTAGAAGTATAATTCATATGGAATGGGCAGGAAGTAGTTAAGCAATAAACCTTTGGATTCTAGCGGCTAAGAAAATATCAACAATTAGAAATTAGGAATCTTTCTGAGTCAATGACTCATACTGTAGGAAGATTTTGATTTCCTACTCAACCTGAAAGCAGTTCTTTTCTTGCCATAAGAGAGAGTAGACCATAAAACTGCTATTGTCATAGATCAGACTAGAGACCAAGAAGTGTCAGCATTTAGTACAGTGTAGATGGAGACTAGTCTCAGGTAAGAGGAGCATAATCTTAGAAAGAGCAAAGTTACCTCCAGATCTATTTCCATTACACAGAGAGCTTGCAATGGAAGAATATAAACCTCCATAGAATACACTAGCTGCAAATTTTATCTTAGGGGTCAATGTGCAATTATAGAGATAGAATTCTTTGCAATTGATAGGGGAAATTGTAAGCAAAAGCAATCATTCTGATGCAGACAAACTTCTTGAAAGAAAAACAATTAGAATGTAATGAATATTTAAGGTTAAAACAGGAAGAAAATATAAATATTGGGTTGTTGGGAAAGTCATAATGCGTTTTTGTATAGAAAAATAGAAAAATACATTATGAGTTTCCTGACAAGCTAAGACTTAAGTCAACTACCTATGAGCAAATGTTCTACCAGCACTAATAAAGGAGGATTAAAAATTAACCTGTGTACTCTTAACCTGAAATTACAGTTTATGTTGAACAATCTCTGTATAAATCTTCTTGGCTATTGGATCCATAAATCTCATTAGGCCTTTTTTTTAAACATAAATTTTGAAAAGAAATTCCATATTGATTTGGACAGATATATTGACCAAATTAATTTGAAATGGCAACGCTAATCCAGATTTTGCTGCCAAGTCTTTTTTTCTTTGAATAGACACATCTGATTGTACAGATTTATGAGGTACAGTGTGACTTTTTTATTCAGGTATACAATGTGTAATAATCAAATCAAAGTAATTGTCATGCTCTTCACTTCAAATATTTATAATTTATTGGTGCTGGAAACATTCACAATTCTCTCTTCCAGCTAGTTTGAAATACATAATATGTTGTTGTTGACACAGTTCACCCAACTGTGATTACAGAACACTAAAACTGGGTTAGTCCCATGGCCTTGTGGTTAAGGAAGTTGAATCCCACATGACTAATGGCACAGATCAAATCCTGGCCCCAGCAGCTTAAAAATTATGCCATGCATGCCAAAACTCTGACAGGATGGCGAAATGGATGGGATGGGATTGTGGCATGACCACATTTGGAGGCTTTTGTCTCCGTCTCTATCTCTGTCTGTCTCTCTCTCTCTGGCAGACACATTGACCCTCTGGCTTAAAACGAACAAACAAACAAAAAGAAAAAAGAAAAAGGAAAGCAAAAAACATAAAAGATCTCTAGAACTTATTCCTCCGATCTAACTATAATATTGTGTCTGTTAACCAGCACTCCCTATCATCCCCTCCTCGCTACCTTTCCAGCCTCTATCAACCACTATTCTATGCTCTAGTTCTGTGTCTTGTTAGCTTCCTGATATAAGTAAGAACATGCGGTATTTATATTTTGATATCAAGTCTTGTCAACCTATACGATCAGACTCTGTACAAACAGATACCTTCTTAAGGCTTTTCCCCATCAGAATATACTTTGTATTATTTAGTTTCAAACTTAAGTACATTTTTTACCTTAGAGAAAAGGTAAGGGTAGAGATGAGTCTTCTTACTCTATGTTCTGTGATATATCCATACTAACCAAAACAAAAAGAAATATCATATTATACAAATAAATGAAAACTAAACAACATGCTCTTGCATGATTTTTTAATCTCCTAAAGAAATGAAAAATAAAATTTAAAAGTTATTGAATCAAATTAAAAAACCACTGCACTCCAACATCTCTGGGATACATCAAAGGTAATACTTCAGTTGAATTATGTGGCAGTTAATTTCATGAGTGTAAAATAGAAAGATTGCAAATAAACAATACACCCTAAGAAGGCATCTCAAAGAGCTGGGAAAGCAAGAGCTAGCTAAACCCAAATATGATAGAAGAAAAGAAATAATAAATATCAGAGCAGCAATAAAGGAAATATAGGTTGAAAGAGTAATGAAAAACAATGAAAATTTTCATTGTTTCATTGGTCCTTTGAGAGGATAAACAAAATTGAAAAACTATGATATAGATTAAGAAAAAGCAAGAGGATATGCTAATAAAGTCAGAAATGAAATAGGGGACATTACAACGAATGTCATAGAACAACAAAAGGTCAGTAAGAGCAACTACATGCTAACAAGCTGGAAAACCTAGACAAGATGAATAAATTTCTGGATGCATGTAGGATACCTAAATTGAATCAAGAGGATACAGAAAACCTGAAGAGTCCAATAACAAGTAATGAGATTGATTCAGTAATATAAATAGTCCCTCAACAAAGAAAAGCTCAAGCCCAAATAGCTTCACTGTTGAATTTTACAAATCATTTAAGAAACAATTAACCCTATTCCTCAAACTATTCCACATTGGAAGAGATCCAAATTGAGAGAATCCTCCCAAACTCAATCTGTGGAGCAAAGACACAACAAAGAAAGAAAACTACAAACAAAGTCTCTAATGAAATCCTAACCAAAATACTGGCAAACTAGATCCAACAACATAACAAAAATACAATATATTACAAACACATAGGCTTTGTCCCAGGGGGTTAAGGATGGTTCAGCATTCACAAAACAATAATTAGAATATATCACATTAATAGAAGGACAGGCAAAAATTATATGATCATATCAATTGATTCAGAAAAAGATAATTTGATAATGTACAACATTCCTTCATAATAAGATGGTCAACAGAATATATATAAAAGGGACATTTCTTAATACAATAAAAACTGTATATGACACACTCACAGCTAGCTAGCATCATACTCAATGGGGGAAAACTGGAGCAAGAATATGGCTTTATTATGTAAAAGTATTTAAGAGTTGGAAGTTAATTACATGTGTATAAAAAGAACATGCATTTTAGTTACCTGTGAATAAAAAGAACATGAATGATTCAACCAGCCAATGGTGTGGTGGTTAAGGTGGCCAGATCCCACATGACTGACAGTGCAGTTCAAGTCCTGAACTCAAGTACTGGCAGCTTGAAAAACATGACAGGTGCATGTGCATGCATACACAAAATTCTGAGAGTAGAATGGAGGAGAAGGGGCTGCAACATGGTCATTCTCCATGGCAGGGGAGGTGCTTCTCACTTTTCCTCTCTCTCTCTCACTCTCTTTCTCTCTTTATGTCTCTGGTGAATGTACATGCCCTAAAGAAAACTAAAAGCAAACAAACAAACATGAATGATGACTTTTCTTTCTTATCCTTAAACTCTTTTATAAATACCTTCTGAATCATATATGTAAAACAAATACAGGAATATAACAGGCATATAATTAAGTGGTTAACTTAACTAACACATTTTAATATGTTAATTCTTTTGAAAGAAAATATCAACTACAGACTTAATATGTCTTGGATTGAAAATATGATGTAAATTAATTTCATGATTTACAGCACTTACAAACTATGTATGAGTTCTTGATATCATTGCTAACATTTTCCCCTACTGAGTCTTCGTTGTGTTTGGCAGTCTGTGTCAGACCTTAGTTTGATTGGTAAAGCATCAGTTTTCTCCTTGTCTTGACATTTCTCTACTTTAATCAGTCTTCAAATTAAATGAATTTTATTGCACCTGGAAATAAATAACAGCATGAAGTAGTTTTGTCTTAAAATAGATCATTCCTAGGCTATGAAACTGAGGCATGTTTTAGAGCTTAATACCGTCTGTTTTGATTGATGAAATTTATTTGAATTTGCATGAAATATGTATATATATATACATATTTATGTATGTATATATGTCTATATATACATACATATATAGTGCAATTAAGTAGTTTTCACATTAATTTTAGCTCTGAATGATATTAATAGACCATTACTATATCTTGTAGAGGTTTAGTTTTACTTATATGAAAGTTTTCCATACATTCATATTTTTAATTTTGTATTAAAAGAATCAAAATGATTTGTACACTGTATAACTTTTCAGATTCTTTCTTTTTCTTTTTCTTATTTTTAATTTGCTATAGAGTACATGTGCTCACTGGAGACACAGAGAGAAAGAGAAGGAAAGTGAAAAAGTACTCCCCATGAGTGATGGCCACACCACAATCCCTTCTCCATTTTCCTCTCACAGTTTTGGGCAGACATGCACATGTGTTCAGCATATTTTTCAAGCTTCCAAGTTCTGGACTTGAATCTCACAACTTTCCATATTGAATCCAGTCACCTTAATCACCGTAGCACCTAGCTAGTCCCAGATCCATTTTCAGTGACTTTTTTATCCTTAAAGTATTTCTGATTGAATATTTAATGAAAACCTTACAAGAATATGAATTGGGTAAAGAAGATATTCAAAATATAATTAATTCTAAAGCTAGTAGGTATTAATTTTTTAAAAATATTACCAATAACTATGATTTATTTCTGACTTATTTATTTCACATATTTTATATGCCTATATCATATGGTATTTGGTGTTTAATAATACCAAATCATAAATAAATCATGAATTTATTCAAGATAAAGTAATCACAAACTTTAATGGGTGGAGGAACAAAGCAAATCATATTAGGCTATTTCCATAACAACTTACTTTCTAGATATAGAATGCACCATAGGAGAAAACAGAAGGGGGTTCACTGGTATTATTTCCCTTACCAAGCAGCTCTGTAAAGGATGACTGATTTGTTAAAAACAGCTTGAACACTCTTCTCAGCGTATCTGCTGGAAAAGAGTAAGGATATTCACTGAAACCTGGTCTTTAAAGTCAGAAAATAAAATTATAAATGACCTTGGCGAAGCAACTTAAGTAGCATGAAAGAGTTGTTACCAGATTTCTCACAGTGAAGAGGACATTTGGGAAATAAGGAAAGAAGAGAAAGCAAAATGGGTAATCCTCAGAAGTGGCCTTGAGAGGATGAAAGATGTTTAAACCTTTTGTTTGTTTGTTTGTTTGTTTATATTTTTCCCTTGAGAGAGTCAGCCACTCCCAACAAATTCTTGAGCCTAGACCAAACCTATTTCAACCAGCCAGGATCCCAGGACATAAGCCTGAGACCAACATAGCAGAGCATTGCGTTACCCTGTGCTACCGCAGCTGGCCAATAAGATGTCTAAGTTTTATGTTTAGCTAGACGGAGCATCGAAACAAGAAAGAACTATATTTTAATGTGAAAACAACTTGAGCACATTTATAAGCAAAGACTAAAAAACTATTGGTGACAAAAAATGCTCCAGAGTAAAAGGGGCCTGGGGATGGTGCAAAGTTAATGCAAAGGGACCCATTTGGAAAAAGTCCTAGATTCACAGCCTTGGACCTCCCTGTGAAGGTACATGCACTTAATGCCTATGATCTCGGCTGGCTCAGACGAGGTCGAATTGTGGCATGAAGACTCTGTTGGTGGTGCTTTTCTGTTTCTTTCTCCATCTGCCTCATTCATGGAAGAAACAAGTAAATGTGAAAAAGATAGAGTAAAAGAAAGAAAGAAGAAAGAAAGAGAGAGGGAGAGAGGAAGAGGGAGAGAGAGGAAGGAAGGAAGGAAGGAAGGAAGGAAGGAAGGAAGGAAGGAAGGAGGGAAGGAGGGAGGGAGGGAGGAAGGAAGGAAGGAAGGAAGGGAGGAAAGAGGAAAGAAAAAGGAAGAAGGAAGAAAGTAAATTAAAAAAAAAGAAAGAAAGAAAGAAAGAAAGAAAGAGAGAGAAAGAGAGAGAGAGAGAGGGAGGGAGGGAGGGAGGAAGGAAGGAAGGAAAGAAGGAAGGAAGGAAGGGAGGAAAGAGGAAAGAAAAAGGAAGAAGGAAGAAAGTAAATTAAAAAAAAAGAAAGAAAGAAAGAAAGAAAGAAAGAGAGAGAAAGAGAGAGAGAGAGAGGGAGGGAGGGAGGGAGGAAGGAAGGAAGGAAAGAAGGAAGGAAGGAAGGGAGGAAAGAGGAAAGAAAAAGGAAGAAGGAAGAAAGTAAATTAAAAAAAAAGAAAGAAAGAAAGAAAGAAAGAAAGAGAGAGAAAGAGAGAGAGAGAGAGGGAGGGAGGGAGGGAGGAAGGAAGGAAGGAAAGAAGGAAGGAAGGAAGGGAGGAAAGAGGAAAGAAAAAGGAAGAAGGAAGAAAGTAAATTAAAAAAAAAGAAAGAAAGAAAGAAAGAAAGAAAGAGAGAGAAAGAGAGAGAGAGAGAGGGAGGGAGGGAGGGAGGAAGGAAGGAAGGAAAGAAGGAAGGAAGGAAGGGAGGAAAGAGGAAAGAAAAAGGAAGAAGGAAGAAAGTAAATTAAAAAAAAAGAAAGAAAGAAAGAAAGAAAGAAAGAGAGAGAAAGAGAGAGAGAGAGAGGGAGGGAGGGAGGGAGGAAGGAAGGAAGGAAAGAAGGAAGGAAGGAAGGGAGGAAAGAGGAAAGAAAAAGGAAGAAGGAAGAAAGTAAATTAAAAAAAAAGAAAGAAAGAAAGAAAGAAAGAAAGAGAGAGAAAGAGAGAGAGAGAGAGGGAGGGAGGGAGGGAGGAAGGAAGGAAGGAAAGAAGGAAGGAAGGAAGGGAGGAAAGAGGAAAGAAAAAGGAAGAAGGAAGAAAGTAAATTAAAAAAAAAGAAAGAAAGAAAGAAAGAAAGAAAGAGAGAGAAAGAGAGAGAGAGAGAGGGAGGGAGGGAGGGAGGAAGGAAGGAAGGAAAGAAGGAAGGAAGGAAGGGAGGAAAGAGGAAAGAAAAAGGAAGAAGGAAGAAAGTAAATTAAAAAAAAAGAAAGAAAGAAAGAAAGAAAGAAAGAGAGAGAAAGAGAGAGAGAGAGAGGGAGGGAGGGAGGGAGGAAGGAAGGAAGGAAAGAAGGAAGGAAGGAAGGGAGGAAAGAGGAAAGAAAAAGGAAGAAGGAAGAAAGTAAATTAAAAAAAAAGAAAGAAAGAAAGAAAGAAAGAAAGAGAGAGAAAGAGAGAGAGAGAGAGGGAGGGAGGGAGGGAGGAAGGAAGGAAGGAAAGAAGGAAGGAAGGAAGGGAGGAAAGAGGAAAGAAAAAGGAAGAAGGAAGAAAGTAAATTAAAAAAAAAGAAAGAAAGAAAGAAAGAAAGAAAGAGAGAGAAAGAGAGAGAGAGAGAGGGAGGGAGGGAGGGAGGAAGGAAGGAAGGAAAGAAGGAAGGAAGGAAGGGAGGAAAGAGGAAAGAAAAAGGAAGAAGGAAGAAAGTAAATTAAAAAAAAAGAAAGAAAGAAAAAAAGAAGCCAGAGAAAAGGATTGTTAGCTAGAGTAAAGTCCCTGAGTATATAAACTGGATAAGTCAGAGCACTGGAAGATGAATTACCCTTCCACATGGTAAAGTAGATCTCTCTTTTCATTTTAGAACAAGATTTTCTAAGTCATTTATTTTCACATTTCTGAATCAGGAAACAAGAATATCCATGGAAGTAGAAAATCAGAGTGTTAAGATTCCCACTAGGTCGAAGGGAATTTCTTAAAATAAATAGTGATTTCATTCTTGAAGAGGAAATTAATTATGTCATACCTGAACTATGCGACCAAGACTAAAGAGTAAAATCGCCAAATATTTCATGGTTCAAGTTTATGACCTCTTCACACTTCCAATGAACACTTTATATTTTCTTTTGACTCAGCCCAAGTGTTATCAAATCAAAATGAAAAAATGAGTTATTCACTGACACATGAAATGGAAAGAAATTTTCCTTATATTTTTTAAAAATTGCTTTTATAATACATCGGTTTTAAAATTTAATATAATACTTTCCTCTTCTTTTGAATTTAATTAAACTTTCTTTGAGATGAATGACTCTTTTTTCTTTCAGAAATTATTTTTGCTCACTAGGAAAGCACCCTGATCTCCCCAGAGCAATTATGGTCTCTGTTGTTAGTAGAATCTCTGCCTATGTATCTATATCAGTTTCTAAAAACATTTATCTTTAAGTTTGCTATATATTTGCAGTTATTATTTGAAGTGTTGAGCATAAGTAGTCATAATACTTAAAAAATCTAGTATAAGAACATTTTTGGAACTAATTTAGTGCCTATTTTGTAAAAAGTGGAACTTTATAGCTCAAGTAAATTTCTTTATATTTGTTTTAGAGTCAATTAGAGAAGTTATAAGAAAACTTTCCTAACACAAATTTTATTTTACCATGTTTGATAACTTACCAAAACTTTTTTTGTTTGATAATATTGATTTCAGTATGGGAATAAATACTACTGCATTCATAATGCATTCCGTAAGGAGTTATATTAGAGTTTGTTACTGACACCATGTAAATTCATACTCTCTTGTCCTCCTCCCTTGGGACAGAGACAAGAGATCACTACAAAGCTCATCTCTACACGAATATAAAACATCTGGTTATTTTCATTCATTCCATCAATTTCAGTGACCTAGATAGTTTAACTTCAACACAAAGCATTTGATTGTGTGACTTTTTAAAACAGAATATACAACCAGACAATTTTTTTTAATCTAAAAGACATTCAGTACAAAATGCAGATGGAAGTGATGAGCAAATTGTATTTAATGATTCCAACTCAAATTATTTTTGTGCATTAGAGCAAAATATATGTGTATTTTTATCATTAAGTGAAAATGAAATAGCTATGAGAATAAAAATTACACTAAAATTTTAATAGCCACAAAGATTAGTAACAATATTAACATATCTTTCCATAAAGCTGAAAGTGCCAAATCAACTTATATAATTTATTTTGATTAAAGTTAGTTTAAGATTAATGAAAAGCGGGACCAGCAGTTAGCATAATGGCTATGTCGCTGGACTCCCACGTAGTCGACTGTGGTTCACGTTCCGGACCCGGTGGCTTAAAACTCACACCGGGCGTGTGTGCCTGAGCGCCCAGGATCCCGAGAGGAGAATGGAGGAGAAGGGATTGCGGCGTGGCCATCCCCCTTGGGGGGTGATTTCTCGCTTTCTGTCTCTCTGTCTCTGTCTGTCTGGCGAGTGCATGTGCCCTATAGCAAAAACCTCTAAAAAAAAAAGATTAATGAAAAGCAAAAACTTATTAAATGGTAACAACATCATCACCCCCACAACTAACAGCAGCAATACCAGTAATGAATAAAGTAATCCCACAACAGCAGCAATACCAGTAATGAATAAAGTAAGTGCCTGGTTTGTGAGAATATTTATTAGCAGGGATTGAGACTTTGGAATCAGAAATTTAAGCTCTTCCCGCTATGAGATCATAGACATGTAGCAATCTTTTTAAGCAACATTTGAAAAATGGGGACAATGTAATTTAAAACTTAAGCCTTTGTGAAAAGATTAAGTGAATATATATTGACTGAGGTATTTATTATAAAACATCTCTGGGGCATAGCAGACATTCCATTATCTGTCTGCTTATTTTTTTCCTCATCTATACTTCTCTAATGTCTTTACATTAATGCTCCCCATTAATCCTATGTGCCAATAAATAAACAAAAACCTTATTTAAGGAAGAATGATCATGACTTTGAGAAAAGGCAGAGGCCCTTCCCCATATCTAGGAGTAAAGCATCTGGCAGATCAAGATAAGGATATGCTTGAGTTTTATTCTAGGGCCCTATTTACATATATCATGTGCACATTTAAAAAGTGATTTAAAAATATTTAGTTGTATAAATTGATCAAAAACCTTTTCACCTAACTTACTTGATATTGGAGACTCGGTTTAAATGCCAATCTTTCTAGTTTATCCAGTCTATGATTTATCCGCTAACTTTAATATATTAAGAATCATAACTTTCTATTTCAGTTTATTAGTGGCAACTATCACATCTGAAATTGCCATGTTCATCTATGTATTTATTTTACTGTATATGTCCCACAAGTGGCAAGAGTTTTAATTATTTCAATTGTCTTTCAAAAACCTATTATGTAGTGACTAATGGTTAAATAAATTAACAGGTGTGACAAAATGTTAAGAATGAGTTTTCAGAGGCAGATACTAAATACTAATATACATTGTACACTTGTTCTGTGCCAAAAACTATTTTAAGAAATCCGTATGCTTTAGCTTTTCATTCTTCACAGTATCACTCAAGAAGTGAGTACTATTATCACCCACATTTTACAGATGCTTGAAGAACTGTAAAGCCAGAATGAGTAACTTGCCAAATTACCCACAATTAGTAGGTGTGGAACAATTGGAAATCAGGAGCCTGTGGGATCTGTGGACTTCAGTGCAGTGCTATACAGTGATCATTGTGTTTATTCTGCCTTAGGACTGTTTTCAATGGTGCTATAAATAACTTGTTATAAGACGAAGTCAAATGAAAATTGTTATATGTTTTAACATATAGAAAATAGCATCTGATCCCAAATAATTGTCATTGATAAAAGATGGGATAATGGGCCTTTGGCCAGAACAGCCATCTTTCAGTAATTCACTAAAATAACAAACACAAAAGGGAAGAGAAGCACCCAATATATGTTCTCTAAGTCTTTTAGAAAACATGGAGTGGTTCCTTCAGCAGCATATATATGCAAATCTACAAGAAAGGTGATATTGTAGACATCAAAGGAATGGGTACTGTTCAAAAAGGAATGCCCCACAAATGTTACCATGGCAAAACTGGAAGAATCTACAGTGTTATCCACCATGCTGTTGGCATTGTGGTGAACAAACAAGTTAAGGGCAAGATTTTTGCCAAGAGACTTAATGTGCATACTGGGCATATTAAGCATTCTAAGAGCAGAGATTGTTTCCTAAAACTTGTGAAGGAAGATGACCATAAAAAGAAGGAAGCCAAAAATAAAGGTACCTGGGTTCAATTGAAGTAACAGCCAGGTCCACCCAGAGAAGCACACTTTGTGAGAACCAATGGGAAGGAGCTTGAGCTTCTCAAATGAATTGATGGCATGGTGGATGCTAAAAATAAACTAAACTGTGGTCTATAAAAAATGTCTTTCTTAATTGAATACAATTGTGCTCCCTCTCCTAAAGCAAATTTTAATTGGGCTCTAATTGATTTTGTAATAACTGTATTCAATTTTATTTATTTATTTTTTACTGAAAGATTTTAGGTGGCT
The DNA here is from genome assembly GCF_000334495.1 of Tupaia belangeri chinensis. Classification (NCBI taxonomy): domain Eukaryota; kingdom Metazoa; phylum Chordata; class Mammalia; order Scandentia; family Tupaiidae; genus Tupaia; species Tupaia belangeri. The sequence continues at coordinate 5,524,565 of NW_006159990.1, read as the reverse complement.
TATAATGCAACAATAAAACTCAGTTGGTTAGAAAAGAAATATTGGAAACTTGTCCTTTTAAAAAACTTTTTAATATATCAGAGTGGGTGTACTCTCTAGAGAGAGGCAGAGAGAGAAGGAGAGTGAGAAACCTTCTCCAGCCCCATGGGGAATGGTCACACCATAGTCTCTTCTCTTCCATTTCTCCTTCCTTTTGAGACTTAAGGCATACACATATATGGACCTGGCATGTCTCTCAATTCTCTGGGTCCAGGGCTCAAATGACACAGTCAGCCACATGGGATCCAACTGCTTTTATCACCATGCCATGAGGTTGGCTTGGAATTGCTTTTGAGTAGTAAAAGTTTCTGAGGTCAATACAATTTGGGAAAGCAAATTTTGAGGCATTTGCCAAAACCTATTTAAACTTAATAGAAGCATTAATATCTGAGATTAGTTCCCATTGTTTCAACATTGAATAGAATAAAATATTTGATTTTTTAGAGTATTATTGGAAAGAGATTTTAATGATAAATACAGATTTGGAGTCCAACTATAAGATTTATGAGCCTTTTTAAAGATACATATCCCAGTTAATCATTTTGAGTCTTTCTGAGATTCATTTTCTTATCTTTTTTTTCTTGTTATTATTTATTTATTTATTTGTTTATTTATTTTACATTCTTTCACTGAGCATCATCATAGCATATAAAATGCAATTTCCCATCCGGAGTATACTGTATAGTGGCTTAATACTACATGTTATTATCAAAAAATATTTTTTTAATTTCTTGTTACTTCTCTCTATATATATGTGTATGTGTGTATATATATATATATATATATATACCCCCCCCCCCT
>NW_006159990.1:5488232-5523209 GCF_000334495.1 Tupaia belangeri chinensis | reverse complement strand
GGTGAGCGCAGTCTCCCTCTAGCGAAAAATCTCTCCAAAAAAAAAAAAAAAAAAAAGACTTAAAGTCAGGAAACAGGTTAAGATGCTGTTCAAGTAGCAGGTACATGGACCTGTCCACTAATCAAGAGAAGAATCCTTAACACTGGAATATAAAGCATAGAAGAAGATCAGTAATGTTTCAGTTAAAAGTCTATTTCACCAGTTCAGACTCATGTACTTAATCTACTGTTGTGGTCCAATCTCTCCGTTTAAATTCTGGGAGACAGTGTTCGACTCTGGATTTGTCCCTACCATTAAAGTGGCCATTTTCTTAGTCGTTTCTCAACTCTTATTTCTGTGTTTGACTTCATTTTTCCTGTTGTAGCACTCCCTTCAGAACTTCTTGGAGAACTGGCCTGGTGTTGATGAATTCTTTCAGGTTTTGTTTATCTAAGAATTTTCTTATCTTCTCTTCCCATATGAAGGATAATTTTGCAGGATATAGTATTCTTGGTTGAAATTGTTTTTCACTCTACACTTTTAGTATATTTTCCCATTCTTTCCTTGCTCACAGGGTTTCCGATGAAATGTACGCTGTTAGCCTGATGGGATATACTTTGTAGATAACTTTACATTGCTCTCTTGCCAATCTTAGTATCTTGTCTTGGTCTGTAGTTTTCGTCAGTCTGGCTATGATGTGTCTAGGAGAAGATCTTGGTTTGATCGTTTTTGGGGTCCTTTGTATTTCTTGGATCTGGATCTTTGAATGCCTCTGTAGGTTTGGAAAATTTTCTTCCAGGATTTCATGGAATTGGTTAGCCTTATTAGTTTCTTCACTTTCTGAGCTACAGATTATCCATATGTATGGACATTTAATGATATCTAGTATTTCTTGTATATTCTTGTCATGTCTTAGGCTATTTTCTCAGTCTACATGGTGGATTTTTCTAGTCCAGCTATTCTGTCTTCTACATCTGAGATTTGATTTTCTGTATGAACGAGTCTGCGTCTAAGCCTTTCAAGGGAGCTTTTGATATCTTGTATTATAGACTTCATCTCCAACAGTTCTTCTAAGCCTTTCAAGGGAGCTTTTGAAATTTGTATCATAGACTTCATCTCCAACAGTTCAATTTGATTATTTTTTTATGGCTTGTATTTCCTTTTTCATACCTTGTGAGAACTTCCTCACTTCCTGGAACTCATCAGTTGTTATCTTCTGCCATTCATATAGCTCACTGTCTTTCTTCTCTTCCATCTCTGTTAACTTTGTCACTATCAATATTTTAAATTCTTTGTCAGACATTTCTATGAGTTCCATTGTAATGTCTGTGGATAAAGAGAAGTTATTCTTTTCCCTTGGGGGAGAGGCATTTTCTTGGTTCATCATATTTCTTATACCTCTGTGGTGATTTCTAGTCATCTGATAGGTTATTTATTTCTTCCTAATTTCTAGAAGTTCAATCTGAACATTCAGAGGTGTGCACGAGAAGGTGATCTACAAACTCTTTGCTGTTTTGTTTTTCTTCCTTTGTATGGCAGATTCAGTGGGAATTGAAGAATATGTTGACTCTAATAGTACTCGGACGTTTGGCTATGGTTCACTTCGATCTCTCATGACCAAATGGTTTTCATCCTGGGACTGCAAGAATGTTTAACATTGGGGCCCTGGTCACCTGCTTCCATTTTCATGTTGCAGTTCTGGCCGAGGACACTCTGGATGAGCTCTGTGATGTCTGGTGGGAGAACAACCAAGCCTCAGATGTTCGGGAGGCGATGATCTCCTTGATGACCTTGGGGACCAGACTGGAGGTCAGTGGGGCCAGCTGGGCACCTCCAGCCACTTACTGAACAGCCACTCTCCTGCTCGGCCTCAAGCACAGAAACAGCCTCTCATTTTCTTATCTTGAAAATGGGTAATACATTTGTCTTCTGCAAATCAATCGAGAACGTGCAAAGGGCCTACCTAGCACAATGCTTGGGGCATACTCAAAGCTTAGATGAATGTTAGGTGCTGTGGCCTCCTAATATTCTGCTTCTAAGTAAAGAGTAAATAGATTATAATTTCTCTTCATTATGTACACCTTATTTGATTCTTTAGTATATTAATTCAATTGATAATTGTGCTATGAGACCAGTATATGGCATAATGGTTATGTCCCTTGGCTCCCATGTAGTTGACCACAGTTCAAGTCCCAGGCCTGGGAACTCTACAATGGATTGGGAGAGATTAAAAATAAGACAAAAAAGATTGATTAGATGGTGTTACAATAATCCCATATAAGATGATTGTGGGTTCAGTGATTGGAGAGCAGTGCCCTATCAGAAATACACATTAGAAGTAGTGTGGGGCCTTGTGAAAGATAAAATATGAAAGTGAGAGCAAAGAAAGTGTCAGCAGTGCTCCTTCTTAGCCAACTGCCTAAGTAACTGTGTAGGTAGAGGAGTAATTTACTGAAAGATTAAAGGGATACCATAAGTAAGGGAAAAATAGGACTCTAAATTTTGAGATACTTATAAGTAATTAATCTGGTGGCCCGCAGATGGTGTAATGGTTATGTTGCTGGACTCTCACATAGTCGACCACAATTCGAGTCTAGGACCCAGCAACTAAAAAATCACAGAGTGAGTATGCATGCATGCGCAAAATCCTGAGAGGAGACTGGAGGAAAAAGGATTGTGGCATGGCCATCTCCCATGGATTCGAGTCCAGGACCCAGCAACTAAAAAATCACACAGAGTGAGTATGCATGCATGCACAAAATCCTGAGAGGAGACTGGAGGAAAAAGGATTGTGGCATGGCCATCTCCCATGGGACGCAATTTCTCTCTTTCTGTCTCTCTCTCTCCCTCTGTCTCTCCCAGTGAGTGTATGTGCCCTATAGGAAAAAAACTCTCTAGAAAAAATATCATCCATACCTATAAAGATAGCTATTTGATATATATGTGTATGTATACATTTATATAAAATACAAAAATGCAAGTATATGTATATAAAATATCAATATATAGCTATTGATATGTGTGTGTGTGTGTATATATAACATAACAAGCATTAGTCAGAATGTGAAAAAATTAGAACCCTTGAACACTATTAGAAATGCAAAATTTTGTAGCTGCTATGGAAAAAATATGGAGGTGTCTCAAAAATACAAAATAGCATATAATTATCTCCTCATATATGTTTATAATACACATTCTTCATGAACTTTTTGAAGACTGCCTAAAAATCCTCGTAAATGAAATCAGTATGTTAAAGAGATATTTATCTATTTATAATATTCATTGAAGCATTATTCACAATTGTCATGCTATTGAAACAAACTAAATATTTTACAATGCATGAGTGAAAAATAAAATGCAGTATATACATTCAATAAAACATTCTTCAAAGTGAAAAGTAAAGAAAATTCTACCATTAAATAACAATGCAGATGAGTCTTGAAGACATTATACCACGTGAAATAAGCCAGTCACAGAAAGAAATACTGCATGATTCCACTTATATGAGGTATCTAAAAATAGTCAATTTAAAAAATATAGAGTAGAATGGTTGTTAGGGTTAGGGAGAAATGAGAGTAGTTGAATGGGTATGAAATTCTAGTTATGGAGGATGGATAAGTTCTAGAGATCTTCTGTACAACTTATTACCTATATTTGGCAATACTGCATATGCATTTAAAAATATTTGTGGGGGCAGTGGTGGTTAAGGCACTGGACTACAACTTGGTTTGAGTCTTGGACCTGGAGGGTGATTTCTTACTTTCCTTTTCACTGCCTCTCTCTGTCTCTCTCTGTCTAGCACACATGCTCTATGACAAAATAAAACATTTTAAAAAAAGAAAAATATTTGTTAAGAGTGTAGATTTTAGGCAGACACCATAGCCTAGTGGTTAAGGGAGAGAGAAAGATAAAAAAGAAAAATATTTGTTAAGAGTGTAGTTTTTAGGCTGACCCCATAGCCTAGTGGTTAAGGGAGAGAGAAAGAGCATGGCTAATTCCAATTCTGATCCCAGCCTCTGCGATTGAAAATGCACTGGACGCATATACATATGTGCTCAAAATACTGAAGGAATGGAAAAATGGAAGAAAAGGAATTTTGCATGACTATGACCCATTTAAAGGGAAGGATGCTTCTTTTTCTGGCAAAAAGCTAAAAAAAAACTTAAAAAAATCTCATGTTAAGTGTTTTTGACAAAAACAAACAAATGAAAAAACCAGAAACAAAACACAAAAACAAATTGGGGTGCATGATACTTTTAATATCAAAGTCTGTCTGTCATTACAGATATCCATTATTAGAAAGTGTTAATTATCTGGCATTCTCAGTTTGTTGCAGGTGGAGTAAGGGGGGGTCTTCTTTGATCCTAAGGAAATAGAATTAGTAACAGATACGACTTCTAACCAAAATAGGAGTAGCTTTGGATTATTATTGAAGATGGGTATTTGGGAAATTAGGATTGCCAGATAAACTACACGTAATGTTTAAAGACATATACTAAAAAATCATTTGTTGTTTATTTGAATTTTTAATTAATGAGTCACACTTATTATTTTGTTTGCTGACTCCTGCAACCCTAAATGAAATGAGTTGAGAGTGAATATGAAACAAAACTTGGGACAAAATAAAGGGAAAAGATTTTAAATGGTAAACTTGTTTATAAGAGAAAAACAAATGGAAGTCTTTCTTTTGTGTTGTCTGAAATAGTTCACAAAAGTATCTGCTAATTTATCTGTTATCAAAAGAGCGCTTTGCCTAAAAGGAAGGGCTGACTAGTATGCAAAATGTTTACAGTCTTTTGTGAAACTGTAGTTTATCATTAATTTATATATGTAAGTTACTGGTGGAAATATCACCTGTATTTTGATACATGTGAAATTGCAACTGAAATTTATTTTGCCAATGTTTTTGAATGAGCTGAATAAATTTTTTGTTGGGAAAAAAATGTAAATGTATTTGTGGACCAGACCCAAAACACAGAGGTTGAACCCTGCATGTAGGGAGCTGGATCCCATATAGCCACAGTGATTGGAACTGCAACCCCATTAGCATGAAAAACATACTGTCATATGTGTTTACATGCCCCAAGCTCTACTTGGAGAAAAAAATGGAGTTAAAAGGATTGAGTAGTGACCACACTCCATTAGTGGTATTTTCTCCCTCTTCCTCTCTACTTCTTTTTGGTGAGCTCCCATGCCCTCTGGCAACAAAACCAGAATCGAGCAAAAAGCAATCATTTTTGACATAAGAGGAGTGTATATTGGCTATGTGTGGTCATAGAGAGATGGAGGAAGGGACTCTGAATTTTGAATTCAGGATAGGTGATTCCACAGTGCTTGTGAATGTTGAAGGGAAAGATGTAGTTGAAAGTGAGAAGTAGAATAAAGAGGGCTGGAAGATAGTGTAGTGATAAAACATGATACTCAGCAAGGCTGACTCACACGAGAGGGTTTCATATCAGCATCAGGAGAGCTGGCTGAGTATGCCAGTCCATGACCAGAGACTAGCTAAATCTGGGGTAGATCACAGCAGAAAGATACTGTTAGGGGTGTTATCTCTATATCACTCCCTCTTTTTTTCTCTCCCTGTGTCTCTCATTCATGGGAGAAATAAAAAAAAATAAAAATAAAAAAATGATAGCAGGGAGCATAACAGATTGAGAAAAGAGGGTGTTTGGATCACTGGATGAGGATAGATTGACTTTTGCTTGGAGGTGAGACACCTATGTGGTAACAGGAATAAGAGAGAGAAGAATAAGAATTCTAGGGTTTTGAAATATCAAAGGCTTTGCTAAATAGGGAGCCAAAGTTTCAGAGAACACAAAATATTTTGGAGAATAGGAAAAAGGGATGGATGAGGAAGATGCAGGGCAGTGGGCAGATATATGATCATGAGAAGGGCTCACATTGTAGAAGAGAAAAGGAGTAAACAGAGATGGGATGTAGGAGGATTACAGACTAGAGGGATGGGACATATTTAAGTCTAGTACAGAAAATATGCTTACTAGTGGAATAAAAATATTTTCAAATAATAGTTCTTTCTAAAGATAATATTGTAAAATGTTTATGCACAGATATGTACAAATTTGTTATTTACTTAAGTATTTAGTAAATGACTTATTTAGTCATAATTTTTTCAGGGATTAATCATATTTTTTAGGTTTAAGACTTAAAAGATTGGTAAAAAAAATCTCTAAGTACATTGAAAATAGACTAATATTTTAATTTAAAAATCTACGGTTATTAAATATTTTAACAACTTTATCACCATATGCTCCTTCTATGTATAAATACTGTGGTATAATTAACTATTGATTTTGAAATACAGAGTGATAGTTAACAGGAGGTAAGTTAATGGATATAGTTGTATAATGACCAGTTGAGTAAATCTCTTTAGACATAAAAGATAACAGATTCTACTTACTATCTTGGAACTACAGAGGCATAAACATAGTTCTGTGCTTTAGGGTATGATTAATGGGCTCTGTCTTTAGTTATATTAAGAATTGAGTGAAAGTTTAACTACCAGAGAACACATGCATCACTCCAAAAAGAAGCTGTACTCTATATAATTCCCTTGGAGATAGTAGAGAATCTTAAGAAAAATAAGCACTGAAAAGTCAATATTTGGATGTCTTCTAAGTAAAGCAGTCAACTTACTGTGCAATGAATCATTGCAAATTGAAAACTAGAAGCAAATTTTTTTTTTTGGTTTTAGGAATAAAATAGTTTATTAAATAAATAATGTACCCTAATATGAAAATATAAATAAAAACTAACCAGAAATTATTCTGGACATATTAGTAAATGTATATTACTTACATATCTGTAATTAAAACAAAACTAAACAAATTAAGAATTAGAAAATAGATAAAAGAAATTCATCAACATGTATTCTTTATTTTTATATTTCATATGTTGAAATACCTACTGCAAATTAAAGTATGTGACCTTATAATGATGCATTTTTAAAGCAAATACTATATAAAAACAAGGAAACCATTTATCTAGACAATTATCAACAAATACTTTTGCTATAATATTCAGTCAGAATGCGTTTCTCTGGTAAAATGTAGTTCTGTTTTGAATGATTGATTTTTACTGATTTTTCCACCAGATATTACAGCAATGAAACCAATTCAACTGTAATTTTAGTTATTCAGCTCTCTAAAACCCTCATAACTCATAAAATATATTGTTATGTAAGGTTTTAAAAAAATCTGTATTGTCTATACACACCATAAAGTTGTCAAGATCTGAAAGTGTTATTGATACACACTATGGCATTGCTTTCATTGGAAGGTGGTAGCTAAATTTGTCTTTTAATGCTATTTTGTCTTTTAGATGTCTTTAATATTAAAAGGTAAACACAAACTAGAAATAATAAAAGTAACTGAAACGCCATGTATATGACAAATTAATCATTGAATTATGTGACATTTAAACAAAGGTGTCATTGGTTTATTAAACACACACGACTTAACTCTAACCCAACTATTGATTTAACAGTTGACCTTTACTAAGTTCCCAGTGGTGGTAATCAATTTACTTCACATTTGCAAATAAGTGTCACAAGTAATAGTCACGTTAATTTGTCCCAGAAATATTCAACCTTGCTTAAGACGAGAATTCATGTTAATAAATTAAAATTAAAATTTGAATGCTCACCATGACTTATTTGGTTTTCTATCTTGGACTGTCAATGAATGTTTACTTCCTTGAAGGAACTTCATGATTTTATTAACTTATTTTCATTTTAACTGTATTGTTATGCCAACTTTGGAGATCCAGAAGATTAGCGTATCACTGTATTTAGTAATTGTCAAAAAAAAAAAAAAACAGAACCAGCAGTTAGCATAATGGCTATGTCGCTGGACTCCCATATAGTCGACCACGGTTCGTGTCCCAGACCCAGTGGCTTAAAACTCATGCCGGGCACGTGTGCGTGTGTGCTCAAGATCCCAAGAGGAGAATGGAGGAGAAGGGATTGCGGCATGGCCATCCCCCCTGGGGGGTGATTTCTTGCTTTCTGTCTCTGTCTGTCTGGTGAGCGCACGTGCCCTATAGCAAAAACCTCTCCAAAAATAAGAAAATAAAAATAAAAGTAATTGTTGATAAACTGCCTATTACCTGACTCATTTCTGTGATTTGTAATAAATTCCCTATTTGCCATATATTGGTCTTACGAATTTCTATTTTTCTTGGAGAATAAATTATTATATTTAATGTGCTTACTTATAAAAACTATTATGTTAATTCTGAGTTGATTTTATATAAAGAATAAAAACTTTGAAATGACCTATTTTATGTAGCCATGTTATTTACTATTAATCCAATGTAAAATCTCTTATAAACATGTATGGCAGATCATGTTATTGATGACAGGAAACGATAGGTAAATTAAGTTAACAAAAAGAAAAAGGCTTTGTTTTAATGATCTGACAGAGATATTGTGAAGGTCTGGGACAAGGATACTTTTATTTTTTTCTATTTTTAGAGAGGTTTTTGCTGTAGGGCGCATGTGCTCACCAGAAAGAAAGAGGACAGAAAGCAAGAAATCCCCCCCCCCCCCGGGGGGATGGCCACACCTCAATCCCTTCTCCATTCTCCTCTCAGGATCTTGGGCATGCACGCACATGCACCCGGCATGAGTTTAAGCCACCGGGTCCAGGACTCGAACCATGGTTAGCTACATGGGAGTCCAGCGACATAGCCATTACAGTAATTGCTGGTCCTAGGAACCAGGATACTTTTCAGGTTTAAAGGAACCCCAGTTGTGATAGGGAGCTTTCAGTACTGGCATGTAGGTATCGCCACACATGCTCAGTCCAGAAGACATTTCACAATGTGTGCAAAATGAAAAACAGGTTCTTGTTGGTAGCTTGTGCTCTGTATATGTATTACCTCTTTCTGGATCGGCTTTTATTTACCATCTGGGAGTCTATTAAGGAAAATAAAATCAGGCAATGGCCCTCATTTTAAATCTCATGTAAGATTTTAGTCATCTTTATGTTTCTTTAAAATGTAACCCTGAATGTACTTAATGTAATGGATGAATGTGAAAGTCTTAATGCTAAGTAAAGTGAGCCAAACTTTGAAACAGACACACATTGTATATCCCCACTTAATATATACTGAATGTCTGCTTTACATGTCAGAAACCTAAAGATAGGAAGATACCAGAGACTGTAAAGGAGGCAAGTGGCTGGTAAATGTTGGGTAGAAGGGGCAAATCAAAGAAACATTTAACAGATAAAAAAATATAGAAAGTTCTCTATTGAAAATGATGTATATGGTAATGTCTTTATTTGATTGTTAGGTACTATGTGCTTAGTATTAAAAACCATATTGTACATTAAAAATGCACTAATAAAAAGCTATAATATACACTTAATAAATATTTTTATCTATATTTTAGATTCTAGTGCCATAAATAAATTTAAATCTTTCAGGTATATGAATAAGATTCCACACACTTGCAAAATTTACTTTCATGTATATATATTTTTTTCTAGTTTTTTTTTTCTTTTTTTTTTAATGCCAGAAGGCATATATGTATATGAAAGAGAGAGAGAGAGCAAGTATTCCTTAACACAGCCTGGTCAAACCACAATCCTTTTCCCTTCAATTCTCCAGCCTTTCCCCATCCTGAACATGCATATGTCCAGAGTGTTAGTGTATATTTTTTAATAAGATGAAAGATGCTTCAGAGATTAGACAGTTCTATCTAAGGGAAGTTATTATGGTTAGGACAGGCATGAAGCACTCAGTGTTCTAAACCATGAATTAGGCATACATGGAGGGCATTCTCTGAAAGCCATTCTTCTTGATCAAGAAGGGAATTTTTTTTTTTTTTTTGAGAGGTTTTTGCTATAAGATGCATGCGCTCGCCAGACAGAGATAGATAGAGAGACAGAAAATAAGAAATCACCCCCCGGGGGGATGGCCATGCCATAATCCCTTCTCTTCCATTCTCCTCTCAGGATCTTTGGCATGCACACACGCACGCCAGGAGTGAGTTTAAACCACCGGCCCGGGATGCAAACAGCGGTCGACTACATGGGAGTCCAGTGACATAGCCATTAGGCTAACTACTGGTCCCAAGAAGGGAAATTTTGATGCTAGGATCCTAACCAAGATTTTAGAAACTTCATAAGGTAACATATCTGTGCGACTCCATCTCATACCTGTAGCCCACAGGTCATTGGTACCCAAGCCAAAGTTGGCTGGTTGCAGTGTTGCTCAGTACAATGCTGTAAATCGAATATTTTTCCTGATACTGAAAAAAAAGTCATCATAACTATCACAATTCCTATGTCATTTTGAGAATCAAAAAGCATAACAATTCTAAGAGCAGATTCTTAATTAAAACATTTCAACTAGAGCAGAGTAGAAATGATTGTTTAGCAGGAACACTTATTCTCCAGCTCAGAACAGCCTCTATCACTGAGTGGTATTCCCCTACACTGAAGTTGTCAGTCATCTTTACTAAAGCCTAGCCTATCTCACTCATTTATGTCACTCCTAGCCACCACGGACAATAAATTTGACCTCTTACCATAGCTAACTAAGCTATGATTGACTATCTACAGTTAGAACAGACTCATTAAGAATTGTCTGGGGCCATTACTGTCTAAATATTTTTGTGTCTATTTTAGCATCTTTCATATAATAAATATGAAACATAGATTTAAATTGTGTTTTATTAGTAAATAAGAACTTTTTTTGAGACGGATTTTTCCATAGGGTGCTTGCGTTTGCCAGAGAGAGAAAAACAGGTACAGAAAGCAAGAAATCATCCCCTAGAGGGGATGGCCGCATGGTAATTCCTTCTCCTCCATTCTCTTCTTGGGATTTCGGGCATGCACACATACATAACCAGCATGAGTTTCAAGCCCCTGGGTCTGGGAACCAAACCACACTTGACCATGTGGAAGTCCAGCACCTTAACCACTATGCTGCTCATTGACCCATAAGAGTTTCTTTTAGCTTTTGTAAAAGTAAGTTTTTAGCTTATTAAGAAATAAGTTGAAAAAGACCAGCAGATGGTGTAATGATTATGTCACTTGAATCCCATGTAGTCAACCATGGTTCAAGTCCCAGACCTGGTGAGTTAAAACTCACATGGGGCATGTGTGCATCATGCCCCAAATCCCAAGAGGAGAATGGAGGAAAAGGGATTGAGGCATGCCCATCCCTCAGAGAGTGATTTCTTGCTGTCTCTCAGGCAAGTGCACATGCCCTATAGCAAAGAACTTTCTCTCTAAAAAACAAATAAATAATAGTAAGTTGGTAAAAATTTTCAAGTACTGATGGTAGGGTCAAGAGTAACATACTAAAATTCTGAGTACTAGGAAAAATTCTGTGTGATTCCATAATGCTTGATATTTTCTGCTTGTTTGTTTTCCTGTTGAGATCACATGTATGTGGCATATCTCACAAAGAAACTTATATATTAAGCCCATTTGCTCACATGTATGTTTTTCCCCCAGAAGTACACATGCAATCACCAGAGAAAGGCTAAGTAAGAAGTCCCCTCCCAGAGGGTATGACCATGCCACAATCACTTTTTATCTATTCTCCTCAGTATTTTGGGTATATACACACATGGACCTGGTGTGACTTTTGAACCACTGGGTACAGACTGAACTGCAGTCAGCTATGTGGGAGTACAACATCTTAGTCACCATGCTACCTGCTGACCTCACTCACCTACTTTTTTTTTTTTTACTACTTGCAAACTTCCTCTTGATTTACGTTTTAAAAAAATCAATAATAAGCTGGGCAAGGTGGTGTAAACCTGCGATCTCAGGCTGGGGTGAATTTGAGACCAGCTTGGGCAACATAAAAAAGTCCTGTCTATTATAAAAAAAAATTAAATTTAAAAGGAATAATTCAACAAACATTGATTACTAACTACTAAGAAATCCCAAGTATTAACATTTAATCAGTTTTACTTTACATTGAAGAATCATTTGTTCATCCTCCAGGTAAGTTTTCCTCTTCTTGTCACATTATCATTAATTTGATAATACATCTTTCCAGTTTTTATTTTCATATTTTTATTACAGAAAAATTTATCAAACTGATGGCTTATGGATTTTGAATGAATAGAAATTAAACTGTTTGCATAATTTATGAAAAAATCTTTTTACGTATTTATTTTTAGAGAGTTTTTTGTTAAAGGGCACATGAGCTCACCAGAGAGACAGAAAGAGACAAGAGACAGAACATGAGAAATCACTTCCCAGGGAAATGGCCATGCCTTAATCACTTCTCTTCCATTCTACTTTTAGTATTTTGGGCAAACATGGACACACACCCAGTGTGAGTTTCAAGCCACTGGGTCTGAGACTCAAACCACACTCGACTATGGGGGAGTACAGCTATGTAACCATTGTATCAACTGCTCGTCCCAGAAAAAAAAATTTATTTCAGGTCATAGTTTTAAAATATTTATCTCTACTAATATGTATATGTATACCAATATGTATAGATTCAGTTCAATATTTAGTCTAACATCCATTTTAGAATATGTAAAATTTTCTGCATATACATATATATCTCCCTACCAATGCATTTTAATTTAAATCAAAATAATTTAAGACAGGATCTTACTATATCTTGATTCTCCTGCCTCAGTCTCCCAACTTGCACTCCCAACTCCACAGCTGGCTCTTTTTCAGACAGGGTCTTGCACTATGTGATGCCATGGCTTGGCCAAGACTTTCATTTTCTTCAAAATGTTGGCTATAGTGATTCTCCCTAAAAAACAAAATATTTTTTATTGCCTTATTTTCAATGATTTTGGATTATTTTGTTTCAAGTGTTAGTCTTGAAAGCAGCACATAAGTAATACAGAATTTTTTTTGAGAGAGGTTTTTGCTATGGGGTTTTGCTCTGTCTTTCCAGAAAGACAAAGGGAGAAAGAGAGATAGAAAGCACGAAATCACCCCCCAGGGAGGTGGGCACACCTCAATTCCTTCTCTATTCTCCTCTCAGGAAATATGGCATGCATGCACAAGTGCCCAGCATTAGTTTAAGCCACCAGGTCCAGGACTTGAAGCGTGGTTGACTGCATGGGAGTGCAGTGACATAGCCATAATGCCAACTGCTGGTCCCACATATAGAATTTTTAAATTTAACTTGACGATCTTTTTGAATGGCTTAATGTCTTCATTTATTTTTATTTACTTTTGACCTATTAATTTCTATTTATGTTTATTGTTTACTTTCATCTGTCCTCTTTTTCTCCTTTCCTCTCTTTTGTTTGAATGACAAATTATTGTCTTGTTTATTTATTTTTCTCATTTAATCGCAATTTTTTGAGTTACCATTTATTTTTCTAAGGTATACATTTTAATAATGTCTGAGGCTAATCAATATATTTATCTTTTTAAATACTGCAAATATCTCAGAATGCTTTAATTTCAGGTTATCTAATTCTTTCTTTCCTATTATTATTGCATGGTGTTTCAGAGATTTCACATTTTGAAATCCTTCAAACTGGTATTTATGTAATCAACATTTATGCAGTCAGTATGTTACTATTTGTTTCCTGAATTGAATGCTCTGTTTAACATTGTCTTTACATGTAAAGACTTTAAGAGAAAAAATACAATTTAGAAGAAAGAAAGTGAGGAAAGGATGAGCTGCAGGAAGGAATGGTTAAAAAAAGAACATTGTTTGGGAACCAGCAGTTAGCGTAATGGCTATGTCACTGGACTCCCACGTAGTCAACCCCAGTTCGCGTCCCGGACCCGGTGGTTTAAAACTCACACTGGGCGCGTGTGCGTGGGTACCTAAGATCATGAGAGGAGGATGGAGGAGAAGGGACTGTGGCGTAGCCATCATCCTGAGGGGGATGGTGATTTCTCGCTTTCTGTCTCTCTGTCTCTCTTTGTCTGTCTGGTGAGTGCACGCGTCCTATAGCGAAAATCACTCCAAAAAAAAAAAAAAAAAGAACATTGTTTAAGATGCACATATTATTTTTATTTAAACTTTTGTTGTGAAAATTTTACTTTTTAGGCCTTGAATATGGCACAGATGTTAAAGCAGCTAGATCCTATTTGGTTTGCTGAGCAATTTCAGTCCTGAACCCCATGGCTTGAAAACGCACTGGGCACCTGAGCATGCATGCCCAAAATATCAAGCAGAAAATGGAAAAGGGATTGAGACATGGTCACCCTCTGGGGATGCTTTCTCACTTTCCCTTTTTCTGTCTCTATCTCAGTCTCTGGAGAACACACTCACCCAATAAATAAATAAATAAATAGAAAGAAAGAAGTGGAAAAAAAGGACACTTTGTTTTATTGAATCAGAGAGAATGTATTATGAGCCTTTCATGATTTTCGGAGATGTTTACTGAGGCTTTCTTTGTGGCTTCTTTGCTATATAGCTCGTCTGTCTTTTCTTCTATACCTCCCTTAGGCTTTCTGCCCCAGAGTTCAGACTGACATGGAATTGTGTTCCTGGATTTCTCAGTTTTATGGCTTCCTGTTGCTTTATCCATCAGAACTCCACAGAAAGGAAATGAAGGGAAGATAGGAAAGTTGAGTGTTTTGCCCCCACATCTCTTCCTGAGGGGCTCTCTGTGCCTGTCTGTGTTGTTCAAACACTTCTCTGTAGTTTCTCCCTTCTGCTGCTCTCTTGAGCTTGCTGCCTCTAGCCCTGAGTTACTGCAGTATTCCTTATGGTTTCATATACACCACTCCTACATTTGTAAATAGAGTCACTTTGTAAAAAGACCCCTATAAAATTATAATTTGAGTGTGGATTTTTGTTTTGTTGAGACAGCTTTTTATTCTTTTGGCAACTTTTTCTTTTTTAAAGCAGCATTAGGATGGAAGGGAAGTATATTTGTGATATAACACAAACATCAAAGATATAAACAAAGTTCAACCTTATTAAATTATTCAAATCCTCTGTATCTTTACTTTTATCCATTTAATCTGTTATGCTCAAAGACCAATAGTTCTGCATTTAAATCTCCCTATACATTTATGTATTTGTCCATTTCTCTTTGAATTTCCAACTGTTTTAAAAATAGATGTGATTACCATATATTTAAATATACACAGAGTCTTGATTCATAAATCCTTATTATGAATATTAGTTTGACTTTTACTCACCTTCTTATTTCCATTTATTTCTCATGGGTATGTAATTTCTTTAGGTATTAATATTTATATTCCTTTTTTTTCTGACTCATGTATATTTTCCCAAACTCTTATTCTTAATTTTTAGCATTTCCCTTGTTTAGATTTGTCTATTGTAAGTAGCAGACAATCTGAGATCCTTTACTTATTTCAGCAATAACAATTAAAAAACCATGTGTTATTTCTATGTGATAGACACTGTTCTAATAACTTTTATTTAAACTAATTAAATAATCATGGGTGATTTAATTGATGGGTGGATTTAATTTTTTAATTTTTGTTGTTGTCGTTGGTATTTGCTTTAGGGCATGAGACAGAGAGAGAGAAAGTGGAAAATCATATCCATACTGCAATCACTTAGCCTCTATTCTGCTCCTGGGATTTTGAACACTCATGTATATTCAGCTGGAATGCTTTTCAAGCCATCATGTCCAGGACTTGAACCACACAATCGGCCATATGGGATCCAGAGCTTTAACCAGCATGCCATCTGCTGTTCCTAAAGCACACAATTGAAAACAATGTCAACACTAGCAAGCATTAGACAAGGTTTGAACCCTTGAATTGTCTGACTCCAGAGTATGTGTTTTAGTCATTATACTAGTCTGTGCTCAGAATAGCCCATTTAAGTCAATCATTGGATGTCTTATTTGATACATGCAGTCATATATCAACTATACTGTCAGCTTTTCCTTTAGCAAAAAAATTAAAAAGGTATGATTTATCTCTTGTTAATTAAGATGAGGAATTTGAAATGTTTTACTATATCTCCCTCACTTTGATACCATGTTAATTTAATTTGGTTCCCAATTAGAAGAGAAAAAATATTGTTAATCATCATATATTAAGTATAATACTATTTAAGTTGTATTATTTCTTTCAAAAATTTTCATTGCTTTAGTTTTTCTCAGCCAAGTTTTTAAACCATTTTTAAAAATACATACTTATGTATTTTTTATGCTAAGCTTCCTTATATTCTTTATTTCTAATAGGATTTTCACTGTTATTTCATCTCTCTTATAGTTTGTGTATGTAAATACATATTTTTATATTGCTATGTCTACCATACCACATCTAATACAATTGGAAAGTATATTGATATTATACACACATACACACACATACTCACCACACAATCGGCCATGTGGGATCCAGAGCTTTAACCAGCATGCCATCTGCTGTTCCTAAAGCACACAATTGAAAACAATGTCAACACTAGCAAGCATTAGACAAGGTTTGAACCCTTGAATTGTCTGACTCCAGAGTATGTGTTTTAGTCATTATACTAGTCTGTGCTCAGAATAGCCCATTTAAGTCAATCATTGGATGTCTTATTTGATACATGCAGTCATATATCAACTATACTGTCAGCTTTTCCTTTAGCAAAAAAATTAAAAAGGTATGATTTATCTCTTGTTAATTAAGATGAGGAATTTGAAATGTTTTACTATATCTCCCTCACTTTGATACCATGTTAATTTAATTTGGTTCCCAATTAGAAGAGAAAAAATATTGTTAATCATCATATATTAAGTATAATACTATTTAAGTTGTATTATTTCTTTCAAAAATTTTCATTGCTTTAGTTTTTCTCAGCCAAGTTTTTAAACCATTTTTAAAAATACATACTTATGTATTTTTTATGCTAAGCTTCCTTATATTCTTTATTTCTAATAGGATTTTCACTGTTATTTCATCTCTCTTATAGTTTGTGTATGTAAATACATATTTTTATATTGCTATGTCTACCATACCACATCTAATACAATTGGAAAGTATATTGATATTATACACACATACACACACATACTCACACACAGGGACATAAGTGTACATTATTTTTTAAAGGATTATTTAGTTAATCTTACTATCATCATCATTATTTTTCTTTAATTTAACTTGCTATAGGGCACACACATTCATCAGAGAGGGAGAGAAACTGAAAAAGTAAGCTGCCAGGTCTGGGACTTGAACCACAAGTGTCCATGTGAAAATCCAGTGCCTTAATCAGCACTCCACCTGCTGGCTCCCATATTCTTATTTCTTATATATTTAATAATTCCCACTGGCTTTAATAGATTAATTTTTATCAGAATGGATATTTAATTCTCTATAGGCACTAAACAAATGTCCTCAAAATTCTATGTCTTTCAAAATGAACTTTTTCTTTCAGCATTCATTATTGAAAGGGAAAAGTCTAACACAAGTCAAGTTTTTATTTATATACAGGGCTTTGAAAATTTTATACAAGTAATGTTTAGTTTTTCAAGTACATTAAGAGTTGTGAGTGAAGCAAGCCAGGCTATGAAGGAGAGGCATTGTATGTCCCCACTTAATATATATCAAGTGTCCTCACTCTATGACTGAAACTGATTGACTAAAGGATATAGAAGTAAATAGTATATAGAAGTAAATACCAGATATATTGTGTGTGAAAGAGTAGAGTAAGGACATTTAGAAGAAAAATAGGGAGGCAAAGCATTAATGGGACAAAGAAATGCGGTATTATCTGTTGAAGATATTTTATAATTTTATCAACTGTACTAGGGAGAAATGTTCACCTGTTGAAAAATTCATTTTGTAAGCTAGATAATGTGATTAAATGTATAAAAGAAAATGAAATTAAAAAGAGAAAAAAAAAGAGTTGTGAGTTTAATTTTCTTAATTATTTTAGAAAAGTTCTGATTTTTGGTGAATATGTCAGTATTTTTATGTTAGGAAAGTGTTTTACATATTTCTACTTAGATAATTTTGCATTCATTTTTGTTTCATATATTTCTTTTTTGTGCATTCCTTGTAAATGACCATTTTTAAAGCGATGTTCTTGTATTTCTAATTTCCCTAAAATCTTGATAATAGTTTGTTGGGTACTCAATAAGGTCATGTGCATTGTGTATACACATATGTACATGAAATACACACGTGTGTGCATATACACAAACATACTTTGTATCTATAAGTTTATAAACCTTGATTCATAATTTGCCTCCCTTGCTTCCTAACAATAGATTTCGTGAATCTGACACTATAAATGCAGATTATATCAACAAAGCAGACTATGTATTCTGACAGATATAACTAGTTAGGTCAACACAGATTTGTTCAAAATGAATTAATCATTAATTACAAGGCATACATAAATATAAATAGCAATCTCTATTTATATCATAGTCATTAATAAACTATCTGGCTAGACAAAGATTCAGAGTAAGTTCATATTTACTGTTTCACTTTACATCTACTCTTTACTCAGGCTCCAGGCAATAACTTCTCCTCAGAGATAATATCTTTAATAATAAAATCATAATTATTTTAGGATTTAATATATAACCATTTGTTTAGTGGTGGGCTTATCTTTCTTTCCCACTCCCTATATAAGGCAAAACATGTATGCTTGAAGCAAATATTCTGATTAAACTCTTCAAAATTTTTTTCTTGCTAAGTTAGGGCTTGTGTATATTTACTTTATTACCATCAAAGTTTATAAATCTGTTATTTCTGAATTTTAGAATAAAATAAGATGCTTTCTAAAATTACTATATTTTTTATAAATGTTACTATTTTTCACTCTTAAGAAAATGTATTTTTTCAGCATCATAGGAGACAAGAAAATATTTTTATACATATCTGTAGAAATCTCAAATATTGCCCTAAATTTTTGAAATTACATTTTCAGCTTCTGAAATATCACACAGAAATTATGAATGTAAAAGATGGTTAACATAAATCAAGACTTATGAAATTGCTAACATAGCATGATTAATTGTTTTTAATGTAGACATTTATATTTCAATTTATGCCAAGCTGCAAATGAAAGTCTCTAATAAATGCAGTTCATGGGGAAAATACTGATTTAGTTCAATAAGTAGTTTTTGTATTTTTAATTTTGTTTAATAGGCAATGTTAACTATATTAGAACCATCAAAATTTTCCGGCACAGTATTATATAAAAGAGACTTAGTCAAATTCTAAAAGTTTAGCTTAATTAATTTTATATTTATAGTCATATATATAAATTGATGCCTAAAAGGTAAAATATAATTAAAATATAAAACTTATTTTTCCCTTGAAAAAATTAATATTCTATCTACTATGGAAAATGTATTATGTGACTAAAAATGAATCTTACAAAGTGGATCTTCAGTATCTGTTCTGCATAACAATAATTGGTGTAGGCATAAATTTATGTAAGCTGTAAAATTCGTATATACCAAGATGAACCCTCTACATTTTCAGAATCTTTCTTGCTTTTACTCTTATGTATTTACTTTTTTAGATCTAGATTCATAATTTGGACAGTCTTTTAATTACTGAAATACTTATTTCCAGTTATTCTAACCAGACTCATTCTCTTGAAAATGTCTTTCATACATGTGATTCCTGTATCTTTTGAAACCCTTGGTAAAGCCTTGGTGTTTCCAAGAATTCACCCACCCTCCTTAACTGTCTTCTAAGTGTGAACTATACCATTGGTACCATTTGTCCATTTCAAACAATTTTGTAGAGAATAACAGACAATTGTTCTACAACAGAAGTACATAAAATAGTTAATGAAACTTGATTGATAATTTGCTATGTTTAGACAAGAAATTGGGTAGTATTTGCAAAGCATGATTGTAATGATAAATTCAGAGAACAAAGTTAATCTGGAAAGAAATAATTTGATAATGAAATATATTAGAGTGCACTCTTTGAGTTCTGAATAAGTTAGGAAGACTATTGCAGGGGGACATTGAACAAATAAGCAAGAAGAAAAGAATACTGCCAAGTTTTGGTTGGCATAATCTCTGGTAATACTGGTATCTTATGATTTGAATATCCTTGCCAAAACTTATATTGAAATTTAATCACCATTGTGAGGTATTAAGAGAATGAAAACTTAATCCATCTGCAATATTCAGAGGAGAGGCCTTTGGGAGGTCAGCAGGTTGAAACTCCTATAATGGACTGCAGGAGGCTTTATGAGATGAGGAAAGAAACCAGAGCAGACACTTGCTCTTGCTCTCTCAAGTGCTACCCAGTGCTGCCTTGGAACTCTGTGGAGAGTCTCCAAAAGCAAGAAGATCTTTACCAATGCAGTACCTTGAACTTGGATCTTCTGGCAGAACCCTGGGTTAAATAAAACTTTATTAAATTACCTTTAGTAAATTACCCTGCCTCAGGTCTTGTGTCACAGAAACACTAAACAGAGTAAGGCGGAGAGACACAGGAGTGAGAAACTTACATGAAAGTGGCGGTGATACTGACCCATAGTGTGAGATGGGTCACCCCTGTGAATGTCCCATTTTTTAAGTACCCTACTGAAAACCAAGAAGTATCTGTTATCTTGTCTGAATCTGACTTTTCTCTACTTTTTTTAAGTTTCTACTTTACTTTATCCTAAGTTGTCTATGTTAGATTTTGGTTACTATCCTTTGTTTAAATTCCAACGGCACTAATGACAATGTTTGTTTTCTTTTTTTGTTTGTTTTTGTTTTTTTAAAAAAACTCTTCCCTGTGAATATTTACACAGTTTTGTTCTTTCTTTTCTTTTCATTATTTTCTAGAAACCATGCCCTCTTGTATTAAAACCATTATAGGTTGTTTGTATTTTTTGTTTTTGTTTTTGTTTTTCTTCCAGTTTTGGCGATTTTCTCTTTAACCTGATGAACTCTTTGTTGTAAGATATTAATTCTGAAATATAAACTACAATATTTCTTACAAGAAGACTTCTCAACAGATTTTTAAGATGCATTTTCTCCATTTTATTAAATCATGACACATTCTATGTTACCCCTTTTAATATTATTTGACAGTAATAATTTATAGAGTTCACCATTTAATTACTTTATTTCTTCCAGCACGAGGATTAGACTTGCTTTATTGAATATTTTCACTGTTTTTCTCCAAGTAAAATTAAAAATTGCACTGAATTATTTCGGTGCAACAAGATCTCATCAAGTTACTGAACTTCACTATTATTTTTGGTACCATTGCTTTCTGTAATACTGATGCTTTTAATGGCTTTAATTTGGGACAGCTATTAGGAAACATTATATTTGTAAAACTAAGATACTCAAATTAAGAAAACTTCTGCATTACGGAGAAATGATAGCTGCATTCCTGGTAAAGAAATTAAGCATAATGAAAATACAGAGCTCAAAACTACCTCTCAGAAAAACAAATTTAATTCAGTTAACTTTACTGATTTTAAAAAAAGTAACGATTTTCTATTGTCTAAAGTTCTCATCTCACGTATGTATATGTGTATATATATATGTATATATGTATGAATGTATATATATATATATGTATATAGAGAGAGAATATTAGTAAATATATGCTGAATAATAACTCCTCTCTCTATATATACATATCTATATCTATATATATAACTCCTCTCACTATTTATACATATTACATATATATGTATATGTATCTATGCATTTTGAATTAAATTGTCATCATATGTTATTCTACAAAATATCCTAAATAATAATGCACACATAGAATTAAAAAAAATAATAACTTAAAATTTACTATAGGCTCATGTAGTTGTCAGTGTGAGACATAGAGAGAAAGAGAACTTAAAAAAATACCTCCCTAAAAATGAGATGACCATGCTGCAATCCCCTCCCCTTCATTCTCCTCTCAGGACTTTGTGCATGCACACACACACTTATGGTGTGTTTTTCAAGTCACTATGTTCAAGTCCGTAGAGTTCACTACATCTGGGAAAGGATATTAGAATGGTAAACAGAGTGTGATTGAAAAACCCACTTACTTCCCGGGATACTAGATTGAGAGACAGACTGTGGCTGAGAAAAAAGTCTGAAACAGACTTTGGAAAGATAATCTAAAAAAATAGTAGCTTCTAAAATCTTTAAAAAGCTTATGCTGAAATAAAATAACATAGCTAATTCACCAGACTTTTTCCTCAAGGGGCCAGATAGTAGGTATATTCAACTTACGAAATGCAGTTGACAAGTAACTGAGATCATGGGAAGCAAAACCATAGGAAAAGGGAGTTACTGTAGTTCCAGAGGCAAATGCGTGCACTGTCCTAGCATTGTCCAGTTTAAGGTGATTCCTCTGGATTATCTAGAGAAGTGACTTTTAGGTCTCAAATAGTCATAATGACCACATGACAGCAATAGAGATCTGTGCTCTGATTTTTCTTCTGGAAGTTTGGATGTACATGTTCTAGGGTCTACGTGTTCATCTGCTTTAACAACTGACTCCCAGGCCACCTGTGCTGTACTCTATCAAATGTTTACTTTACTAGTGTTGTGTTTTGTTTGTTGGCTTTTATATCTTAACAGAAATATAAACATAGACCCATATTTAAATTTAATGTGATTTCTGTGTGATTTCCTTTTGAAATGCATTATTAACTCTGTCAAGTTTTCAAACCTGACAGTCTTTATTGAGCCAAGAGCTAGAGGAGAAAAACACTAGTTGCAAATGAATCTTGAAATTTTATTAAACCTTCACATTTGCTAGTGTGCTTTGAAAACCCTTCTTCCATCACAGCTGCTTTTATGTACTAATCTTGCCATTCAAATTGTGAATGTAAACAGACTCAGAGAAAGCTACATTAAGGATCAAGATTATCGAAGGAGTAATTGCTTTCAGCTTTATTTCAGAATCTCTTATCAATAATAATTTAAACAAAGAGGTTCTAGCCTTTTTGGTAGTAAAAAAAACCAGAAGTGTCTACTTTGGAATTTGAATAACTATAATTTTGTAGTTGTGTTTAAATTCATTTGATTATGTAATTTTATGCTATCAATTGTCATTGTTACTTTTCAGACAAAAATGTTTCTACCTTGTGTATTAATGTGTTGTACCTTATTGATCTGTTGTCTTTGGTCAGTAGGTATATAGATTACAAATTCTCATTTTATTTTGTTGGGTTTATAGCTTTAATATATTAAGGGTGATTCTTGTTTCTAACAGACTTTGAGAGGAGACTTGATACACATGAGGTACTGGGTTCAAGCCTGACATCTAAATATATATTTCTTTATCATTGGGTTACAGATCAGAGATAGTGTTAAAAGAAAAAAATGGTACATTTCCTCTGGTGAAGAAGACAATTAATTGACCACCAGGATTTTTCGTCAGGTGTATATATGAACAGAATCAACTGAAGAGAAATGAAAAAGTCACAATAATGCTTGTTTCTCATTTTATAAATATCCCACTTATGTTTTGGTGCTCCATAATGTTTTCTTTTCATTATTTGAATTACATGTCTTAATAAAAAAAAAAAAACGGATAAACAAGTAGTCAACATTAAAACAATAAAAATTTAGTGGATTTGTAACATTGTACAAATAAGCTCTAAACCAAGAAACCCCTATAAGTCCGAAGAAGAAAAATACAGCCATTGCATTACACCTCAAAATAAATTACACAATTACAGTTTATTGCTCTGAAAAGTAAAGTGCATGTGAAATTCATTTAAAATAACATATGTAGCCACATTCTAAGTGCTGTTTCTTACAGGGGCATAAAATTTAGTTATTATTGATACTGCGTGAATCAGTAATTAAAACTTGTTTAAGGAAAACCCCTGAATAGCCATAACCATGCTCATATAATATTGCAAATAGCCTTCTAATTGCATAGCTTACATTCAGGTTAATTGTGGTACAGGTGTTGGCTTAGCTGCCGTACTATGAAGTTTGACACCTACAGTAAACATTGTATGGTTCAAGATTATGTGTTACTTAATACTCACCACAGACTCAGAATGGCTCAACATAGGTTAATTAAATATTTCTTTAGTTCCTTAAGCTTTATTGTCATCAGGAAGAAATTTTCTTTTTTTTTCTCATCTCAATGTAATTTTTAATTTTGTTTTAATCCAAAAACACAGAGCACTTAGGGAAAAAATAGTAAAACATTTCTTAAGAGATCAATATTTCTTTTAAAAAAATCAGTCAAATGTTGGAAATAAACATCTGATTTGAAGATATATGTGGAAAGGCTTATTGTAATTGTTGGATCTGAAGGCTGTAACTGGACTGTTACATGTTTATAAAAGGAAGGCCACTGAAGACTTCCCTGGGGTGCAAGACCCAGGAGATATCAAGAAGAGATAGATTTACACTAAGACTATATGTCTTCACAGCAGCAATATTTAATTACTGTTCCTTTTTCCATTAGTTTTTGTTTCAAAATACTTTATCTTAGGAATTTTAAAATTGGAAAAAAAATTGCACACACTCATTTCAAAGAAAAAAATTACTTCTTCGATGACAACCAATGTGTGCTAACAACTACCATTTGTCCAGGACAGCGTCCTCACAGCACTTGTTTGCTTTACCTTAGGGTGAATTTTATCATTTTATGAAAAAAATTACCTATTCAAGATGAAAGGATACATTTTTACTCTTTATTGGTAAACTGTACATATGTATGCACATATACAGTAGAACTGGTACAATTAGAAACTTACTCAGCCGTGCTGGAAACATAACTCCTATTTAGCCATTAATAAAATATGTGTATAAACAATTATATGCAATGCATATATATAAGTATGTTATACAGCAAAATAAAAAGTAAACCATTATTCACAATACAAATAGGCAGCTATCTGAGGATTTCCCATGAGATTGTTTTGATTTTCACTAAAATAATATAGAATTCAATAGCTTGACAATTTCATGCAGATCATAGGTTGTCACTTATCATTTCCTGTGATAGGCAAATGTGACAAAGCAAATATGAAAGAAAATATATCTACAAAGGAAAACTCTGATGATACATGCATCATGAAACAACTTTTAGACAATCCGAATGACTAAGTCAAAGCCAAATAAGAGAAAAGTAATCATTGCTTATTTGATATTAGGTCAAAGTTTAAATTTTGAAGTAGTGCAATAATTTCTGTAAGACAATTTCTAATATTAAGCTTTTATACACACCCAGTGAAATAATATACAAAGTCCTCAGATTAAGTGTGTAACCTTTTTACCTACCTTTTAGAAGAAATCTCTGGCCCAGTCATGGGAGCATATGCCAGACAATGCTGATCTGTAGGCTGAGGCCATACGTGAGATCCAGGTTCAATTCCAGGCCCTCCCTAACTAGGTGGACATGATGGTGTACACAGGTAATTCCATTACTCAGGATACTGAGGCAGAAGGATCATAACACAGCTAGTCTCTGTTAGCAAACAAACAAACAAACGAAATCACTGCACATAAAAATGTGTATATACACTTTACAATGAAATCTGTAAGTTTTAATGTACTAATACTTGAACTTTATTTTTTACTATCATAGTTAATGTTTTCATAAAGAGATCGGTGTATGTGTTTGCGTGTGTTTAAAATCTCCATAGGTTTCCTTAATCTTTCTAGTGGGTAAAAACAGCTTAATTTATCTTTACTGACAAGAACTAAATCTTTCATGGGATTAACCAGGAACAATCCTTAGAGAAATCTTTTGTCTCTTTATGGTTGTACAGGGGCCATTATGTTTGCTAACAGTTTCCCAGTTGGCAAAATTATAGAGCAAAGGCAGGCTGCATAGAACCCTGACAAAGACGTCTCAACCTAGTATAAGTAGAGTACACTGAACACCACAGAGTTTAGTAGTTAAATCCAATCCTGAGAGCTGTTTAAGCTTCAGGTACACTTTATTCTTTGTAGAAAAGCATTAAAAGAAATTTCTCTTGCATAACGTGCTGAATTTATTCTCATCATTAAATAATGTTGTTATTTCCTTTAGATTTTTTTCCTTATTAATGTATGAATTTGTAGAATGAATACAAAGGCTCTTTCAATACTCATACGTTAGCCATTTATTAATATTGCTAGAGATTTAGGGTGATATTTATGGTTGTCTGGATAGAGAGATAATTGAATATACTGATGGTTAACCATTCAGTTGTTTCTAATCTATACATGGGCTATATCATACATAACATGTCAGTTTGGGCTCCATAGAAATGTCTTTGTTCACAACTCTGTCTTTTTCTTTTTTTTTTTTTCTTTTTTGGAGAGGTTTTTGCTATAGGGCTCGTGCACTCGCCAGACAGACAGAGAGAGACAGAGAGACAGAAAGCAAGAAATCACCCCCCCAGGGGGAATGGCCACGCTGCAATCCCTTCTCCTCCATTTTCCTCTCGGGATCTTGGGCATGCACACACATGCGCCCGGCGTGAGTTTCAAGCCACCGGGTCCGGGACGCGAACCGCGGTCGACTATGTGGGAGTCCAGCGACATAGCCATTACACTAACTGCTGGTCCCAAGACTCTGTTTTTCATAGGTTGTTAATCTCATATCTTTGGTAAAAGTTCTATATTATTCATTATAGCTGTGTCTCAAGGTGAAAGGGTTTTCTGTGTTTCTTTTCCTAAGACTCTCACTTGTACCCTTGTGTCCGTCATTGACAATAATCAAATGAATGAACAAAAAAAACCAAGCCAGATTAATATGCTAGTCATACAAAATAGATGGACTTGCTGAGGAATGTCAATGCCCCAGAGAAGCTTAGCCTAGATTAGCTGGCCACTACTTACCTCCTGCCAGTCCCTGTTCATCGGAGCAAGCCCTCCCTCCCAAGATGAGGAGGCAGTCCAAGTGAGCAATCTTCAAAGTGTGAATATATGACAGTAAAGTATGATTGTTTTAAGCTATTAGGTTTATGTGTATTTTGTTACCTAACACTTTGTACCACAGCAAACTGACGATATAATAACATAAACTGTCTATGCCAGCCAATTATCTATTCACTGATCTATCACTCTAGCCCTTAGATATTGAAAATTCACCCCCAAGTATTTATTTGTGGTATAAATGTGATAGCATGAAAAACACTTTTGAGATGGAAAAGATAACTATACTCTCTAGAATAAAAATATATAAGTCTTGAGACGAGCAGTTGACGTAATGGCTGTATCACTGGACTCCCATGTAGCTGACCGTGGTTCGAGTCCCAGACCTGGCGGCTTAAACTCGCTCTGGGCACATGTGTGTGTGTGCCTAAGATCCCGAGAGGAGAAGTGATTGTCATGTGGCCATTCCCCTGAAAGGTGCTTTCTCTCTCTGTCTCTGGAGAAGACATGGGCCTTCTGGTAGTAGAAAATAATTGAATAAAAATAGTATAAAATTTTTTTGTAAGATTTTTTTCTATAGGATGTGTGTACTCTTCATAG
This sequence comes from Tupaia belangeri chinensis, assembly GCF_000334495.1. Taxonomy (NCBI): domain Eukaryota; kingdom Metazoa; phylum Chordata; class Mammalia; order Scandentia; family Tupaiidae; genus Tupaia; species Tupaia belangeri. Next base: position 5,495,920 of record NW_006159990.1, on the reverse strand, counting down.
AGAGGGAGAGAGAAAGGGAGAGAGAGTGAGAAATCACCCTCTAGGAGATAGATACACCACAAGCCCTTATCCTCCATACTCCTCTTGGGATTTTGGGTATGCACACACATGTGTCCAGTGTAATTCTCAAGCTGTCAGATCAAGGACTCAACCTACAAAGCTGGCTATGTGAGATCCAGTTCCTTACCCTTCACTCAAATAGCTGGCGCTAAAATAAATTTTAATTACATAAAAACTTAGAATATAAAATATTACAACCAAACATGAATAAAAACAAATAATGAATACTTGCGTTCTGACTTTATTTTTAGGATTTTAATTGTCTAATATTGATTTATATATGTTAAACTTAACATTATTTAATAAATTTTCATATGACTTAAAACTACCTCAAACAATCTTAAATGAATTTTTAAAAAATGCTTTTTTATAGTATTTTTAGTCAGGATATTCTAACCAAATATTTATTAACATTATTTTTTCAGAATTTTATAGTCATAAGCCATTGAAACCCCAGTCAAAATTTCTTTAAAGAAATAAAGAACATTTTTCAACTCAACTAAATGGTTTTAGATACAACTAAATTTTGCTGCTCAAAAAGTAATTAGAAATGTTTTCTCTTTCCTCCTGACTATTTCCTGGTTCCAGGAAGCTCTTTTCTCTAAGTGTGTATTGGAGAAGATGGCTACTGGCATGTCTGGATTGCCATATCTCTTGGTATCTGCGAACTCAGAAGGTGAATGTCCCTTTCTACATAGTTCTGGCAACATTGCCAGAGAGGAGTCATTATCCCTAACACTGAAACAGTGTTTGTGTTCAGATGTAGAATGTACTCTACTTCAAAAGGAGAATTTTGTTCAAGAACTGAGAATTAGGAGAGGAGCTGTTCCCCAAGAGAAGAATATGCAAGTGAAACAAATGAGCTTATAGTCATGGTAGTTATCTCCTTAGGACTCAATATCTACAGGATGATTAGCAATTCTCCTAATAAAGTGATACACAGCATTCTATTATAGTAGAACAAATGTTGGAGTTTCCTAAACTTCATTTCCCTCTGCACTTAGTTCCTCATATTTTTTTCTTATACCTCCATGTCTGAAATGAGGATTTTTTTTTTTTTTGGCCAAGACAATTTATGCTAATCAAGTGAATGCCAAGCTACCAGATTCGTATTTATTTCCTAATCCACTGGATACAAATGTAGGTTTGTAAACAAGGGAGGCATGACCACTATGAAGTTTGAATGTGATTATTCCAGTAAATCTGAGTAGTATGGATGAGGTGTGGAGAATACAAGTAGAGCTTTGTACTAGAATGTGAGGTGGTAAACCCAGGTTTAAGATTATGGTAGTAAAAATGGAGATGAATTACTGTTTTTTCACCCTGGAAGAAAAATTTAACTACACATGGATTCAAATGTTAACCAATTTAAATGTGTTCACATAACGTTCTTAAGTGGAATGAAGCTGCTTTCATTTCAAAGAGCCAAAGGCAATATGCTCATATTTGCAACAATCACCATAACAAAACATATTTCCAGTGCAGCCATACTTTAAAGCATGACTCATATATTCCATCTATAATGGATACTGCCCCTTTAAGTAGCAGAAACAGCTTTAGAGGATAATAGTTGTTATTATGATTGTCAATCTATCTCAGAGCTGCTATTCTGCATTTTGTTGCTTATAGTCATAAATAGTACTTTCAGTATGAGAATTCTGTTTATCCCAAGCCAGATTGGCAAAACCCTGATAAAAAAGAAGAGGATGGTATCTGAAACAGTGAGAAAAAGAGAGTGAGAAACCGAGAGAGCAAAATGTCAGAGCGAAAGAGTGAGAGAGCTTGATGCCAAGAAAAATAGAACATAGCACGGAAGAGACCCCTTAAATCAATTTAATACCATCTATCTTAGCTTGGCTTCTTAAAAAGCTATTAACTGACAACTTCGTTTTACTAGTTCATTAGAAAAATATGTCAAAGCAGTATGCAGAAAATATACTGAATCACAGAATCTACATTCTCAAATAATTTCTTCCTTTTATTTGCCTGTGAGGCCTTTGAGAACATGTATCTGACAATGTCGGCTTAGGCTAATGAGATCTTGGTCACTGTATCTTACATATGTTACTTTGGCATTTTAGAAAACTACACGAGCAAGAATGTCATTTTCTGACCTGCTTTCCTTCTCTCCTAAAGCAGGACATAAGATCTTCATGTGAGAGGTGTCCTCCCTGCATCTTAAAGAAAGAAAGGTCCTTATCGCTGAAGACTCAGAGGCACAGGTAAGAATCTAAAAGGGTTTGGTTTGGTTGATGGTTTCTCCCTGAGTCTCCTGTTTCAGAATTTATGTTAGGATGTGGCTGGGCCTCATGGGTGGTGATTAGCTCTTGGTGATTGCATCATGGAACAACACTCTCCCGTATAGATGACTGACATCTCATCAGGCCCAGTGACTTCTAGCTCTTGTGAGAAGAGTTGGTTCTTAAGAGAGCTGGTTGCTATGGAAGAGCTGCCTGCAGATGTCTCTCTCTCTCTGCACCTGCTCACCATTTTCTGTGTTTCTCTTGGCCATGCCATCGACCTATACCTTTGGACTTCCCAGTCACCAGAACGCTAATTTTTGGGAATAAACCTTATTTTCTCTGTAAATTACCCAGGTATTTCTGTTAGCAATGAAATAACAGATTAACATTGAAACCAGAACATTATAGCAGTTTACTGAGGGTTTAAAATCACCCATGATAAAAGAAAAATAGTGGGCAAGATGTTCAAAGAGTCATAGTAAATAGCATGGAGGTTACAACAAATAAAAAGGCTTTCAAATTTTAGCATATAACCTTTTAAAAAAACTTTATATGGAATTATAATGTTTGAGTTCTAATCCCAAATATGGTACAGTCTGCTGGTTGGACTGGGCAACAATTTAAGCTTCTTCAATTTTTATACCCCTTAAAAAAAAGAATGTTGGTGGGGTCAGCAGATGGCTTAATAGTTACATGGCTGGACTTCCACGTAGTTGACCGTGGTTCAAGTTTTAGACCTAGTGGGTTTAAAACTCACTCCAAGTGCATGTGCTGTATGCATTCATGCCCAAAATTTTGAGAGGAGAATAGGGTAGAAGGGACTGAGGCATGACCATTCCGAACCCTGGGGTGGTGATTTCTTGCTCTCTGTCTCTCTGTCTCTGTCTCTCTGGTGAGTGCACATACCCTATAGCAAAAATCTCTCAAAGGAAAAATAAAGTTGGTGAGGGACCAGCAGTTAGCATAATGGCTATGTTGCTGAACTCCCATGTAGTCGACCCCAGTTCGAGTTCCGGACCAGTTGGCTTAAATTCACACCGGGCACGTATGTGTGCGTGGTCAAGATCCCAAGAGGAGAATGGAGGAGAAGGAAATGTGGCATGGCCATCCCCCCGGGGGATGATTTCTCGCTTTCTATCTCTCTGTCTTTATGGCGAGTGCATGTGCACTATAGCAAAAACCTCTCCACAAAAAAAAAAAAAAAGTAAAATAATATAAAATAAAAGGAAAAATAAAGTTGGTGAATTAAATTGTAAGATCCTTTCATTCCTAATACAGATAATTGAGTAACTTCTGGTATGTTTATTGGCACGATTAGTATTTATTAAAAATTTTCTAATGTTTGCAAAAATATTAGCAATTTATAAAGTAGCATTATTTTGGAAAAAAATTGTGAATTGTCTAATATATATCCTTTAGTGGGTAATTTAACTTAGCTTTGAAATTATCATTTTGGAAAATAAGAAATAAAATTCCATTTCTCAGATATTACACAATGGCGAGAATATCAGTTGAGTTGATGGGTTTAGGAAAAATTTTTAGAATCATGCAGCTAACAATAATAAAAATAGCAAAAACAAAAAATAAAATAAGATTGAAGAGAGGTGCTAGTTTGCATATAATTACATCTATGGATTTTGACTTTGTTAAGATAGTTCACAATTGGGACCAGTAGAAGGCGTAATGGACTCCCACATAGTTGACCATGATTGAAGTTTACCATGACTTGGTGGCTTAAAACTCTTACCTGATGTGGGCACATGCATGCCCAAAATCCTGCGAGGAAAATGCAGGAGGTGGAATTGCTGCATGGCCATCTCCTCTGGAAGGTGATTTCTCATTTTCTGTCTCTCTATAATATGCCCTATAGCAAAAATCTCTCTCTCTCAAAAAAAAAGGTAGTGGGAAACCAGCAGTTAGCGTAATGGCTATGTCGCTGGACTCCCACGTAGTCGATTGCGGTTCGTGTCCCGGACTCGGTGGCTTAAAACTCACGCCGGGCGCGTGTGCATGCGTGCCCAAGATCCCGAGAGGAGAATGGAGGAGAAGGGACTGCGGCGTGACCATCCCTCCTTGGGGTTTATTTCTCACTTTCTGTCTCTATGTCTCTCTCTGTCTGTCTGGCGAGCGCACGCACCCTACAGTGAAAAATCTCTCCAAAAAAAAAAAAAAAGGTAGTTTATAATTAAAATTAATTTAACAACTGTTCTTTAGTTTTTTGTTGTTATTATTACTTTTGAATTATCTCCACTTTTTAGAGGATTATAAAAAAGAGATTTATTCTGGGAACCAGAAGATTTGAATTCTAGTTACTATTATTTCAACTTTGAGAGATTAATTTTTCTGGTACTTGTCTAATCTATAAAATTAAATTTTTAACTTTTCCTGTTCTAAAACTGATCCTTGCCATGAGAAAATCTTAAAGCTAATACTAACAATTTATGAAACTATTTTAAGAAGATGTTATAATTTCTAACTCCCTTCTGAATCAGTCTTTTTACCACTACTGAGTATTCTAATTTAAAACAGGTTGTGGCCCAGTGGTTTGGTAGACATAAAATTCATCCTCAGGACTGAGACTCTCCTTGCATGTATCGATGAGCCTACAACTACAGTGCTAGTGTGTGTCAAAGGGACACTACAGAGATAAATGATTCAACTCTCTTTGAACCTGGAGCAAAATAAATGAGAGTAATAAAGTTCACCCCTTTGAGTTTTGTCTTGTTATCAAATATTCCCCAAATCATGAAGCCAATAAAAGTGAAATAGTCTGTCAGGGGAAAAACAAGAACAACAAAATACTTTCCATTTTTTTTTCCTCAGGCATTTTAAGAAAACTTTAATTTAATTCTGGATGTATTTATGAAATTGCTTCTAAAATTTAGAAAATTATATCATCTCAGAGAAATATGACTAGTAATATAAATTAGAATTTTAGTCTCTCTCTCTTCATATATATATATATATTATATATATATATACAGTGTTATGGTCTTTTTCTTGTCACCATAAACTGGAAACATTTTTTTCTTTAGTTTCTTATGTTTTATTTTTACATAATTCCATTAGTCCTGCATATTAAAAAAAAAAAAGACATAAGCAGCTCTTGAGGCAACTCAACATCTCCACTCATCCACTCACAAGCTGGAATAAGACCATTGTTGAATAGCCTTCAATACATTGTTTAATGTACTTTAGAATTGCACAGTCAACACTTACTGAATACATAAAAGAATGAGTGCCATAATCAGACCTATTCCAAGACTAAACCGCATCTGTGGCCTTGGGGATTGATCTCTCCTTGCTTCCTTTACCTTCTATAGGCTCTACCTCTGACAGAAATTTTAGTATCTATTTTACGGGGAATTTTATTCCCTTGGGCCTCTTTCCTCTCACCACATGTGTCTCATGTTCATTGGCCCTGTTTCAGGTTGCCCACTGATGTTCTAGATAGTTGTGTGAAACAAGGCCAATTCCCATCACACTTATATATCTGCCCCTGAACATCAATTACAAGATTCCCATAATCTTCATTTATTCCTCCTCATATTTCTCATATCATCTTTTCAACCTGATCTATTCTCAATATTCCTATAAGGAGAAAACACTGCACCTTTATCTCCCCCTTTCAATGTCACATTTTCTCTAGTTTCATTAATCTATGTTGCTACAATCCATTATCTAAATCAATGGCCCGCCACTCAAAGGGTGACTTATTCCCTTCCTGCCTCCCTTCCGCATTTTGCTTTATGACTGATGTCCGTTATTTCTTTATGATTAGCCCTCGTCTCTTCTTGACCCAACCCTTCAGTCTTTATTTTTGCCAACTTTATTTCTTGACTATTTTCCTTCAATTACACCATCCATTGACTTGTAATTTTTCCTCATTTATTAACAGCCTTTTCTACTTACATTTTTGTTTTCTCTTTAGTTTACAATGCCCTAAACATTGGTCTCCTTCTATATATAATTTCAGAGCGATTTTATCTTTCCTTTAAATTCTCCCCCTATTCAACTCTGGTTTCTATTCTCAGCCCAAGTGGCAAATTTCTCAATGCTCTGCCATTAAGTACAGATTCACATCCTTTTTCATTAATCTATATTTTTATAAATAATGACTTTAGACTCCTTATGCTCCTCTACCCCCTCACACATACTGAATAACCTTGATCAAAACATCTCTATCAGGACCAGCAGATGAAGTAATGGTTACATCACTGGTCTCTCATGTAGTCGATCACAGTTTGAGTTGCAGACCCCATGGCTTAAAACACATGCCAGGCTTGTGTGTGTGTGCATGCCCAAAATTCTGAGAGGAGACTGAAGAAGGGATTGCAACATGGCCAACCCCCTCGGGAGTAATATTTTACTTTGTCTCTCTGTCTCCATGGTGAACATACATGCCTTATAACAAAATCTCTCTCTAAAAAAAAAAATCACAGTTAATTACCTCCATCTTTCTTTTGCCTCCAAGAGTCAATAAATAACCTAGTTTTGTTACTTCTATTATTCTATCACTTTTCCTATCTTTTAGAGGTCATAGAATGCCTGAGAGAAGAAAATAGAAGGGAAAGATTTCTTTATGATTAGCCCTCGTCTCTTCTTGACCCAACCCTTCAGTCTTTATTTTTGCCAACTTTATTTCTTGACTATTTTCCTTCAATTACACCATCCATTGACTTGTAATTTTTCCTCATTTATTAACAGCCTTTTCTACTTACATTTTTGTTTTCTCTTTAGTTTACAATGCCCTAAACATTGGTCTCCTTCTATATATAATTTCAGAGCGATTTTATCTTTCCTTTAAATTCTCCCCCTATTCAACTCTGGTTTCTATTCTCAGCCCAAGTGGCAAATTTCTCAATGCTCTGCCATTAAGTACAGATTCACATCCTTTTTCATTAATCTATATTTTTATAAATAATGACTTTAGACTCCTTATGCTCCTCTACCCCCTCACACATACTGAATAACCTTGATCAAAACATCTCTATCAGGACCAGCAGATGAAGTAATGGTTACATCACTGGTCTCTCATGTAGTCGATCACAGTTTGAGTTGCAGACCCCATGGCTTAAAACACATGCCAGGCTTGTGTGTGTGTGTGCATGCCCAAAATTCTGAGAGGAGACTGAAGAAGGGATTGCAACATGGCCAACCCCCTCGGGAGTAATATTTTACTTTGTCTCTCTGTCTCCATGGTGAACATACATGCCTTATAACAAAATCTCTCTCTAAAAAAAAAAATCACAGTTAATTACCTCCATCTTTCTTTTGCCTCCAAGAGTCAATAAATAACCTAGTTTTGTTACTTCTATTATTCTATCACTTTTCCTATCTTTTAGAGGTCATAGAATGCCTGAGAGAAGAAAATAGAAGGGAAAG
>NW_006159990.1:5475988-5488217 GCF_000334495.1 Tupaia belangeri chinensis | reverse complement strand
AAAGAGTGGTATAAATTGATTTCCATGCTTAATAGCATGCTTCTCATGCCTCGTCAGTGTGAATTGGGCTGATTACTTACACTCCTTTCCACCCTACATCCCCGACCAAATGCCTCTTCCCTAATGACTTAAAGAATATTGTTCAATGCTATTTCCCTTATAATTTGAATTCACATCTTTTGTTAATTTTATTAAGGTGTTCATTATAGTTAAGTAGAAAATAAATACTTTAATTCTATTCTTAGAAATGTCCTGAGACAATTTTTGTTGACTTCTCTACGTTTGATAACATCAAACAGTAAACCCCACTATTTTCTGAGTTCCTCCTAAATTGAGTGTAATAGGTGGCATTACAATTAATTGCAGTAGGCTCACAGTTAAGGAAATAACCACTTGTGAATCTGAATCTTTTATTTTGAATTCAGTTTTTTAAAATTTAAAGATTTTGTTATATATTTTAGTTTAACTTCTCCAACCATGTACTTTAAAAGATCATAAGTGTTATTTAAATAAAAATCTTGTTGCAAAACAGTGCAAAAAGTTAACACCGTTGAAAATTTTCCAATATGTTCACTTGTTTTGTTACTATGTAAGAGCATTTTATAGATAACATTCTCAGTAATGCTTAGTACAGTACACATCTTTATTTAGGTTCTTCTCAAAATTCCATTTCAGAATCAATGTGCTCTGACACAGAATGTTCCTGGAATGCATTCTTTTAAGGAGTTACCATTGATCCTATCTCACAATTTACTTACTGCCACAAAGTTGAAATTATATTTAATTGACCTGAATAAGAGAATCACATAATGAAATGTTCTCCTTTGTTCAATTCCCAGGTATTTCTTAGGTGGGATGACTAATCAAATATAATTGTTGGCGGGCGATACCTAGTAATTTGTTACATAGTTTTATTCTTAAAAGCATATTTTATCTTTTGCAATTCAAAAAATATTTTCAGGTACCTAATCTAATTGAACACTTTTAAACTTATAGAAAAGACATCAGATAGAGAAAAATAGTTCCCATATTTTAAGAACTATACAGCAGTATTAAATAAATAGCGCAAGATTTTTTTCCTGATAAGGTGCATTTATTCTGCATTTACTTTTTATTTATGATACTATGAATAATAATACAGAACATGTTCTTATTACCAAACTGATTTCAATTTGTATTCATTTCTTTCTTCATCTATTCGTTTTAAAATGGAGACTGGCCCTGTAGCATAGCAGTTAAGCACTGTGCAGCAGAAGCAGAATCCTCAAACTCAGATCAGAGTTGAGTCCTGGCCCCACTGAGTGTACACACGTGTGTAGGCTGAAGAATTAGAAAACAATCGAAGCACTAGGTCCTCTTATAATAAGTATTTACTTCCCTGTCCCTTAATGTGTAGACACATACCTTTGGTACAAAAAAAAAAAAAAAAAAAAAAAAAGAAAGAAAGAAAGAAATCTCCTTCATCCCAATGTCCATGTGGTGTGCCAGGCTCTAAGATACTTGCTGGGAGTGCAATGATTTTATAATGTATTGGTATATTGTATATTGGGATATGTAAGGTTTATTTTGTGTATGAAGTCTTTCTGAACCAATGAAAAGATAACCGAATTGTCGCTGGATCATGTATCACTGCAGTGACGTACCATTCACAATTCAATATCTGATGTTCTGATAAATCTTCCATTTTTTCTGACATGATTTATAGCTATCATATCTGTTGCCTCCACAGTCACTGATCTTTTTTGTTGCAGCCTCTCAAAAAAAATTTCTTCTCAGCACTCTGGATGAGAACTTAAATAGGCTGTATGTGATAACTTACCTAATCACAACTCTGCTAATCACTGTTACTGCTACCAAAATGGTAGATCAAAGAACAACTTCCTGCAAATACCTGCAAAAGTCTATAAAACATATTAAAACATATACTTGTTTCAAGTAGCTATGATCAGCCAGGGTAATTCAGCAACCTTATGAGTAAATTGCTCAATGCAAAAGCAGGAATCTGTAACAGTGCTGCATGGTCATGTTAATATATCTGAGAAAAAAAATCTCCTTCATTAGAGTCAATAGACTAACAACCCTTACCTGATCTGAACCTCAGAAAGGTAACTTGAATATTTATTTAAAAATTGTATTCACTGAACATTTTTCCCCCTTTTTCCTTTTTACAGGAACTTCGAGTTTTAAACAGTCAAATGTTTTGATGTTTTGGGTCTATCATCTAGACTAGACTACATTTAGCAGGCCCCTTCTTTGCTTGCCAATCTATTACTTTTATCTAGAATGCGATGGATTTACAAGGTTGATCACTTTCATCTACCCAGTGAATTAACAGTTCTCTACATCAGAGTATACTCAGATTTCAAATGCCTTCTACTTATGCACACATTAATTCCATATTTCCCTGATTTGAAAATTAGGTCAAAATGTCTATAAAGACATTTCAAATTTTTATCTTTTTTTTTTTTGAATACATTAACCATTCAATTCTGACCCAATTGACATACTTTCTTCTTTAGTGGGAAGCCAAATGACTTGCCTACAGCATTTTCCAAAACTCTGACTACATTTTATAGAGAAACAAATGATTAAGGTAGGTTTTTTTCTTTGTAAGTTTAAATTTGTAACTTTCCAATGCAAAAGCATTATGAGTCTTTTCAAGTTTTCTCTATATTTCTTATAATTTCATATCTGTCAAATTCAACATTTGATCTATAATTTCTTGAGGCTTTTTAATGCTGACATATGTGCTAAGAGACTGTCTTTAGTTCTTCAGTTTGGTTTCATCCACTGTATCAAGTATTTCAAGATGTTTGAAATGCTCCCAGGATCATTTATCTAAAGGGATATAAAGAAAGACAATACTAGTAGAATTTTATTATATACCACCTGAAAGAAAAATTAATTTTGCTTCAGGTCTCAAGTGTAAATGAGAGCTCTATTATACAATGAAGTCTTATCTGAATAGCCTAATTGAATCAAGGTATAAAAAATACACAGCTATTTTATGGTAAAAGTGTACTTTTGTTTAAATGATTAAAATTTAACACCTAAAACTTCTCCAGTTCACTGGTCACACAATTTTTCACTTCCTGTTTGCACATCAGTGATTTATTTTCTATAACATCCTTATGAAAATGATAAAATGACCCCATATCCTCTCAGAATTTGACAGTTGAGTACATAGATTTAAATGAAGAATGGCAAGAGAGGACTCAGAGATTGAGACAAGATCAATCACAGATGATTGGAAATTATATAGCTTCTTTGTCACTCACTTCTTTGGAATAATAATTCTTCCAAAGAACCTATTTTGTCAAATGAGTTTCTCTTCACACTTAATAATTTGATTCTATTTTAGTAGAAATATGAAAGTCTCCCATAGAATAAAGGCTGACAGAAAACTTGGATTATGATGAGACATCTTTTCTTTCTATTTTTTTTTATTCTTTTTGCACAAATAACTAACATCTGGCCAGTATCAAAATATATAGGTTTTGGAAGTGGGTATCAGACTCTGTACACCGAATTCAGTCAGACTTTTTTCTGAACAGGTTCACTACACATGATCTGGGACACATGTTTGATATTATCTGGGAAAATAAAAACAATGAGTCAATGACTTGAGCTCTACTTGACACTGAAAAGGAGTTTGGCTCCATAAACTGTTTCGGAGAAGAATATTTCACTCTGAGAGCATAGCAGCTACAGTTCCATTATTAATGTAAATAAACGAGAGAGGAGAGGGAAACCTTGATGATTGCCGTGGTAAAAAATTAAACAGCCCTGGGACTGTCGATTGGAGTTGACTTTAGTAACTGGCTGGGAATGCAGACATCTGATCCAGCATACACTATTACCAGAATTCACACTGACCAATCAATGTCCTCTTCTAAAACGCATTTGCACTCTAGGGAATCACAGACTCCCAGTGACACCTTTGAAACCTCATGACTTTCTGGAAAGGATTTTTGGAATAAAAACTACCTGAATTTTTGAGTAAACTTTAAGCAGTTTCACTGGAAAAACAAAACAAGTTTTCTCTCCTTGAGCTAATATATAGATTTAAATGACTTAGAGGGAGGGGTTCACCTAGTACAAGACAGCACATTTACCTATATGTTGGTGTTCCAGGTGGCAGGATGAATATGGTCAATGTTTCTGGGCATCTATTTTATTTAATAGTAACAAAACATTATTTGATCTTCAGAACAACTTTATAAGTGATTGAAAATTGCATTTATCTCCTAAGAAGAAATCGAAGATAAGAAAGTAAAAACATGTTTTTAGATTCTTTCTGATCATCCTGATGCTAAGTTAGTAAAAATACTTGAGAGGATTAGTTCTCAAAATGAAGATGTATACCAAATTTGCAAATTAGTTCTTAGATGTGTTTTCTCTAAGTATCAATTTGTAGCATGAATCGATACATGGATTTTGCCCTTACATTGATTTTGTCATTAATAGGCACTCCCAGATACAAACATATATGTGCATATGAATATACACAAATTAATCATTCTTATCAATTCACAGTCCGGTATTTACTTTCAGTGTTACGTTAATAGGATCAATCCCACCTGGTTGCTAGTGAACCAAATTGTTAAACTAAAGCTATTCCCTATAATTTCACGAAAGGAAAAGGGAAGATTTTAATCTTGGTTAAAATAAAATGATCATCAGAAATTTCTATTTTGGAAGGCCAGGAGATGGCATAGTTATTAAGGTGTTGGACTCTCACATGGTCCACCGCAGTTTGAGTTCTGGACCTGTAACTTGAAACTGATGCTAGCGGTCACTTGTGCATGGATGCTCAAAATCCTGAGAGGAGAATGGATGGCCACACCACAATCCTTTCCCTTTCATTTCTTGGACTGGGATTTCAGATCACATGTACACATGCCTGGTGTTTTCCAAGCCATCAGGTCCAGGACTTGAGCCACAGAGATGGCCGTGTGGGATACAGCTACCCTAACCACGAAGCCACCAATTAGCCCAAGATATCATCTTAAGATTTAAAACCCACTAGACTGGAAAAAACTTTAAGGTGTAACAATAATAAAAGCCAAAGAATATTTCTTTTCTTTTCTTTTCTTTTTTTTTTTTTTTGGAGAGGTTTTTGCTATAGGGCATGTGTGCTCGCCAAACAGAGAGAGACAGAGAGACAGAAAATGAGAAATCACCCCCCAGGGGGGATGGCCACACTGCAATCCCTTCTCCTCCATTCTTCTCTTGGGATCCTGGGCACACACACACACACGCCCAGCGTGAGTTTAAGCCACCGGGTCCGGGGCTCGAACCGCCGTCGACCACGTGGGAGTCCAGTTACATAGCCATTGCGCTAACTGCTAGTCCCAGAGAATATTTAAATCCATAAAATCTTTTCACTTTTTGAAGAGGCATACACACATAACCACACATATTTTTAAAAAGTGAGGAAATTATTACAATAGAATTCAGTAAGATTACAAATTTAGGTAAGTGATGCAAAATAATTTTGCAAGACTTTGTTTATTGCATTTAATGGTGGTTTCATGAGTGCTTACTCCACTGTTAAAAATCCCAAATGTGGGGACCAGCAGGTGGTGTGGTACTTAAGGCGGTGGACACTCCCACATGGCCAACCATGGCTCGAGTCCCAGATCTGGTGGCTTGTTTTCTCACTTTCTCTCTCTCGTCGGATTAAAATAATTGAACAAATAAATGGGCAAATAAGTAAAATTAAATAAATAATTATTTTTTTTAAAAGAAAAAGAACAAAAAAATCTTAAGTGCTATTTAGACATAGCCTAACTGAATTTGCCATCAACAAATGCTTTTCAATTTAACAAAGTAGGCAATGCCATATAAAGAATCAGAAGAGAAAGGGCTATCATTCACTAACATGTGCAGGTTTAATGTAAATGTTAAGACCCATAATAAAAATAAAATAAAGTAAAAAAAAAAATGTTTAAGACATAATGCTGGGAATCAGCAGATGGCATATTGGTTATGTAAAGGAACTCCCATGTAGTCAACTGTGCTTCAAGTCCCAAACCTGGTGACTTATCACAGAAGAAAATGGAGGAGAAGGGATTGTGGCATAGCCATCCCCCATGGGGAGTGATTTCTGGCTTTTTATCTCTCTGTCTCTGTTTTTACGCAAGTGCATGATCACTATAGCAAAAATCTCTCTTAAAAAAATAAAACTCACGGTGGGTGCATGTGCATGCGTGCTCAAAATACTGAGAGGAGGGTTCAGTGAGGTGGTGTGGTTTTTAAGTATGCTGGACTTCCACATGCCCAACTGCTTTAACCTGGTGGCTTGTTTTTTCACTTTCCTTCTCTCTCTCTCATTCTGTTCCTCTCTGCTCAAATTAAAATAAATAAAGTTAAATAAAATAAATCTAAAAAAAAATACTAACAGGAGAACAGAGGAGAAGGGATTGTGGCATGGCTATCCCCCCTGAGGGGTGATTTCTTGTTTGTGTCTCTCTGTCTCTCCAGTGAGTGCATGCACCCTATAGCAAAAAATAACTCTTAATTAAAAAAAAATAGACATAATGTTATTTGGAATCTATTTGCTTTAAGTGTCAATTTTCATTTTTCTTTCTTTCTCTTCCTTTCTTCCTTCCTTCTTTCTTTCTCTTTCTGTCTTTCTGTCTTTTTTTCTTTCTTTCTTTCTCTTTCTTCTTTCTTTCTTTCTTTTGGCTAGAGGGCACAAATATCTCCTAGAGACAGAGAAATAGTAAGAAAGAAAGCATCCCCATGGGGAATGGTCATCTCTCCCTCTTTTCAGATTTTTGGACACTCATTCACACATATGCCAGCGTTTTCAAGCCATCAGATCTGGGACTTGAATTGTATGGTCAGCCATCTGGGATCCAGCTACCTTCATCACCAGGCCACACAGCCAGCCTACATTTAACATTTTCAAAAGAAATCCAAGAGCAATTGCAGTTAAAAAAAACGTTTCTAAATGCTTCCTTTTCTTCATATATGTTGGTTGGAGTTTGTTGTGGTAGAATTGCTTCATTTTTTCAGCAGCATGATGACTGGAATTTTGCAAAAGAGAAAAGTCTGTTCTGTTCCTTTATGTCATTTATGCTTTTCAGGATGCAAGGTTTTTCTGAGCATTAGATCGACTGAATTTCATCCTATTTACTGCTTTATCTTACATATCACAGAACAAAAGTGTGTTTTTAACCAGCAGCCAAAGTTAAGGGAGAATTGCAGTAATTCTGGGTCAGTGGCCAGCATTAATCCCAGTTTGGGAAAGTAGCATTCTTTCCCAATTACAGTTCTCTTTGCCAACCTTAGACTTTCCCACATCATTTTAATATGAGTTGGATGTGACAAAAGCACATGCTCTTGTGCCCAGACTTTGTCTTGGAAAGGAGGACATGGTCTTCTGGGAAGCAAAGAAGTAGAACATTGGTTGTTTATGCTCACGAGGAGTGTAAGAGCAGAATCAAAATATTGCAGCCAACTTTTTAAAATAGACATATGTATTTCCAAGCATTTGGCAATCATTCCTAGTCTCTATCTCTGGAAATGATCCACCAGAAAAAAACATTGTGGAGAGGCTGACATGGGACCACTTGCTTATCATATTAGCATCGTCAGGAAACAAAATTGTTCCCAAGGGGTCAGTGTTAGCATCTGTAGTTCTCAGGACAAGACACCAGTGGTAGCAAAGGAGAAATAATAAGACATAGTAAAAGGACAGAACTTAACAGCTTTTTTTCCCCTTAATCATTATTAAAAAAGAAAAATTCTCTGGGGCAAAACTTAGTGTAACAAAACTAACCTGGCTGTCCTTGTAGATAAACTGTACTTCTTGATTTTTTATTTTACTAACTACCTAAGGTAACCAGATTAGTATGTAATTATCTTAAAAGATCAACTAAGGAGTCAATCTGTGGCACGGAAGTTAAAGTACTGGATCCCACATGGCCGAATACATGGCTCAAGTCCCAGACAGGCAGCTTGAGAAACATGCCAGCCACTTGCGTGTGTGTGTCTGTGCTCCCAAATCCAAAGAGAAAATGGAAGAGAAGGGATTGTAGCATGGTCATCCCCTCACTTTCTTTCTGTATCTATTTCTGTCTGTTTCTCTCCAGTAAGTGTACATGCTCTATAGCAAAAAAAAAAAAAAAAAAAAAAAAAAAAAAAACAAATAAATTTTAATAAAAGAGAAATAAATATTTGAAATATAGTACAGTTCAAAAATATATTCAGTGCTTGGGTCCAGCAGTTAGCGTAATGGCTATGTCGCTGGACTCCCACGTAGTCGACTGCAGTTTGCATCCTGGACCCGGTGGCTTAAACTCACACCAGGTGCGTGTGCGTGTGTGCCCAAGATCCTGCGAGGAGAATGGAGGAGAAGAGATTGCGGCGTGGCCATCCCCCCTGGGAGGTGATTTCTCGCTTTCTCTCTCTGCCCCGCCCTTTTTGGTGAGCGCACATGCCCTAAAGCAAAAACCTTTTCAAAAAAAAAAAAAAAAGATTATAAAAATATATTCAGTGCTTCAAACTATAAAAACACTAAGTATCTACATTAATGAATAGATAATGTTATAATATCTAATGAATTTACAACTGTTTTTTAATTTTTAAAAAAATTTTTAATACGGTGCATGTGCTCAACAGAAAGGGACAAAGAACAAGAGAAAGTGAGAAATCCCCCATAAGGAGGGATAGTCACATTGCAATCCCTTCTCTTCCATTCTCCTCTTGGAATGTTGGGCAGGCATACACACATACCTGGAGTGATTTTTAAGCTGCTGGATCTAGGACTTGAACCACAGTTGGCTATGAGGTAATTCAGGCTTTAAACACCATGCCATTGCTGGTCCCAAAACTTTACATCTTGTGATACACTGTCTAAAGTTGATAATCAAGAGCCTTGTTTTATTTTATTTTATTTTATTTTTTATTATCATCATAATCTTGTTTATATTACATTGGGTTGCATATACCTTTACAGTGTATTACATTGCTTTTTCAAAAGGGAGTGCCATGCATGTCAGTCAATATAGAGACCTTAATCGCCCCACTTCATCATTCAATATCTTTTCATTGTTTTTCCCAATCATTATTATTATTATTATTCCAACTATTTCTTTTAAACAGTCAATCACTATTTCTCGTTTTGCTTGTAAAAAGACTGTACCTTGGTTTTGAGGAAAACACATTTCCTAGCCCAGACATTTATAAGTTCAAGAGACAAAGAACCATGGTAGTTGGAATTCCTTGGTGGGTCTGCCCTATAAGTCCTCTGTGACCCCCCGCTGCCCTTGATATAAGCAGCACTCACTGAATACTGAGTGGTGTTGTCAGTGTAATCCTCCCTGGCTCCCAGAGTCATCGTCCAGGTCCAGTAGAGCCCTAGGATAGAGAAAAGGAAAAGAAATGGGCTCTTTCACTAGATCACATCTTGCTCTGCCCAGTTTTTTTCCTTCCTCAGTTTTAATATTTATTTCAATCAATTAAATCCACTGAATTCAGTAAACACATATTTACTCAATGATTGCTCTCTTACTGTGGAGGAAAAAATAAGCCATTTATTTGCATATGATTCTACCAGGTGGCATGTTTAAGAGAATTTTGGTTAATTTTTTTTTCTATTTTCATAGAAAAAAGAAATCATTATACAAGCAATTGACAGTTAATTTAAAAAAATGATATTTATTGAGGGCACATAGTGTAGCATACACTGCTAGTCTCTTATTTCGATTTGCTTCAACAGAACATAAAGACAATGTCATAAATCTCCTGTTATTTCAAATAACACAGTGTTCACTCATCAATATGTGGTTGTGTGCATGGCATCTCCTAGATGCTTTCTTTAGCAATATCTCAAACACAGAATTGCATTCAAAATGCAATTTATTACAGTCTTCTCCCAACCTGTTCCTACTCTATGTTTTCCATCTTAGTTAATCACTGTTCATTTACTCATCCATGGTAGAACTTTGGATCAATTTAATTTTCTCCCTTTCCTTAATTTTTGCACATCAAATTGCTCAATGTATCTTGTCAATTCCATTTTTGAAATGATTTTTAATCCCACCCGTTCTCTCCATTCATATAGCCTCTGGATTAATTGATGTCTTCATGATTCCTAGTCCAGACTACTACGGTAAACTTTCTTCCTTTTGTTGTCATTACTCTCATCCATGCAAAGCAAGTGGAATTATCTAAATACAAATTTGATCATGTCACAACAACCATGATTAAAATCATTCAATGATTCCTCATTACCTGTAAAATAAAATGACACATTGAAAGCCTGAGTGAATAATCCCAGACTTTGTTCTTTTAATTCTTCAACTCCATCTCTCTATAATACCAGCCGTGCTAAATTAAAAATCTCATCCATTCTAGGATTCTTATATTATGTATCCAGATACCCTTGATCTCACCTCTTCTTCCTTTTCCAAATGTCAAAGTGAAATGGCCAAGCCAAGTAAAAGGCTGATCATAAACTTAGATTTCCTTGAGTCAGTTCTGAGTTATGCCCACTAAGCATAATCATAAATAACACTCCCTCTCATCACAATCATGCTGGCATAAATGGCAAACTAGATGTTCCCTTCCCTAAAAGTCACCTCCTCTCTAAAGCTTTCTTTGAGTTACCTAGGAACAAGTGGTTGTTCTTGGAATACTAAATATTTATACATGGTATATAATGCATGATAGTATAATAAATCGTGTATCGAAATGACTTGTTAGGTTATACATGTTATGAAAGTATAAATAACAGCTGATCTTTAATGTGCACCAAGTGCATGTTAGATATCACTTCAAGTACCTTATGAATAAAATTTTATTTATGCTTTACAAATATCCTGATAGAAAAGTATTCTCATACTTACTATTTAACAGATGAAGCAACTAAGGCAAAACAAGTATAAGTAGCTCAACTAAGGTCACACACCTGATAAGTGCTAAGAAGTGGTGCTGTCGGGTAAATAAAGGCAAGCTTCAAGTTTTGTACTATGATAAAGTACGATATGCTTATTCATTGTTGGATCCACATCACCTTAGGCTAAGCACCTAAGATATACATGAAGAATGCCTTTGTAGGCAAATGATTTTTAAAGAATAGAGAAGTATCTCTTCAAATGTACTAGTGGAACAAATTCATGCAGTTTTAGTCTGGTGGTTATGTCAAGGTAATACTCCGTCTTCTTTTCTGTTTTATTTCATAAAATTTCTCTGATATTGGAGCCAGTAAGTAGCCCAGTAGTAAAAAGCTGCAGTCTGCAAAGCTGACTCACATGGGAAGATTGATTCCAAGTTTGCTCTGAAGACCTCAGTGCATATACTTGGTGTGGATGTGCCTATAATCCAGGGCTGGCTGAGACCCTGTTGTGGATACTGTTACCTCTCTCTCTCTCTCTCATTCATAGGAGAAATAAATGTAAATAAAAAAAAATTCCTCAGATATTAATATGGTAACACTCCTCTCTCTTGCTTTAATAGCAAGAACAGTAAATAAGTACCACTGAATTATTCTAATTATACAATAGCTAAATAGTTATACAAAATAGTTTTTAGCAGGTACATGGCTAGCTTTTCTATCTCTAAATTTAAAGTTTTTATTGATAGCTTTTAGTTTCATTTATTGGTTTACTTGTTCTAATACCAGTAATTGATTAGAGATTTGTATGATATTGGTGGAGCAAATAATTTTCAAAATTTATATTTGCTGGAAGTGAAGGAATTGCTGAGACTTCACAGAAACTAAGTGTGTCTAATTCTCTGGATATTTGACTTTCTGCAAGACAGAAAACCTGTCTTAACAGTTATATTAAGCTCTTAGGTATAAAAACAAGGCAATTCTTTATTTTTCAATATAATTAGATTTGCATAATATACTTTAAGAGGGGAAAAAGTATTTATGAACACTGGAATTAAATGTACTTCTTACTACATTTTAAAAAGTCAGAATTGTATTTATTAAAGAAGATGCACTCTTCAATGTATACAATGCATACAATTACAGTAAGTTAGAATAAAACATACCAATATTGGCCTAACCGGATGGTCTAGTCAGTAGTAAAATGAACCACAATGCTATAGCTGCCACAGGACTGATCACAGGCTCAGATCCCCAGGATGGACTGAACACATACCAGGCACAAATGAGAGTGCCCAGAATCCTCAGGAGCAGGAGGGTGAAAGAAAAGGGGTTGCAATGTGACAAGACTCTGTCACTGGTTTTTCTCTCGCTCTCTTTCCC
>NW_006159990.1:5471661-5475646 GCF_000334495.1 Tupaia belangeri chinensis | reverse complement strand
ATGTGAGCACATCCACTTTCTATCATCAACAAAATACTTAAACTAGCACTCAATCCTCTTATTCTGAGTTCTGGCTCCCTAATGAAGTGTGTGTGTATATATGCATGTGTATACCTATATATGTATACATATATTTACAAAGAAGCTTCCAACACTTAGTGGAGAATTGTATGAAAGTAGAGTTTATTTTGGCTCAAAAAATTTGAAATCCATGTGTGGGTTTTCATGATATGAATTTTACTTGAAATTTTTGAAGATCCTTTGTGTTTTGGGTTCTGTATATATTTATACATGTATGTAATATACATATATGCATATCTGTATAAACCCTTGTTAATATCACACCATAGGAAATAGAAACGGTTATATCTTGAATAATGGGCAGGTACGTCTTTAAGCAGACAGTTTCTCGGGCCAATTAAACTAAATGAGTTTTGCGAGGAAAACATTAAGCAAACTTCTTCCTGGATTATTTTTTCTCAAAGAAAATTTCTCGACTAATTGATGTCTTGAAGCTTGTTGCTGCAAATTAAAGTTTATGTCAAATATTTGGCAGTGCTTCAAGGAAAATTATTTGTTTCACCTTGACTCTCTAATTGAGATATTTAGGGGTGCTTGTCTTGTTTTTTATCTGGGAGAGTTGTGGTGACATTGTCTACATGGGATGTTTCAACTTGACTTCTCACTTTTTTTCTTGCTGAGTACTAAATTGTTTTTTACTCTATCTGGCACTCTGTTATTTTTTACTCCCCCCATAGGGTATAGTATTTGTCCTTGAAGAGTTGTCAACTGCAAAACACAAAGAAAATTGTATATCCAATTAAAGTAAGGCAAAACACAACTGTCAAGTAAAAGCCATTAACCCCCCGAGTACCATAATTTTTGGTATACTTGACAGGTCTCTTTGCAGCTCCTTCAATTCTAGTCATTCCCAATTCCCTTTCTTTTAAAGATAATGCTTATGGGACAGTTCCATAGCCTATACTATGTAATGTTGATAAAATTTTGTCAAATCATAATCGAAGCAAAAGTAGCCTATTTATTAGACATATTTTCAAAATGAATAAATAAGGTAGGTTATTTAGCAATGGAATACATAATTTGGATATGGTACACACAAACTTTATTTGTGTTGACTTTTTCATTTATTCACCATGTATACTGACTTCCTACTACTTTCCAGGGAATATGCTAGCCACTGTAAATGCAGTATTAAATAAGGGAGAAGAAAAGTTTACTGTCCTTTGGAATTTACAATCTAGTGAGAGATAAGCAACTAATAAACTCTGACTTAGCAACAATTGTTTTAAGTAGCATAACAGAATAGGACAGTGTGCCACGAGAGCACACAATTTTGAGATAGTAGCCTTTGGCTGACTCTGAAGGATGAGGAGAAAGGGATGAACCTATTGAGAAATAAGGCAATTGCTTTTTACACAGGGGAAATAGCTTGTGTGAGATTATAAGGAAGAGACATGAATATCAATAGTGACGATGATGCTGAGGAAGAGTAAAAGGATGAGAAGAAATATAATTGACATTGGTTGAGAGTTTACTATTAACAGTGCTTGTGGCTTACAGTTACATATTACAGAAAAGGACAATGTGAACTGTCTTTAAAAATAAGGAAACATTTTACCTCCAATGATATGTACCCCAGAATAAGGAGCTCCATGTAGGTCAAAAACATCAGAAACCTTTGCATCTCTTTCCTTGTTTATCTCACTGTATGGACTTTGCACTCAGACTGGCTCCATTCATTGTTACAAAATGGTAGCAAAAGCTCTAGATGTAATATCATCTGGAGGAAGACTTTTTCTGCTTCAATTTTCTATTGTTTATGATTTCTTTTTACATGTAATTGTTGTACATCTTTATGGTATATAATATGGTTTTAAAGCATGCATGCAGTAAAAGTCATAAAGATTACTATGTGTATATATATATATGTATGTGTATATATATATAGTCTCTGGTGTCTACACTTACCTTCCCTTCTATTATATTTTTGAATCTTTCATTCTCTGCCATAGAGTGCAGACATTCTGTATATACTGAGCAGGGATATACAATTGTATGTCTTTAACAGTCTGGCTTGCTTTTCTTAGCATTAAATCTAGATTCATCTATTTAGTATCAAATAAAAAGGTCTCACTTTCTTCAAGACTAAATAGCATTCCATAGTGTATATATGCCACACTCTCTCTTTTAAGAAGAGGAAAATCCTTTTCAAGATGCCCTGAGCTGGCTTATTTATTTATTTATTTTTTGACTAGTCAGAATTAGGACACATGTCTAATTTATTTGTGTTGACTTTTTCATTTATTCACCATTAAATAAATCATTGAGAAGAAGAATGGAATCGAGAAGTGATATGATGAGATTAGAAATGGAAATTAGCAAATTAAGTCCCATGACCACTTCAGCTCTCCTGAAGTATCCTCCTGCACTTAATCCACAGACTGAAAACTCTAGACAAATGCTTTCTTAAAGAACTCTACTAGTCAAAATATCTTTTAAACTTTAAAATAAACTCATAATGATTTTTATAGGAATTAATAATACATTTTTTATTTGAATTAGTGAATAGGAGATTTGAGAAAACTACAGTATTTCATGTATCTTCTTGTTAAAATTTATTTATGCATAATTCTAAATCCTATGAAAAAGGGTGCTGATTTTATTGAAAACAGTCTATTTTCCTTACCATTCACTATGACAATAAATAATGTCACATTGCCTTTACCAATATGAAAAATAGATCGCAGAAGAAATTGAAAAAAGAAGAAAATTTAAAATATTACAGAGGAAATATACTCACTGTCTTGGTTCTTTTTTCATAATATTGATAGCATAATTATAATAGTTACTATTCACTGAGGAATGACTGCCTGGTGGGTGCTAGAAACTACGTATCTTAATTCTTATAACATCATAACTGAGTGTAGTTTTACTCTTATATCAAAAATGAAAATCTTGGGGTTCAAGAGTGTACATACATATAACTGCTATGTGGGAGAACGGGCAATATTCACATCTGTCCTCTAAAGCCATTGCTCTTATTCCACAAGTACCCTTCCTCACTTTGTGTCTTTACTCTGGAAATTCCCTGAGAAATCAGAATATGTTTTGAATGAAAAATGGCTTTTGGAAAACTCTTTAACAATTTACAGCTATAATTCATCTGTCAATAAAACTTGAAGAAGTTTACATTTCTGCTTTTCCTCAATACACCCTAATTAATGTAAATTCCCTATCATTATACTTTTTGTGGCAACTTCACTTCTAAAACCTTGCTAATTTTATTTAATTACCTCCAATTTAGCTTTAATGATTGAATAGCAAAGCCATTTCCTTTCCATGACTTTTTATTCTGGTCCAAGTTAAAGAGTTAGTTTTCTTCTAGGAAAGATAAAGATATTTCTGAAAGAGCAGAGCACAGTTGTCTTCCTATTTTTTATTCTGATTTTTTTAATGAATTTTTTTTTTTACATACTCATTCACTAATGTCCTTTTGTATGCGGTATCATTCATCATACACTTTTGGACAGATATAGTAGTAATAGTGCCAGCCAGTGGTGTGTTAGATACCGCAGCTGGATACCACATGGCTAACAGTGTAGTTTGAGTCTTGGCCCTGCCAGCTTTAAAAACACACTGGGTATGAGAACGTGCATGCCCAAAGTGTTGAAAGGAGAGAGACAGGGAAGAGAGGGGATTGTGACATGACCATTCCCCAAGGGGAGTGCTTTCTCATTTTCTCTCTCTTTCTTCCTGTTTAGCACACATTCCCTCTGGCAAAGAAAGAAAAAATAAAAAAGAAAGATGAAAGAAAGAAAAGGAGAAAGAAAGAAAGAAAGAAAGAAAGAAAGAAAGAAAGAAAGAAAGAAAGAAAGAAAGAAAGAAAGAGAAAGAAAAAAAGAAAGAGAAAAGAAAAGAGAAAGAAAAAGAAAGAAAGAAAAGAAAAGAAGGAATGAAGAAAGGG
>NW_006159990.1:5453493-5471600 GCF_000334495.1 Tupaia belangeri chinensis | reverse complement strand
GGGAAAGAGAAAGCACTTAACAAAGAATACTGGTCACATCTCAATCCCTTCTCCTCCATTTCTCCATCTTTTTGGGAATTTGGACACATTCATGAGCACAGTGTGTTTTTCGAGCCTCCTATGCCAGGATTTGAACTTAGAGCTTGTCTACATGTGATCCTATTCCCCTAACTATTAGGTAACAACGTGACTGTTTTGTTTTTGATATTTTTGTTTTGGGCTTTGTATAAATCATTGTTTTACCTGTTCTACACTTACTCTGCCGTGAGTATATTGAAAATGTGACTATGGGGACCAGCGTAATGGATACATTGCTGGACTCCACATAGTCTACCATGTTTCAAGTTTTGGACCTGATGGCTTAAAAATCACAACGGGCACATGTGTGTACATGCCCAAAATCCCAAGAGAAGAATGGAGGAGAAGTTGTGGTATGTCCATCCCCCAGGGGGTGATTTCTTGCTTTCTGTCTCTCTGTTTCTCCAGAGAGCACACATGCTCTATAGCAAAAATCTCTCTCAAAAAAATAGTAATAATGTGATTATGTGGACTGAATTCCACTGTTATTACCTTAGGTAGAAAATAAAATTTTAAGATATGAAAAAGCGGCAGTAAAGATTTTGGCATATGGTAGATATAGTGAAAATGGTAGACTATACTTTCCTTACCCATAGCCAAACGCTTTGTGACATTGAGTTTATATTTTAGAGAGGCCAGAATTTTGGTTCTTCACTCCCATAATTTGTCATAGCTAGGATAGCTAATGAATAAAAATATAAGTTGTAAGCTAAATTTGAATTTAACTTAGACAAAAAATGATATTTTGGTATAAATATATACTATACAA
Organism: Tupaia belangeri chinensis; assembly: GCF_000334495.1. NCBI lineage: Eukaryota > Metazoa > Chordata > Mammalia > Scandentia > Tupaiidae > Tupaia > Tupaia belangeri. The sequence continues at coordinate 5,470,753 of NW_006159990.1, read as the reverse complement.
TATTTGGGACCTGTAGAAAAATGATAACCTAATACCAATGCAATATAACTCTTACCATAAACCATCCCAGGACCAGGACTGAAATCTTTGCATCACGTAACTTCCCAAAATCCTGCCCTTAGTAAAGACTCAACTGTTGGGCAGTGTTGGTGATGAAAGAAGAGGGTTCTGGTGTTAAGCAAAAATAATGAAAAGGGAAATAAAGTATATCCTTGATAAATATGAAAGGAATTCAAGACATTTGTAGAAAAATAAAATTAAAGTACAATGTTATTTTTATACAAAGAAGAAAACCTCTGAAACATATGTATAGTTTTTCTATAATGTATTTTCTATAAACGTTTTGAAGACTTCTCTATCTGCTCAACTTAAGGAAATATCTTAGGTTCTGAAGTCAGGGCTTGAAGATAGTACTAGTCACTTGTGCTACTAGAAAATGGCAAGTAGCCATCAATGCTTGGGATATGACAAAATATTATAAGTAGTTTCAATGTTGTCAATTGTCTGACCAATCTCACAATATTAGTTCAGAAGGCCTAATACAACTGCCAAGGAGCTTTTGAAAAGTGGATTTTTTTTGTTACCTAAAATATTTTGTATCACATATTATCTTAGCAGTTTTAGGCAATATCATAAAAGCTATCCCTCAGCCCAAAAATAATTCACTTGATTAAGTAGCCGACTACCTAGCAAGCACCACTAAAGAGAATGTCTGGTATTAGTTTAACAAAAGAGGAGCTCTTTTTCCTTGTCTTCTTTGCAAATCTTAGAGAAATATATACTGACAATATCATTAAATGTTGTGACAGTTTATTTTTTCTTTGTGAAATTCAGTATCTGGGCTGAATAGTTCATGCATCTTGCTTATGTGATATGTTTTGATTTGTATCTTTTAAGATATAGAACCAGAATCAAACTGACTCATGATAGTTTCTAGTCATCCATAGCTCCTGTCACCTTCCCTGTTATATGTGACATTTCACAGACAGTTAGTTCACAAGTTTATACAAAATCACCCTAAATATATCTGTAACAATGGGGACAGCTGCAGATTATGTATGACTGGCTATGTCTTGCACGTTCTTCTCATAATAATATGTGATGTCTTTCTCTGAACAAACCATATACCATTTGAACTCTGATCCTTAGAAAATCATCAGAGTGTGTAAAATAAACAGACGACCGAAGATGTCAGACTATTTCTGGAGGAAAAATGTTCACAATATACAGTCCTAAATACTACCTCTGGAGTTATACTTTCTCTAGGCATTTGACTTTAATTAAGAAAGAAAAAATAAGATAATTAAAAACATTTCCACAAAACTTCAGTTTATGGTATTTTAATATGCTACTAAAAATAATCAAAAAGACCATAATACTCCAAATAATGAGTGAGAAGTTGTCGCTTTGCATTATGAAGATGTCGGTTACAAGATATGTTTCTTCACAGGGAAAAATCAGTGAACTCGGACTCCCAAAACCTGTTTTCTTGGTCCTCAGTTTCCACATCAGTGCAATGCCAGCAGTCACAGTCCCGCAACCCTATGATCCTAACAACAATTTTGTTGATTTGGGACAAAACAATAGCTTGAACTAAGTCTGAAAAGATTCTTTTTTGGAAAGATTTTTGCTATAGGGTGTGTGTGCTTGCCAGAGACACAGAGAGAGACAGAGAGACAGAAAGTGAGAAATAACTCCCCAGGGGCATGGCCATGCTACAATCCCTTCTCCTCTAGGGATCTTGAGGATGCATGCCCACAAACCCAGCATGAGTTTTAAGTCACTGATTCCAGGACTCAAATCACAATCGACTACATGGAGTCCAGCAATGTAACCATTGCAATCTGCTCATCCCTGAAACAAACAAACAAACAAAAAAAAACTTAATATACCATATGGCATGTGCATCCATTGGAGAGAGTGAGAGCAAGAAAGTGAGAAACCACCCCTAGGGCAGATAGCCACACCACAATCCCTTCTCTTCTAATCTCCTTTCAGGATCCTAGGCATGCATGCACCCGAGCCTGGTGTGATTTTCAAGCCTAATGTGAGCTATGTGGGAGTCCAGTGACAAAACTGCTACATCATCTGGTGGTCCCAAGGTATTTCTTTACAAACAATGACAGGTAAGGTAAAAACTGACTATTCTGACAGAGAAACAGCATTTTGAACTACTTCTCCTGTCAATTAATTGGAGGAAATATGAAGGAAACAAATTATGGGGGCCAACAGGTGATACAGTGATCACAGGTCTGGATTCTCAACTGCAGTTCTAGTCCTGAACCTGGTGGCTTGAAAATCTCACTGGACTTGTGTGCATGCATTTGTGTCAAAAATATCAAGAGGAAAATGGAGGAGACGGGATTCTAATGTGGCTATCCTCCCTGGAGAATGATTCTTCACTCTTCTTTTCATTGTCTCTGTTTCTCTCCAGTGAGTGTGTGTGCCCTACTACAAAAACCTAAAAGAGAAAAAAAAATCATGTAATAAAAAAATAAAAATGTGGTATAAATAAAAGTTAATCAGCATAAATAGCATACTAGACACAGTGTAAAATTGATTAACATATGTGATAGTCTGGGATCTGTCTATTCTTTGTACATAGTGGGACAGCACACTTGATTTGAAGTTAGTTTTATCATATCACTTGCTTTGAGGACTGAAATGTGAGTAGAAATGATATATCACTTCAGTGCAGGGACAGTCAGAAGATGCACTGTATGTGTTTCTGTTCCCTCTGCCACAGGCAAAAGTAGTATTCCAGAAGATAGTATCCCCTCATCAGCCTAGGTTCTAGCTTCTGAAGAAAGGGCAAAGCTTGGGGCTCACAGACTATTCCAAATAGCAGGTTTAACATTTAAAATTGTGCTCTTTGGGGCCAGGTAGAATGAGATTAAGAAGCTAGATCCCACATGACCTGCATTGTTGGAATCCTGGACCTGGCAGCTTCAAAATCATGCTGGGCACATGTGCCTGGATGCCCAATATACTGAGACAAGATTGGAAGAGAAGGGATTTATGGTGTGACCATCTCCCCCTAGGGGGAGATATCCCACTTTCTCCCCTCTCTGTCTCTCTCTGATGAGCACACATGTCCTAAAGTAAAATTTATAGAATAAGAAGAAGTAACTGAGGTTAAACTAATATAGTCTGCAGACCTATATAGACACAAATAAATTCCATTTTTTCTTTTCTTTTCTTCTTTTTTTTTTTTCCCCTACCCATAGGATACATGTGCCCTCTGGAGACAGAAAGTCAGGCAAAGTGAGAACTCATTCCCCAGGAGGATTGCCACATCACAATCCTTTTCCTTTATTCTCTTCTAAGGATTTGGGCCATGCACACACAGGCAACTAGAATGAGCTTCAAGAAACTAGGTCGAAAACTTAAACAGCCGTTGGCCATGTAGGAGTCTAGTACTGTAAACACTATGCCACCTGCTAATCCCATGTAATAGAAGTTTTAAAATAACAAAATACTGCTTATAATGTAACATCTTAAACTTCAATGAAGAAAACTAAAGGAATAATTTCAACAGAATAAATGTACACAAATGCTTTCATTAGAAAAGAAAAAATATGATGAATATTGATGAGCTAAATGTCCAACTGAAGGACATGGAAGAGAATAAGAGAATTCATTAAAGATGCATAGAAAGAACAGGGTAATAAATACAAGATGAGTAATTAGTTAAATGGGAAAAGAGATATTAGAGAATCAACAATGGCAAAGTTCTGCTTTTTATCACAAGATAATAAAAATAATTTTCTTAGGAATGATGACATGATTACAGATATAATATACATTCAATATCTATTGGAGTGTCAGAAAAGTCATGGTGTATTTTTTCTATGTTTTCCTTTGCAAAATAGCATCACGATTTTCCCAACAGCCTAATACATAGAAAATGTACAGAGCTACAGAGCTTTAGGTTAAAATATTTGAAAATTTAATACTTGAAAATGTAAAAGAAGTTGAAGTTGTTGGCCTAGCAATAATCTGTACTATTTTGAAAGGAATTCATCAAAATCCTGGGCAAGAAAAACTAGAAAGTAATGAATTGCAAACTTCCTAGCATTCACGTAGATTCAGAAGAGCTTGTGTTCCCACTCTCTAGAAAGAAGAGGCCTTCTAACATACAGAGCGTTAGGTGAAGTTAAAAATGATGTAGCATTGTAAAATGAACCCTTTTAAACAATCTGTGTGGCAGAGGAGAAACAAACAAAACAACATTTATAGGAATGCAATAAAATTCTGTAATCGACAGAATTTACAATGTCTGTCATTCTAGGTATCCAATAAAAAAAATCTACCAAACATGCACAGAAGCAGGAAAATATTACACTTAAATAGAGGATAAACAATAAAAATAGACCACAATAATGGAATTAGCAACAAGAATGTGGAAAAAAAAAAGGCTATCATATGTTCTGTATGGAAAGAAAGCAGAGGAAAACAGGAGCATAATATAGAAATAAAAGATTAGAAAAGACTCAGAAGCAAAAATTTAGCCTCTGAATCACAAAATTAGTTCATTTAGAATAGCAGCAGATTAGACACTGCAACATAAAACATCTGTGAACGTAGACAGTGACATAAATTTTTCAAAAAAGTTCAGAAGAAAAAAAAGTGAAAAAATGGCATCAATAGATGATAGCAATTGTTCAAAGAAATGTGCAAGTGAAGGTCCAGAAATATAATCAAGGGGATGGTTTGAAGAAATGATTTATGATTTTCTATTATTGATCAAAACAATAAAACCAATGGAAAACAATAAGCTTAGTAAACCCCTATGAGAACAATTATAAAAATATCCCAAGTAACATTGTAATCAAATTGCTGAAAGCTGGTAATAAAAGAACAATTCTAAAAGCAGCCAGAAAAAAAGGACACATTATTTATTTATGGAAAAGGAATTTAAGATTTGTTGTGTATTTTCATCAGAAACTGTGGAAACTAGAATATTGGAAAATATTGTTAAAGTATTGAAAACAATAAGCCAACAATCTAGAATTCTTTAGTCAACAAAAGATATGTATATAAATAAGAAAGACTTTCTAAGACCAACAAAACCTGTAAAGTGGCTAAGGAAGTTCTCCAGAAGAAAAACTATAGCAGATGAAAATTCAGAACTATGTAAAGTAGGGAAAATAGAGAAAAGATGTTTTTTACATTGTACTTCCTTTCATAGGTGATGGACTAGGCTAGCAGGTGGCATGATGGTTAAGGTGCAGGATCCCAGATGGTCAGCTCCATGGTTTGAGTCCCTGTCCTGGAGGCCTGAAAATCTTGTTGAGCATATGTGCATGATTGGTGCCCAAAATCCCTAGAGGTGAGTGGAGGAGAAACAATTGTAGCATAGCTTTTCATCCAGGGGTGATTTGTGACATTCCCTCTCTCTGTCTTTCTCTGTGTCTCTCTAGCAAGTACAAGTACCTAACACAAATATTCTAAAAATGAAAGAAGGAAAATATAAGTGATGGGTAGCTGCTTAAAATAAAAAAATAAAGAGTATGACAACAAAAACGGGGAAAGGAGATAATGAAAGACTGATGTTGTAGATCTTCAGTTATATATGAACTGATGTAATATTTTAAGATAAGCAGTCATAAAATAAAGATGTATATTGTAAATGTCAAAACAGTCATGAAAAATCAAAATAAGGGACCAACAGTTAGTGTAAGGGCCATGTCGCTGGACTCCCATGTAGTCGACTCCCATGAGTCCCGGACCCAGTGGATTAAACTCACGGCGCGCCCGTGCGTACCCAAGATCCCAAGAAGAGAATGGAGGAGATGGGATTGAGGTGTGGTCATAACCCCTGAGGGGTGATTTCTCGCTTTCTGTCTCTTTGTCTCTCTCAGGCTGGCTGGTGAGCACACGTGCCCTATAGAAAAACTTCTCCAATAAATAAAGAAATAAAGAAATAAAACAAAAATACAGTGAATAAGGACTGGATACTGGTAACATAGTCTGTGAGGTGGACTCACATGGGAAAGTTCTCAGTTTATATCCATAGACTTCCCAAAACATGCCAGGCACACATGTATCCATGATCTGAAAGTGGCTAAAGCTGAAGATTGATTATAGCATGAACTGCTTGTAGGGGTGCCTATCTTACTCTTTCTCTCTGTCCTCTGTCTCTTTTGCTCATGAAATAAAGAATTTCTTAAAAATTATATATATATATAAATAATAGTTTAAAAAATGGAGACAACATTTTAAAAAAATTGCAATCCACCAGAATGCATGGTAAGATTTTTAAAATAGCAGTTGACTGCAAAGGCAATATTAAATATAAATAACAACTAACAAGATAATATCAATAATGTATTAAATTTAAAAGGTCTATATGCCCTAAGTAAAAGGCAGACTTTTCTTACAGATTGTTTTAAAAAAGACCTAGTTCATTCTTGTCTACAAGGAGCCTATTAACATATAAAGATATAGATATATTTAAATTAAAAAAATGGAACAAAGTATGCAATGTAAACATTAATCAAAGTAAGCTAAAATGGTTGTATTAAAATGAGACAGGTAGTTGTAAGAACTGGGAATATTACTAGGGATAAAGAGAGACATTTTACAATGATAAATGGATCAAGTCATCAAGAAGACATAAGAATTCTAAATGTGTTTGCTACTGATAATGAGCTTGAAAATACATGAAGCAAAACAAATGGAAATGGAAGGAGAAATGGATAAACTCACATTCCTTATTCAGTAACTGAGAGAACAAATACAAAAAAGTAAGGATATCAGAGACTTGAACAGTGCTCTTAACCCACTAATGAGCAGTTACAGAACTAGCAAACAGCAGCACAATACACCTTCAAGAATATACGGAATTTTCACTGATTTGGATTATATCCTGGACCATAAAAGAAGTCTGGGTAAACTTTAAAATATTCAGCTATCACAAATTATGTATTCTGAACAAAATGGAATTAAATTAGAAGTCAGTAACAGAAAATATTCTAAAAAAAACCCCTGAATATTTGAAAATTAGCCAGTATATTTCTAAGTAACCTATAAACCAAATAAGATCTTATATACAAAATTAGAAAATATTTTGACTTGAATGAATATGAAAATATAATATAGCAACATCTGCAGAATGTACATAAAGCATTTCTAATATTCATATAATAGAAGAAAGGTCTGAAGTCAATCATTTAAACATTTGTCTTACAATAAGAAAAATTCAAGTTCTTAAAAATATCAGAAGAGGGAACCAGCAGTTAGCGTAATGGCTATGTCGCTGGACTCCCACGTAGTCGACCGTGGTTCGTGTCCCGGACCCGGTGGCTTAAAACTCACGCCGGGCACGTGTGCGTGCGTGCCCAAGATCCCGAGAGGAGAATGGAGGAGAAGGGATTGTGACGTGACCATCCCCCCTGGGGGGTGATTTCTCGCTTTCTGTCTCTATGTCTCTCTCTGTCTGTCTGGCGAGCGCACGCGCCCTACAGTGAAAATCTCTCAAAAAAAATAAATAAATAAAATAAAATAAAATAAAAAGAAAAAATCAGAAGAATAAAAATAATCATGTTAAAATTAGAATAGGACATTGAAAACAAGAAAACCAGAGAAAAAAAAAACAATAAAACCAAAAGTTAATTCTTTGAAAAGTTTAATAACCTTGATCAATTTCTAGCCAGACTGATCAGAAAAAAAGTCACCATTTTCCAATTATAAAACACTTTGTGCTAATATAATCCACAACTTATTCCTTATATGTAATGCATTCTACAACAAATTGTTTAAAAGACAAAAATCACTAAAGCTCTTTCAAGAAGAAACAGATTAACTCAGCAGCTCTATATTTATTAAAACAATTGAATTTTTGGATTAAAATCTCTCACCCAAATAAAGAAACAAATAACAAAAAGTAAAATTCCAGGCCCACATGTTCTCACTGATGAATTTTATTAAACATTTAGGTAAAACAAAAACAAAATCAAAACCCAGTTTTCTTGTAGAAATATTAATAGAAGAAAGAACACAACGATTCATTTTATGAGGCCTGTGTTTCCCAGATATCATTTTAAAAAAGAGTTATTACAGGAAGAGAAAATTGCAGATCAACATCTTTCATGAACGCAGTTACAAAAACGCTTAATAAATGTTAGTAACTAAAAACTCAATATATTGAACCAAGATAACACATCACAAGCAAGTGAAATTTAGCCTTGGAATGCAAATTTTATTGACATTAAAAAAATCAAGGAATGTAATTTTACATCTCAATAGGCTAAAAACAAAAAGAAAGAAATTCATGCTGTAATATCAAACTGTGACAGAAAAATAATTTCTTACAACTCATTATTTTTTCATCAGAAAATACTCTCAGCAAACTAGAAATAAAAGGGATCTTGCCCCTGCCACAGGACAAAGAGATAGGGTACCGCAAGGGGAAGGCTGCGGATTGAGAAAGGACAAACAAATAAAAGCAAGGGTCAGGAGGACCCAGCGTCTCTGCTGGAGGAGGCTGGGCCCCTGAGCTGTTCTGTGCTCACTCTTTTATAGGGGTGCGAAAGCCGTGTGCTTCAGCTGTGGAGCACCTGTGGTTCTAGCAAGCCTCTCCTGGCCTTCTCTGGAAGATGCTCAGGTTTCTTCTATCTGTAAAGCCCAGCAGTAGATTGTATCTTTGTTTAGAGCTTTCACATGCCCTGAAACTATAGCACAAAAACTGTAACTACTTTAAGGTTCTTTCTCAGAATAATAAACGGGAAAAGTAATGCCTTTACAATGTATTTTTAATCTATGTTGATAAAAATTTTATTTAGTCCGAATATAATATCAAATAACTACCATTGCTTTCATTTGTCTTCTCTTTATTGGTGGTAGAAATGGTCATCTCTACAAAATTGACTTTTTTGTCTTTATTACTATGTCATGTCTGTTTTGGGGTGAGTTGTGCTGTTATTCCTCTAGCTACTTAAGGCAATGCTTAGCTTATGTCACGGTAGCCTTTCTTTTCTTTGGATAAAAGTATTTAAATGCCAAATTGTCCATGTGGCGACAATAACCCATATTTAGTAAATGTTCACTAAATGCCAGATGCTTTTCTAAGTGTTTTAGTTAATCTGATTTAATCTACATAAACATTTTATGACAAAATTATCATTAGACTGCCATTTTATTATGACATAATTAATCCAGATCAGGAGAATCAGTTTGGGTGTTGGTGAATGCTCTCAGCAGAAAAAAAGTTGTTGAGGTGTTACACTGCAGGACCAAGTGAACAAAATGAACAATTAATGGGACTGCTTGGTACAGGAATAAGATTGGGTTGATGAAAAGGATATTAATTCACTTGCTTTTTGGGACGTAGAATACAGATGCAGTTTTGTCGGTTTCCTTTTGTTTGTTTGTTTTTTTTTAAAGTAGGGTTTGGTTTGTGCAAGTCAGCACAATGTGCCAGGGTCTGTCCTAAGTGGAACTCTTAAACCTATATTCTATTGAAACTAAATATTTATGCAGATATTGTCTTTCACCTCCAACACAAATGCTTAGTAAACATAAATATGAGAAACAAAGCTTATTACATGGAACTTAGCAATCATCGCACTAATGGTTTTAAAAGAAAACTCCAAAATTATATGTCACATCTGCTATTGTGCTTATGTCCTTCCTCACATAGTTTGTGGAAAATGGAATTAAAGTACGAGTTTTCTTGGCTGTAAAAATTATGAAATCTATAGTTGTTTAATAATACACATTTTCTATGAACTTTTTCAAGACCCCTTTATATTATGGAAGTACCAATTTTGGTGGTAAACCTTGAGGAAACTGAGAACTCCTATTTCCTGTTTCTTAGAATATTTTCACTTGAAATCCAACCCCCAAGCAGTGAAGAAGCCCAAACTGTCACGCCATGGAGATATTCAATAGCTATCATTAAATTTTAGTCACGAGATGAGTCATTTTAAAAGTGGGTCTACTACCCCAGGTAAGCAGTACTATGTTAGTAATCATTAGCTGACTCCACCAAGTTCTGCCAAAATAATAATTTATCATAAACTTATACAATTTGTGTGTGTGTGTGTGTGTGTGTGTGTACAATAGCCCTAAATTTTGAAACAGCAAGTTGTACAGCTGTAGCTAACTGGAACAGTTACATTCTTGGTTCTGAAATTCCAAGCAGACTTCAAGTTCTAACCAAAACAGATATCATGATATCCTACTTTTTCAACTTACTGAGGTCTTTGTTAAAAATCAGCATCCTGCTAATAAGAAATTAACTTTTTCATACAGATAAAAAGTGAAGATAAGACATTCAAATAACTTGTCTCAAATCACACATGTGGTTAATAGCAGAACTAAACTTAAAGCATGGGTCCATGGTTCATGATATAATCTTCTCTCCCAAAAATGTTTGTCTAAACCATAGATCTTTTCTCCATTTCCTTAGATTCCTGCAGGATCTTGCGAAGAATCTTTAGGACCCCTGAAATTACCTTTTTTCTAGAGAGGGTTTTCAAAGTTTCAGCAAATTCTCTAAGGAATCTGGAAACCCCAGACTCTGTTGGTGTAATTTCCAATTATCATAGAAAACTTCTGCTTCTTTTTTAAAAACTTTATCTTTTTCTTTCATAAGAGAAAGAAGTAGAAAGAGAGATTCAGAGAAACACAAGTACTTCCAATGGGCTCCCTGTGCTGTGACCTACCTCCAGCCTCAGTCAGCCTGGATCACAAACATTCACAGGTGCACCTGGCATGAAAATAAGCCTTGGAGTGGAATTTGGTATCCACCCGGGTAGGTGCAGTTGCACTACCATGGCACCACGGTCTGGCTCCTTACAGAATATTAAAGTGAAATAAATAATTGCATTTTCCTTTGTAAAGATATGGTACATGTAAACTGATTGCTATAGTCTGAATGTTCTTATTCCTTAAAAAGTCATATGTTGGAATACCTAATAAGCTGTACAGTGGTGCTGTGAGATGGGACCACAGATTATTAGATCAGAGGGGCTCTGCCTTCGTGAATGAGATTAGTGCTCTTGTATAGAGGCTGCAGAAAGCTACCTTGCCCCTTTCACCATCAGGACATAGCAAGAAAACATTATTCATGACCCAGAAATCTGTGAATACCTTGATTTTGGACTCCCTAGCCTCTAGAACCCAGAGAAATGAATTTCTATTGTTTATAAGATGCCGAATTTATAATTTTCTGTTACGGCAGTTGAAAAAATGAAGCCCCTGTTGTTTAGATTAATGACTTATATTAAATCCTCATTACTTAATTCAACAAATTAATGGATAGCCTACTATGCGCCAGGCATTCAGACATGAATGAGATATGGCCCAAGCTGGGTTTTCTGATGACTTTTCTCTTACCTCACGATGCCTTCTGATCCAAGGGTTGGGCTTTGGTAGACATATGCTGAACAATGCAGTATCTGCCTCACTAAGAGTTTTGTTTTTTGTTTTCCCTACCTTAGCCTGAATTCTAAGCATAGTATTAAAAGCTCCTTTTGAACTTTAGACTTTAGACAAAGCAGTTCTATAAGTAAAGAACAGTAACTTCTAAACAAATAGCCAAAAATGGCAATATATAAATAGTAATACACATTTGATTAAAGAAAAAATTACATGGTAGAGACCTTTCAGAGAAAACAAAAACGGAATTCCAGGTGAGGAATTGGGTCTACAGGGAAAGCCTCATGGAAGAAACCTGACCTGATCTGAGCTGCTTGGAAGACAAATTTGCTTTATCAAATAGAGAGGAGGAGCAGTTTCTAGTGAGTAACAAATGAAATTGGTAAGAACAGGTCATTTCATTTTTATTGATAGTCTTCTGAAAATGCATTTTCAGAAAGAGGCATTACAACTTTTCCTTTTCTTTAATTGTACACTCAGCCCCTAGTATCTTGTGCGAATGAGATACATTAATATGGAGAGAATGAAAGGGTTGAATTAATAAAGAGTTTTAACCCCTTCCTGGTCATAAAAAGCCCATTTTGATCATTGTTTTTAATGCTCTACTTGTTTGCTAACTGGGCTTTTTCTGGCTTGCTTATCTCTTAGGTGAAGTAACTTTGACAAAACTACTGGTTGTACTGACTCCCTGAACGACAATGAAAAACAAAAACAAAAACAAACCAGAAAAAACAAGAAATGATGTCTTTCTTTTGTTAAATATTCTGAAAGTTAAACATATGAGTTCTTTGTGATTCTCTTTTCTTCTGGATCAGAAATACAAGAATGAAGCCTAATCTAAAATGACATTTCTCAATGGGGACTGTTTCTATCTAAACATATTTCCCTAGATTTAATATTTAGGACAAAAAGTAAATTTTTACTTTGCAGAATTTCATAAGACAAAAATATTCACTTTTTTTTTTAAGAAATTGTGACTACTAAATGTATCTTTTTTTTCACTTTTTTGCAAAGGTTAGAACACAATCATGAAATTAAAAAAGCTAAAAGTTTAGGTCTTATCACAGAATGCATAGGCATTTGATAAGTCTATAATTTTACTTAACTCATGACAGTCAACAAAAATGTGTTGAGAGTACATATTGGGCTCATTTATTGAATCATTAATATAAATAAATTCCATTGGGAAATTACTGTCACATAATACAACTTGCAGTCTCTATTTAGACACTGGAAGTTTCTTTTACTCAAGCACATGGTTTCCCTGGAAAAAAGAGACTTCCATGGTTGAACTGGATGTGTCCTGGTAGAGCTGACCAGGAAAACATCATGCTTCTGGTTCTATCATTCAGTTAGCCACAGGACCTAACGCTGATCAGAACATATATTGTTTCAATTGAGATACCTTTGAAAGTGAAAGATAAAGCTTTTAATAATTGGAGAATAATAAACGTACATAGGGTGAACTGGGACTTACTAACTTGAACTAGTGGTGGATGTGTCCTAGTAGAGCTGACCAGGAAAACATCATGCTTCTGGTTCTATCATTCAGTTAGCCACAGGACCTAACGCTGATCAGAACATATATTGTTTCAATTGAGATACCTTTGAAAGTGAAAGATAAAGCTTTTAATAATTGGAGAATAATAAACGTACATAGGGTGAACTGGGACTTACTAACTTGAACTAGTGGTCATCTATCCACAGGCAATAGTTTGTGATAGAAGTTTACCCTTTCCTTGAAACTTTTTAAAACTCTACGAAAAAGAACTTTTTTTCTCTCTCAATTCAGAGCTATAAGGATGTAAACTTTTAAAAACCATTTTTTCCTAAGTTTATATATTTATTTTATTAGCAAGAGAGACAGAAAGAGAGAGGGAGAGAACTCCCAGTAAGGTCTTACAATGCAGTTCATCCCAAACTTTCAGCTAGTCCCAGATTGTGAGAAAGTATGAGCCCAGGGTACTCAGTAAAGTATCCAGACTTGAACTGGGAACCTTCCCACATGGGATTGCCTTGTGTTTTACCTCTGCTCCTCCATTTGGTCCTGAGGCTGTGAATTTGACATCATCTGAAACTTCAGTCACCAATAATGTGTGGATTTTTAATATGACCAATTTATTTTATCAAAAATAAAAGGAAAATATTCTGATTCATCCTTGATTCCTGATTCTAATTGCCCAGAGAACTACCTTTCCCTCATTAACTGGTTTTCAAGTTAAAAATCTTTTAATGTTCTTTAAAAACCTCTGGGACTAGAAAAAGAATAAGAATGTAGTTGGGAGGGGACATATATTATCATTGCCCTCTTTTTTTCTTAACTTTCACTTTTCTCTTTGACTTTCTTTTTTGGATCACCTGAGCTTGTTTTTTTCCTCACAGATGGGATAACTGTGCTATGAGGAAGGAAGCTGTAGACTTATCTATACTACATTTTTAAATAATCTTCATCCTATAGTCTCACAGTAGAGTAAAAAATAGATAAGAGATAGATAGATAGATAGATAGATAGATAATGTCATACCTATTTAAAAAGAAAAAAAATATAGGACTAAGTATGGTACAGTGATTATGTTGCTGATCAAGAGAAGCCAGATCCCACATTTTGACAGTGGTTCAGATCCCCAGCCTAGTCAATCTAAAGCATGCTGGACACAGCATCCAAATGCCCCAAATGAAGTATTTGGTGTACTGGAGAAAGGGGATTACAGTTTGACCAGACTCTCCAGAGGCTTCTCATCTCTTTCTCTGTCTCTGTCTCTCTTTGTCATATATGCACGTGCATGTGTTCTATAGTGAATAAATGAGGAAAAATATTTAAGTAGCAGAACTATTAACAAATGTTCAGAATATAAGGTAATGTTAAATGTTGAAGATGAATATGGGCATATCTTGATTTAATTATTGTTCACTCTTTGCATGTCTTCAAAAAACCAACTATATCCCACCAAAATACACATCTATGATATACTAACCAGAATTAATAATTATTCTTTTTTTTAATTTTAAGAAATAATCTTTATCATTTCATTGTAGCCAGCTTGCTCATTAGGAAAATTTATTAGCTTTTGCGATAAACAATTTTCTGTAGTAACTAGAGTAGTTTTCTGCATATCTATTGCTAACAAGCCAATGATCACATCCTGCTTATAAAAAAAATTCTGAATATTTTTGTCTCTTTTTGGTAACAAGTCCATTTCTTTAAAATTTCCTTCAATCTGTGTGCTCCCTAACATGCTCTCAGCATATTTATTTTACATTTGATAAAGAAAGTCACAACTTGTTACTTACAACCAAAAAATAAAACAAATTAAAAAATATTTATTAAAGGAAATAGAATCAGAGAACAGATTGCTAGGCAAAAATCCTCAGAGAAATGTGGAACATTTGGAATCAGTTATCTGGTTGAGTACCTCACATTCTGCAATGAGAGTCTATTATACATGCCCATAGCATGCAGTGGAAGACACCTAATTAAATAACTACCTTATGTTACTAGAACCAAAGATCTGCTGAGCCCAAAACTCTGGGATCAGGGGACATAAAGATAAAAAGTAAAAGGATGAGGAATTACAGGACTACAGAGGTGGCTTCTGAGGTGTTCATGATTTAAAGTAGAAGAATAACAAATTATCTTGAGACACAAAATGAAGCACATAGAATTCCCTGATTATGAACATTTTTTATCGTTTTAATCTGGTAGGCTTAGTCAAGGTCCAAAATTTGATTCTTCAGGTTTCTGAATCATTGTAATTTCTACTGAATTCACAGCCTTGACATAAATTTTATGTAGCAGAAGGACTTTGTTGAAAAAGAATGGGAGAAAAATGAGAACATGTGAGAAAAATCAAAATATTCAGAGGACCTCCAAACATTCTAGTACATTTCCAAGTAATAATCCCAGAGACCTGAGCACACTTTTGTTTTTCCACTAATCTTCCATGCTGTTTCTTCCTTGCTTGAAAATACCATCATGCTCCTTACCTGAGGAAGCACACTTGTGAGGATGGGAGCAGCAATGGCCCTGCCCTCTTGCCTCTCTCATTACTACTAAGTTATTTCAGTCAAATAATGACTAGCCTCGTGAAAACTTGTGAGAGGGAGGTTAGTGTTTGTAAAACCAAGAGTAGAACTGAATGCAAGTTACTACATGTGTTGACTTTTCCGGTGCTCAGTTGTTTCTGTAACTTCATTACTAGTGGTTCTGAAAGCAGTTAAAATCTCAGCTGATGTGTTCTATAGATTTTCTGGGTTCCTTAGTACGAACCTGAATCTAGCAGTTGACAACAATGTTGCGGTAGTAGAAATCACCTGGTGAAATAGATGAGAAAAATTTAACACCAAGAATTTAAAATGATGAAGAAAAAATGTTCTGTGTGTGAATCATCATCCCAACTTCAATGTATATTTTACATGATAAACCAGAAAAAAAAATGAACTAGTTTTATAAGGCAGCTGTAAAAAAGGTGCCACAAACTGAATGGCTACAAGAAAAGAAATTTTTGCCCCATAGTTCTGGAGAGTAGAAGTGTGAGGTCAAGATGTTAGCAGGTCGATTCCTTCTGGGAGTTGTGAAGAAGGATTGGTCCCACGTGTCTCTCCCAGCTTCTAGTGGTTTACCGGCAATCTTGGGCATTGCTTAACTACAGAAGCAGCACTGTCTCTGCCTTTAATTTTACATTCTGTCCTTCTGTGTGCATGTCTATTTCTGCATTCAAATTTCCTGTTTTCACAAGGATACTAGTCATGCTGGATTCAGATTCCCCAATGACCTTACCTTAACTTGGTCAGTTATAAAACCCTTTTACCAAATAGTCACAGATGCTACAGATTAGGACTTCAACATCTTTGCAGGGAACACATTTTAATCCATAATTTCAACTGAAGATGTGAAAGATATTTTGGCAAGTCAAGGACCAGTATATTATTATAGCATATCATGACTTAATTTCTCTATGCCTGGTTATTTGGCTGTTGAAACACACAGAGTTCAGTATATAAGGGTGAAAGCTGCTGTTCAATTTCATGTTAGAGCAGGTTTGTTTGGGGGGATGAATTTTAAAGTCAAGTACGCAAATATTTCTTCATTTATCTAGAGTCGGTTTATGTCTTTAAAAAATTGCAAATTGATGCTTAGTCATTTTCTTCCTCATTAAAACTAGGAATCAGGACACGGCATGGTCATGAAGTAGTGACACAACATTCTGCAAAGTTGAGCCTACAGGGTAAGTTCCTAGGCTTGCATCTGCATGTCTCCCTGTGTACGCTGGAATGTACACATGCTCCACATGTACTTCCACTTGAGGCTGGCTTGGACTGAGGGCGAATCGGAGTGTGAAGTCCTGGTTGGGATGCTTATCTCTTTCTTTGTCGTGCACTCTCTCTTTCACACATACATACCTTCTCTCTTTCATGAAAAATTAAATAAAAATCTAGGAGTCAATTGATAATTCTAGGTATGGGGAAAGTAAGTAAGTGAGTTATAAGGGAAACAGTGGTAAAATCAGAAATAGGATGGTGCCAGAGAACACGTGATTAAAAATATGCAAAAAAAAAAAGAGGACCTTGTTTATGGTGGGTGGACAGGAATAATCCTAGGAGAAGATGCTTAGCATTTTAGAAACATAATTTTTATTAAAAATGATATTTTTTTTAAATGGAAGAATATTAGATAATTGTCTACCAAAGTTGTCCTTAACATACATCATTGGTCTTACAGCTGCTACATAGTAAACCATCAAGCATTTGTCAAATGAATGAATAAATGAACTAATCAATTTTTTTCTTCTTTCTTTGGAGAGGTTTTTTTTTTTTTTTTTTTTTTTTTTTTTTTTTTTTTTTTTTTTGTAGAGGGTGTGGGCTCGCTACAAACGAA
>NW_006159990.1:5373315-5453472 GCF_000334495.1 Tupaia belangeri chinensis | reverse complement strand
CAGGGGGATGGCCACGCCACAATCCCTTCTCCTCCATTCTCCTCTTGGGATCTTGGGCACGCATGCACATGTGCCCGCACGCACATGTGCCTGGCGTGAGTTTAAGCCGCCGGGTCCAGGCCTCCAACCGCAGTTGACTACGTGGGAGTCCTGTGACATAGCCATTATGCTAACTGCTGGTCCCATGAACTAATCAATTTTAAATAGAATATACAATAGCAGATATTGTATTCTCTTAATGCATGGCATAGTAAAACAAAACATAAACCAATAAACAAGTATATTTAGAGAACTATGAAGGGATAAGACATAATGAGCTAACAACCACAATCATGCAAACCATCAATGGCATAGATAGAAACTCAGTAGTCAGCTGATAATGTGGGAGTCTTGATGCCATAATGATGATGAATATTGTCCAGATAAGAGAATTTCCCAATTTTATAATATATACACAAGCAAAATCAATTGAATTTTATCATGCCACTGAACAACAGTTTATGAAAGCATTAATGCTTTCCTTGTGGCTAAGCATTTGGTGTTATCAGATCATTAACCAAACAAAACAGAATACTGTGAATACCAAGATTTGAAGTAAACGTGTGATTTTTTTTTTGGTGATGCTTATACCTTAACATAATCAAATCCTAAAGTAGGAAAATTTAAGGTAGAAAATTAGATTATATCCTGTGCATCTCAACATTATTGTGTCAATTACTTCAGACAACCAAAGAAAATAAATTAGAATAAGGCTTAATCTGTCAGCACTCATACAACTTCTAAGAATTACAACTTTGACAATTAATATCATTACCTGAATGTATTATTTTATATATTTTCTTTGTGAATAGTAGTTTATACCTATAAAATGTAGATAGTCTTCTGAGGCATCAGAACTTCTGCTGACTGTTGCCCCAACAACACTGTGAAACCCTTCTTTCACATAGCCTCTTGAGTATATCTAGTAAATGTGCTTTATCTCTGTGTGTGTCTATAAAATTTAATTCTGTTAACAAAGTTACCAAGACAGTGACTTTGCTTTGGAGGCACCAAATTCCACAAGTGGAATTAATGATGTGCTTAACGCATCTTAGTTTAAATCTAAACTAATAAACAATGAGAAACAAGCACTGCAGAACATTAAGTTGCAAAAGTTACTATTAACATCTGTTCCTGAAAAGCTCCAGCTACCACCACATTAACTGAAAGGATAACGTATGAGAAAACAAAGTTGATTTTCCAATTAATTCTGTTGAGTCATCCTGAGCATTAGATAGAAAAGTCACCAGGGCTTCCTCACAGAAAGAGCACTTATGGAAGTTCTAGTTGGGAGAGATGTAAACATTGGGCCACCACAGACCTTTCTGAAATAATTTGATACAGAAAATAACAAGTCACTTTAGACTTAATTTGTTTCCAGTTTAAAAGTTTGAATTTTGAAGCTAGCATGTGGGATGGTGGTTAAATGGACTCCCATATGGCTGACCACACGGTGTGAGTCCCAGAGTTGATGGCTTGAAAATCATGTCAGGCACATGTGTGTATATGCCCAAAATCCCAAGAGGAGAATGGAGGACAAGGGATTGTAGTATGACCACCCATCCTGAGGGCTGATTTCTGACTTTTCCTTTCACTGTATCTCTCTGTCTCTCCAATGAGTACATGCATCCTACAGTGAAAACCTAAAGAAAAAAAAACAAAGTTTGAGTTATATTTTTTTCCCAAAATTCTGAAATATACAGAAATACCAGAAATTGATGCGTTTCTTCATTACGTACATTTTGATCATTTTCTTTTATTTATAGGTGAGAATAAATATAGCATACTTTTAAATAAATAAACAGAAAACTAGAAGAAAATAATTTGAAACTCATACAATCCTATGTCTCTAACAGCTTACAAGTGCAGTGTTTCAAGGTATAAAAAAAAAAAAAATCCACAAACACAGACCGTCAGTTTATTTTGAATATCAAATGACCCAATGAATATATGAAATACATTTCTTCAATGTCACTAAAAATATTCTGTTCTCTTTTACAATAAACACAGGACAATTACACATAAAGATGCTTGATTACACATGATGATGTGTGCCTATATCTGAGTATGTTTATGAGGGTACTTCAAAAAGTTATGAACAATGGAGTTAAAGTGAGTTTATTTTTGAAATACATGCATACTATTTTTCAAAAATGCATATTCTATACATTTTTTCAGGACCTGGCATGTGCATATGCATGTGTGTGTAATTTTTTGTGTGATTTGAGAGAGATTTTTGCTGTAGGGTGCTTGTGCTCACCAGAGAGACAGAAAGTGAGAAATCACCCCTTCCAACCAGGTGGGATGGCCATGCTGCAATCATTTCTCCTCTATTCTCCTCTTGGGATCTTGGGCACACAAGCACAGATGCCCAGCATGAGTTTTAAGTTGCCGTATCTGGGACCTGAACCACTGTTAACTACATGGGACTCCAGCTACGTAGGTATAACACCATGTGCTGGTCCCATGTGTGTGTATTTAATATCAGTTTTAAAATTGCTAATGATAAAAGAGAGTTTTCTCATTTTTTTTTTTTTTAGAATTTTTTAATTTATTTATTTGCTTATTTAAATTTGACCAGAGACAGACAGAATGAGAGAAACTAGAGAGATATAAAGTCAGAAAGCAATCCACCACGTCCAGGACTTGAACTGTGGTCAGCCATGTGGGAGTCCAGTGCCCTTAACCATGGAGCCAATTGCTGGCTCCAGAGTTGCCTCATTTTTAATAAAACCCACCCATGCACCTCAAGATGTTTTTTTCAAATATACTTTAGAAATTATGCATGTAGTATTTATTAAGGAGTATATCCTTAGAGCATGCTCATTATTGTTTTTTTTTTTTTTTATTTCAGCCACTCAAGCTCACTTGATTTACTTCTTATATAAAAGGTCATTTGACATACATCTTGGAGAACTACAGTATGACTTTTCTAACTCTTTTTATTTTCTTTCTTCAGTGTTTGTAAAAGATGTTTCTTTCTATATGATAGTTTTTATGGATAATTCGATATGTATTTTTAGCCTCATGAAATTATGTGCTTAACTAGCCCAGTCATTGCCTACTGATACATACTGCATCATATACAAATTATTCTTTTTCTTAAAAAATAAAACTTCAAATTAGCAATATTTTGAGAATTCCACTTCTATGTACTAAGTAGTGGATCTAAAAATATATAGTTAATTCTTGATGTTTATTGATCATTTTAACAATATCTATTGGGCCTCAGATCTGTAATACTCAGTCTTTTCTTATATACATTTAAATGAAGTCAACTATAGCTGTTAATAAGTCCTAAGAAATAATTATGTTTGTTCCAAAAATATAGTTAAATTATAACAATATTTAGATCATTCTAATAATTTAAGTAATCTTCAAGACATAAAAGGAAGATTTAAGAATGAAGGCTTGATTTTGATAACTGAAAAACTGTGCTTTAACATTTTTAAGATTGCAGTATCCATTTTATATACATGCCTGGATTTCTTTCTCTTCATTAGTTTAGTCAACATATATGCTTTAAGCATCCTTTATATGTAGAACTGTAATGTCATTGAGACACAGTTAAGAATGCTACTGAGGTGCCAGTGAAGGTTCCAAAATGAATTTCACACTTATTTTTATACAGCAAGTTATGACACTAATTTCACAGGTTAAATTAAAGTATTATTTTTAGATATTAGAGAGTTGAAAACAAAACTAATCGCTTCCTTTGCTAGTAAAAACAGTGAAATAACTAAAATCATACCAGTACAGTTCAGAAAATTATGCCAAAAAGTCTTATTTATAAACAAGATTATATCCTATTTATAAGTAATAATCCAAGGCTTTATTATATAAGACAGATATAACAATTCCTTTGAAATAATAAACAAAGCAAAGCAATGACAGTCCAGGGTTTCTAGTACTCATTAATTTTGTGGCATATTTTAAATATGGAATTATGTAAGTAATAAAAAAGAAAGTAATTAAAAGTATCAACATTCAAATTCTATTACAATGATAGTATGCAGGAAAATGAACAAAGTTAAACCAGTTTAAAATGAGAAATGATTAGACACTTTGATCTTTGAAACATCAACAATGAAAAAGTTTAAATAGCTTATAGATTATTAGAATTATGTAAATAAAATAGAAAAATTGTTTAAAAAGTGATTGAATTTTAATGTATTATTAAGTGAATATAGTCATGAGACAAACTATGAATCAAATATTGAACAGCAAAGAAGTTGTTTAAGCTTTTTTTATTTTTGTCCTGATGTAGAGCAAGTGTGTGCTCAGGTATGAAAGTGAGAAAGAGGAGAGAGAAGCGCTTTGACCGGATCTGGTCTCACCACAATCCCTGTTCTCTAGTCCTTCAGCTCGCCAGGATCTTGGGAATGAGCACGATGGTTTCAGGTACTCTGGGCTGGGGATCTGCACCTATAGTCTGTCATGTGGCCTCTAGCAGAGTCCAGCCTGCTTAGACTGTGCTACTGACACTGGGGCAAATGTGTTTATTCTCGAAAAATTCTAGTACCACATTTGTTTTCCAGAAACCATATACTGATTATAAATATCAGTGATTTCGTTGTTGTCGTTTGCCTTAGAGTGCATGCGCTCTCCAGAGAGAGACAGAGAGAGGAAAAGTGAGGAATCATCCCCCAGGGGGATGGCCATGTTGCAATCTCTCCTCCTCTCATTCTTCTCTCAGGATTCAGGGCACATACACGCTCCCTGTGTGAGTTTCATACCACCAGGTTCAGGACTCGAACAGCAGTCAACCACATAGGAGACCAGTGCCTTAACCACCACGCCACCTACTAAACACATAAATGTCAATAGTCTAAATAAAATATACCTAAACATCAAAACTAAATGTACATGTGATTTGTGCATGCACATATGTTCATATTTCGTTACTCAGTAATAAAAATAACTTTTAACAATGAACTACTAAACATCGATGTTCTTGAATATAACCAAAATTTTCCTTAAAGGAAAGATTTATTATGATTAAGTTTAGAAGAAGCAAAACAAATTATTTTCACATACAGCTAGAAAACTTAAAGAACATAAAAATAAACCTCAAAATAAATGTATAAATTAATTTAAAACATAAATATGACATAGACATAAGAAAAGATTAGATATTAGTAAGGAAGCTTTTAGTTAAGTGAGGAAAGCTCCGACTCAACTAGCTAGATCAATGAGATGTATTATCTAACAGAATGGAAAGCCCAAATACAGGGCTACTTTGTGCATAGTGTATTCAGGGCTCCCATAACTGTGTTGGCTGTAGCCTTCCCCATATCTTAGTCTTTGTCAAAGTTGAGCTCTACGAATGGGTACAACATGGTTATAAGATTCCTCGGATTACTCGTCCAGATATGATAGCATGTCTATATGCGTCTTTGTGTCCTTTCTGAGTCGTAGAAAAACTGGCCCCACAGACTGTCGAATACATTTTGTCTCATCTTTTGCCCATAAGCTTATACCTTGCCTATGCCTAACCACTCAGTCAGTGGAAGAAAAGAATAAGACTAAGATGATTTGCTTAAACTAATCAGAATTTCAATCTCTAGACTAAATAAGTGCCTCCCCTGAAGCATATAACTATTTGGAGGATACCAAATCTTTAAACAATAAAGAGAAAATGTCTTCCAAAATAAGTTGATGCCTAAAACTGAATTTTACTTATTTGGGAAAAAAAAAAAAAAGCTGTTCAATGTATAGCTATATTATAAACTTTAGGCAAAATATTCAAATGGATATCATGAATAACTATATAATTCAGAAGTGATAAACATTTGAATGGTACATAAATTGATAGGGCAATCCATGGTGTGTCAGTTAAGGTGGCTGTATCCCACACGGTTGAGTACATGGTTTGAGTCCTGGACCCAAAGCCTTGAGAAACAGGCTAAGTGCATGTGCATGCATGGCCAGAATCCAAAATACTCGGAACCGTGGTAGAGAAGGATTGCAGCATGACCGTGCCTCCCGAAGGGTGCTTTCTCACTTTTTCTCTCTCCCTCATCTCTTTCTGGTGAGTGTACAAACCTGACAAAAATAAAAAAAAAACAAACAAAACAAAAACCAAACACATAACTTGAACAAAGTGGATGAAATGAATGATCAAAAAATACTAACTGTAACTAACAAAAGGAGGAGAATATTTAAACAAAGAGAAGAAACTGTCCAAAAGTATTTCTAACTTGTTCTTCAGTATTATAGGTAAACGTTTAAGCTGTTTCAGAAGGAAGGAAAAGATTGAAAGCATCCTGATTACTTTTCAAAATTAGCATAGCTTGTATCAAAAAAATTACATAGATTTTAAAATGCAGAAAATTGCAGACCAATCTTACTTATGACTATGGATGAACCTAATCTACCAGGATTAGGTTCAGGTGAAGCAGCAGAAAATGCAAAATTGCAGTCACTTAAGATAGAAGTTTATTTCTCTCTCATATAGATGAAGTTCGAATATAGACAGGTTGAGTCTCGTTTGACAGCTGCATAAACATTAGGGACTCTCACCCTTCCTGCTCCATTGTCCTAGAGTGAGGCTTCCAATTCAGTCGTAGTCTCGAATGAGTGTAGGAGCTCCCACTATAACATACAAGCTCCAAACTGAAAAAGAAGGATAAATAAAGAGATACCTCCATGTAAATGAGGCCCATTTCAGAAAATATCTTAGAAGTTACACACAAAACTTCATGTAAAGGACAAGTTGTTTGTTGCACAGCTAATTCCAGATTCAAGAAAACTTGAACGGTGTAATTTAGCCAGTCACATTGCTGCTCAAAGAAGCAAAGGCTCTGAAATAAAGCATGAGAGCTTCTACCACATATGCAAAAATAGTTAATAGGAAACTAACAAATCTAATCCACAAATGCATTAAAAGAAAATGAAAACAAGATAAAGTTGACTTTATCCCCTAATGCAAAGGGAGACTAATATTCAGATGTCTACTTGCAGCATTCATCACATCACTAAATCAAGGCAGACGGATCATCTACACAGATTGCAGACGATGAATTGACTTGATTAAACATCAATTCCTGAAAAAAAGGTTATAATTAAAACTATGACTTACCATGATAAATAAAGCTGAAAACAAGTAATATTATACCTAGAGGAAAACTTTTAGTCTCTTATTTTATATTGAAAACATTTCAAAGATGTTTACTGTTACTAATATTTATCATTCTTCTGAAACGGCATTTTTTAGGTTTGTGCGATGGAGTGTATATGTTTACCAGAGAGACAGAGTGACCAAGACAGAGGGAAAGTGAAAGATGATTCCCTAGAGGAATGACCATGCTTCATCCCCTCCTCTTCCATTTTTCCCTTAGGATTTTGAGCACACATGCATGCATTCCTGACATGGTTCTCAAGCCTTCAGGTCCAGAACTTGAATTGCATAGTCAGCCACATGGGATATACCACCTCAACCACTACTCTACCTGCTGGCCCCAAAAGTATTTTATATTTAACACATCCTTAACATTTTTTATTATCAACACAAATTAGATAATTACAGAGAAGCTTGTGTGGGTGGTGGTGGTGGGGAAGCCCTTCATAGGAGTCTTGCCTATTCCCATACAAAGCTGTGGAGAATTTAGTCTTCCAATTTAGAATAACCACTCAAGATTATTTTTAAAAAGAAAAAAAGAAAGGAAAGTGATCCACAATCTTTACTAATGAAATAATATTTATTTTCCTCTACAAAATTAAAAAACAAAATTGAAAGTAAAAGCACCCATCCATTAATATTTCAGAGATATATAAAAATTATAGAAAATAGTATTTTTTACACCTACAATGAAACTGAAAATTAAATACATACACAGTAGCAATAAAGAAAAAAATACCAAGGACTAAATCATACTAAAGTACATAAAACTTATGTGGATAAACTATAAATGTTGAAGATGATGTCAAAAAATATTTGAAAATGTGGTAAAGGATAACGTTTTATTTCATTCATTTAACAATTATTTATTGACCTTCTGTTATTTGCCTGATCTGATTCCAGGCACTAGGGCTACAATAGATAACATGTTTGGCTTCATTTATTTATTTATATATATATTTTTGCCAGTGGGTATATGTGCTCACTAGAGGGGTGGGGGAGACCCTTCTCCCACTTGGGGAGTAGTGACATCACAGTCCCCTCTCCCCCACTTCTCCATTCTGCTGCGTTTTTGAGTGCACACACATGTAGCCCAGCATGTTTCTCAAGCCCTTGGATCCTGGACTTAAATCACAGGATTCTCCATTTGGGATCTGGCTGCCTTTACTACCAGACAGACCACAGAGCCAGTCTGACAACAGGATATTTAACATCATCTTTTCTTGGAAGCATACTGTTAAGGGACATCCCTCAAACTTTTCAAATAATAAGAAAGATTGTGTTTATTCAAGAATATCTATGGGGAAACTTGAATTTGAATGTTTAGAAAAATCCTTCTCGAGGGTGCAATTCAGCTGAGACTCAAATAACCAGGAAGGAGAAATATTAATATCTGGGTTAAGAAACATTCTAGCTAAGGAAATAACATTAAAAAAAAATCAAATGGAAAAGCTAGCTATAAAGAAGGGAATCATAGTATTAGAGATAAATTATTCCTTTAATTGGCTCATCAGTAGACTCAAAACAGCCAAAAAACAGTCCATTGCAACAAAAATCTCAGCAGGGTTATATGTACAAATTAATAAATTGATTAAAAAATACATAAGATGCCTAAATAAGGAGAATGGTCAAGTAATTTTGAAATAATAGTTAACAGGAACAAAATTAGAGAACTTACTGCACCTATTTGAATGCATAATAAATGTATCATGATCTAATGGTATTATATTCATAAAATGGTGGTCATTATGTAGCCATGTGATAGACTAAAGAGCTCAGGAAGAGACACATATATGGTTAATGCATTTTTAAAATAAAAGTGCAAAGGTAATTCTGTAGAAGAGGATAGTTTTATCAATAAATGAAGCTAGAATATATGTATATTCATATTCAAAAATAAACTTTGTCCATATGTCATGACATAAACAAAATGAACCCACGTTTGTCATGGAATTATTATCATAATTTATTATTAGAAGTTCGATATGCTCGTCAGAAAAAATATCCTAAATGTGATGTGGTCACTCTGCATTCTTTCTTCCTCATTTTCTACCTACCATCAGGATTTGGGGCATGTACACATACACAGACTCATACAGGCATCTTTTTCAAGGCTCCAGTCCAAGACCTGAAAAGCAGCTGACCATGTGGGATGCCACTTCTCGTGACAGGGCTTCACCTGCTTCACTGTGAGGCTGGCCCACCATCATGGAATTTCTACAGGCATCATAGGAATACAGAAGTCTTACCTTGAATATCATTCATAGTAATTATAAAAGAAAACATGTCTAAATTGGACTTCCTCAAAGTAACAACTTCTGCTCTTACAAAAGTACTATAAATAAAGAGGAAAACAATCCACTCAATGGGAGAAAATATTTGTAAATGTTATATTTTGTTCAGAATACATAAGGAACTCTTATAATTCTATAATAAGAAAAGAACCAAAACAAGTTGAAAGGGAAAAGAAGTAAAGAGTTAAACAATTATCTTATTTTTTTTAAGTATATGAATGGATAAGGAAACCAGGGTACGTGCATGTGATGGAGTACTCAGTATTGAATAATTCTTTAATCGCTATGCCAAGAGAAGATGTCTGTCACAAGTGGCTGGGATATGAGTCCATTGTGACATACAGACAAAGCTGTAGAGTTGAAATCAGATCAATGGTTTTCAGAAGCTGGCCACCTGGAAAAGAGATTGACAATGAGGCACAAGGGAAATTTTCAGTATGATGAAAATATGAACTCATAACTTCATTGAAGTAGTGGTTCCTCACTCTAAATATTCATGAAAAGTTATAGAATTGCACTATAAAAAAGTTTTATCTGTATTTTATACCTCAAATACTGGACCAAAAAAAAAAAAAAGGAAAAAGACCAAAAGTACAGAGTTCTGCTTATTCTAAATCAACGTATGCCCTCTGGATAAATGTGGCCCTAAGTGCTAGGTTCACCTCTCTGGATAGCAGCTTTCTTCTTCCTCATTTGGACCATTATTTTCTATCTGGTTTGTACTTTTAGAAAGCTGTCATGTGTATTTTGTCTCCCTTTTTAGTTGTCTGCAGTCAGAATTATTATAGGCAAAAGTTAGGTATGTTTTTTTCTGTATCACAATAAGCTGCACAACTATGTTAGGTCTCTAAAGCACTGCCATTAGCCCAATCAGATTGTACAGATTGAGACCATACAAGAGACAGAAAATTGTCTATGGACATAAAGCTTTCTTCAATTATATTTTTTGGCTTCTTGTGAATGATTAAACGCAACTATTTTATTGTCATCGCAGAAGGAGTCTGATGGGATCTACCTGCTATTATACCTAGAATAGTATTAAGATTTCAGAAACAGCTGCACCTGCAAATCAATTAGCATAGTAGAATCATTATCAGAAGCAGGATTCTATATATGGCAGATAATGCATCTGTACTTTGATCTGTTAATTTTGCCATTTGATTATAAGGTCTTATGATATTTGTTATAAAAGCCAAGAACATAAAAAATAAATGGTAAGGTAACACTCCATTTTTATTTCTGTGATCGAGTCTTTATTTATATCATATTTTCTTTCATACATATATAACTTCTATCCCCATGTATCCATAAACAAAATAAAATATTCAATAAAATTCTCTCTACTTATGTGGGTACTAGAAATAAAAATAAATAAAAGGGAAAAGATTTTGCCCCTCAAGGAGCTTTAAAAAATCCAATAAGCACATTTTAAGTATTCGAATAATTCTAATGTAATGTGAAAATTAATGCTACAGAGATGACCACATACCAAAACTCAGTTAAGAGTCAGCAGGTAGTGAGGCACAGGACTCCCACATAGCCAATCATGGTTGAAGATCCGGACCTGGCTGCTTAAAACATGTGGGAACGTGTACGTGCTTGCCCAAAATCCCATGAGTAGAATGAAGAAGGGATTGTGGTGTGGCCATCCTCCCTGTGGGCTGATTTATCACTTTCTCTCACTCAGTCTCTCTCTGTTTCTCCAGAGAGAACAGTCACCGTATAGCAAAAGACTTTCCCCAACCAAAAAAAAAAAAAAAGTTTGTTAAAATTCCAAATAAAATGCAGTGTATTGAGAAATATTCAGTGGTGATCCAATTTTTCCTGGCATAGTTATTCCTCAATTACCTTCTGAAAGACATATATGGAAGAGATCTTCCCACTTGCAAGAGATCATCTGAGTCCATACCAAGTTCTCTAAGATATCAGCTTCTTCCTATCCAATGAACAAAAGGGTTATTGAATACTATATTAATTGCACCAAACTCAATGTTTACATGTTGTAACTTAAAAATAATTTTTAATATTATCACTCAGCACCCAAGGCTTGTTGTTCTTATTTTGGTTGTCTAAACCGGGAGATTTAAAATGACAACTCTCAGTCAAGCTATAAAAACAGTGTGACTATGATAGTCTATACTAGCTTTTGTTTATTTAATTTTGTCCATGGCATAAACTCTAATTAAGGACCGTGGTGTACAGTAGCCTACTTGCACCTGTTCGCAAAAACTGATGATATGTAATTTACCTCAGCTCCACACTCAGTGACATTATGCTGGTAGCACAGGAGAGGGTACACTTAAGAATGACAAAAAT
Organism: Tupaia belangeri chinensis; assembly: GCF_000334495.1. Taxonomy (NCBI): domain Eukaryota; kingdom Metazoa; phylum Chordata; class Mammalia; order Scandentia; family Tupaiidae; genus Tupaia; species Tupaia belangeri. The sequence goes on along the minus strand of NW_006159990.1, from coordinate 5,441,703 downwards.
TGGGAGAAACCAATCAATAGTGCAGTGGTGAAACAAAACACTCTGCAAAGTAGTTACTCATGAGGAAGATTCCAGGTTCAAGTTCAGAGACTGCCCTAAGTTTGCCAGGCATAAACCTGCCCATTATCTGGGGCTGGCTAAAGGCTGGGGTAGATCCTGGTATCTGGACTGTGCTGGGGGTGCTAACACTCTGCATTTCTTTCTTTCTCTCTTTTTCATGGAAGAAATAAATATAATCTCAAAAATAAGTAAAAAATCATCAAAGATCATTAGAGATGTTTTAAAACACAAGAGATTTATTCAGCAATATATAGTCTACTTAATGGCATACTTCCCATTATGAAAACACATTGGACATGAATGTATAGACACTTACAGAGCTGATGCAAATTACAATATTTTCCTGGAAATCCTTCAGATGCCACTTATAAAGGCCATATGTAGAGAAACAGATTATCCCATGGCATGGAAAATACTTTGAACTCTGAAACATGATGAGTTAGCAGCATGAAAATAAAATTTGCAAGTCAAAAAAACTTTAAGTCTCTATAGATATTTGTGCTTATATTCTTTATGCATATTTTACTCATATATATGTGTGTGTATATATATATATATATATATGTAAATATGTTTATATAGTTTAAACTGTGTAATGAACTTTGAATAATCATCATCTTGGAACAACTTGTAGGAGACAAGAGCACGCAGAGGATCCTTTAGGGTGGGGTCTGCAAGTTACAGACTTTCTGGCCAGATCTAGCCTTGAGGCCTATTTCTCTGCATCCTTTAACTAAGAATGTCCTTTTACATTTTTAAAGGATCATAAGGAAGCAAAAGCAAAACAAAGAGTACATGGCTTAGACCATATGTGACTTGTAAAGCCTGAAACATTTACTGTCATGCCTTTTGTAAAAGAAGTTTGTCACTCCCCACTTTACGGCAACAGAAATATAGGGATGACAATAACCTAACTAGAGTGGAGAGATTTTTCTAGCAATATAGAGGACTTCAGATTCTAATTGAGCCATTATAGAACTGTTTGGTAAGGTGATAATGTACTTACTCAAAACTAGCCCTTTTCTGAGAGGTAATAATTTCACAGCTTTACTAAATCAATTAACTTTAGGTCAGTAGCTAGGGCTTTGCTGTCATCATGATATCTAAAAAATGAATAATCAATTTGACTTAAAGCAATCAATTTAAAGTAATGCTTATCTATTAACCTAAACAGATCTAAAAATAGGTAGCTGTATATATTTGCAGAAACACCTTCTATAAATTTGTAAAATATTACTTCCCCCAAAATATTTTATAAATCCTTTCTTCAAGGAATAAAGCAACCTAAGTAAAGCAGCCAGGATGTAAGATGAATTTTGCCATCTATTGGTTGTATGACCTTGGGCAATGAATTGAATGTTTCTGTCCTTCATTTCTTTCCTTCATTTATCTAAAGTGAGACAAAATAAAATAATTTATAATTTACTATAATCAGGATTAAAGAATATTATGACAAGAAACCACAAAGAGTTAAGTATTCAGTAACTGTGTAAGTACCAATAAATACATCTCTAAACTAGGTCTTCTATTTGTAGTTATTGACAGTCATTGGCTGATAAGTTACTAAATTATCTCTTTCTCAACTGAGTATAGATCAGCATAGCTCGCTAGGTATAAAATGATTCCAAATCAGGGACATTTTTATCTCTGTACTTGCTATGTAATTGTTTACAAATTCAGAATGTGGCTACTTTTGATTCTTAGTAAATGATACACATACATTTTTAAGAATTGGCACTTAGATTTAATAAGTGATACATTTTAGGAGTTGACTGTTAAAGCATTGCTGACTTTGAAGAGTTAAGGAATGCCTAACCCCTTTGGATTTCATTCCATAATGTCAGAAATCATGAAATTCACCCCCACTTAATGTACTTTGTTTTCCCTCTCTATGATGTTTGGACATCCATGGTTTCCTTTTGTGATATGGCTAAGTGCTTAAATTGTTTGACTTAAACTGTCTCTAAAGCCTCTGACAATGCATGAAAACCAGAGACTAAGACACCATTATTATCCTTTCAGAGCTTTCCAAATAACTTAATGTCTAAGAGAATTAGATTGGAAAAATAAGTCAGTCTGAAGAAGTCTGCTTATCGCAGATACTGTACCTCTCTATGACTCATTCAGGAGAGAATTTAATAAGTCCCCAGCACCAAAGACAATGTCACCTTGTAACAAATGACCGTAATTGAAGCTTAGGAAAAGCTTCATAAAGAAGCATGTCCTTGCTTGGCCTCATTCTGCAACTGAAGGGGAATAGGAGTACAAAGCCCTTTGTGTATTCCAGAAGAGTAAACATCATCAGTCCTTCATAAGAGGTCATAGATTCCTGCATTTCTGTGGCGTTTTGACCATTTGAAATGAGAAACCTGTCAGGTGATGTTGAGTATTCTGAATTTCAAACTCTATTAGATTTCCAGGGGAGTGAAGTAATAAGTAGTTTTAAGTTCAGCAGTGTGCAAGGCAGTGCCACATGACTTGGATTCTGTTAACATAAGAGTGATCTGGTTAGATGGAATGCTCCCTGGGATGAAATTTTAGTTTTCCCTTTTGGAGTTGAAAATAAAAATAATGCCATTTTCTCTCTCACCGAGGTGCTCTTTTGTAGGCTTCTCTGATGAAGTTACAATAAAACCATATGGATGAAATAAACAACTTTCTCATTCAGATCCCCTGTGTATAATCCACATCAACCTAATGTTTCCAATTGACTTAAAATAAAATTCAGATGCTTGAAATCTATAACCATGGGAAGAAGGGAAATGGGGAAAGCATACAGAATACATAGAGGACACAAGGAAGCCTATAAAAGTGCACACTGCCTTTTCACACTTTAGGACAACTTGTGGTCAAATAATATCTTCATTCTGTGCATTGAAATCTGATGGTTAAAGCAATGTGACTTAGACTGCATGTATTCCCCTGTGAAAATAAAATCTAATTAAACATCTAACATTGGTTTCACTGAAACAACCAAAAATAGTACCATAAGAAACATAGACTTTTAGAATGCAGGCAGGGACTTAGAGATGATCTATTCTACTCCAGCATACGGTAACAAAACAGGCAAAGCAGAGAGCATTAAGAGACTCCGATTTGCCTAAGTCCTTTTTTGTTCTGTTTTGTTTGTTTTACTGCCAGAGGGCACATATGCTTGCCAGAGAGAGAGAGAGAGAGAGAAAGAAAACGGCTCCTTTACAGGACATAATCATTCCCCAATCCTTTTTCCTCCATTACTCCTTTCTGTCAGGATCCTGGGTAGGCACGGACTTGTACCTAGAGTGTTTTTCCAAGGTACCCGTGCCAAAATTCGAAAAATAGTCAGCCATGTGGGATCCAGCACCTTATAATAAATGCACAACACATAACACTGTGCTATAGGGCTGTTCCTGTCAAAGTTGTTATTATTATTACTATTTAATATGTTTCATCTTTTGTAGAGGAAGAAAAGATTTTCCTGGACCCTCTTAGTGTTTCTACTTGGGTCTGGGTGGTGGGGGGCGGGGACAAAAAAGACAAAATAACAGAAGAAAATCATATAAGTGTATTTAGTAAGTGTTATGTGAAATGGAACCTACATAAGAAAATGGTGACCCAAGGGCCGGCAGGTGGCATAATGGTTTAGGTGCTTTTCTCCCACAAGGCCCACCATAATTCCAATCCCAGACCTGGCAACTTGCTTTCTCACTCTCCTTATCTCTTTTGCTCACTCTCTCTGTCTCTCTCTGGTCAAAAGAAAAAATAAAAAGATGAATAAAATTAAATAAAAGAATTAAAAAGAGTGATGACCCAAAGAAAATATAAATTATTTAATTTAATGAATTAATATGTTTATTATTTTTCTTCCAATTCATGATGGGGCATATGCCCTCACAGAAGAGAAAGGGAAAGTGAGAAAGCAAGCCATCATATTCAGGACTCAAGCTGCTCTCAGCCACGTGCGAGTCCAGTGTCTTTAGCACCATGACGCCTGCTGGCCCCAACCTGTATAATTTTTACACTTCATTTGATGAAGAAGTAGAAAATCATAGAGAAATAGCATTGATTTAAAAAAGTATAATCTAATGATAATATACTATAGAAACATAGAAATGCCTATTAAGATTTTTCTCTGTGAATCTGTGACATTGCTTACCTTCAGGTACAGGAAGGAAAATTTATATGTGAGTCTTAGAACCTGTTTCAGGGGAAAGCTAGGAAATCCTCCCTAAGTTTTATAAACTGATTCAGACGTGTAATAAGGTGAGAGGGACGTCCTTGCTTTTGCTTACTTCTCAAATACCAATGTGCAAGTATTTCAAGGTAGTGTGTCCTGAACCCTATCACTTTCAAACAAATATGCTTTTTAAGTCATAAGAAAAATGTTGATACTTGCATTTTGGTTCAAAGGATTTATTTTATAATTTAACTTAACTTTCAAGTGTAGTACATGAACTTTGCATTCTTTTGCATTAATTTAATTAATGCAGTCTTTTGTAGCACTTGAGTAAAATTAATTGATATTGATGACCCTATTAATTTAATTTTTTACTAGCTTAAATACTAAGCAGATGGGGCTGCATTTTTATTTTGGTTCTGAGCATACAATTTCCAAAATACATAAATTATTGCTATATAACATAAGTTGTTACTTTTACTCTCTTGAATCTTCACCTTAAAATTGAACATATTTGTAGGAAAAAAAAACTGGTTCTATCTTTAAAAAAACATGCCGTCTAACAAAGGACATTTGGAGAAGGGATACGGAGGTAGAACATTGACAGGATGGGGAGGTGTGGTGTTATCGGTTGAAGATATTTTGATCAATGGGACTGGGGAGAAATGTTCACATATTGAAATGCTCACATTGTAAGCTAAACAATGGGATTGAATGTATATACAAAAAAATAAATTAAATAAAAAAAATGCAGTCTAGATAAGATCAGAATAATTAAACCAGTGCTTTTGACTTTATTAACTGTCTAAAAAAGTTTCATCCAAGATTTTAAAATTTTTCGTTTTACCTAATATATTTAATCCAGATGAAGGAATAGTCAAAATGTCTTCAAAACGAGCAATATAAAACTGTCATTTTATTGTTAATAATTGAAAAGAATAGAATGACAAAAGTTATTTCTCAGTTTTATTCTTCACAATAAGCTATTTACAAGGTAAAATGAGACATTATGTGATTGAACTATTGGCACATGGTATTTGCTCAGTATTTAGATCACTTTTTCTTTCTGAAAAATACATAAATGATAAATAATTTTAATGAACATTTAGAGATCAAGTTTATTAATTAAATGTAATAGGGAGACTCTGGCATTTAGAGAACTTTGAGACCAAATGGAGTAGAGTTAGCAAGGACCTTTCTGTTTTCCATAGAAGTTTATTTTCCCTTCTTTAAGATACAGAGAATAGTGTGTGTTCTATTGACTGAAAGGACATATCAGCACACTATGGAGACAAATGACTAACATATACTGCAGGTCCAGTGTTGGGAACCTAAGATTTTAGAACTATTAAGTCAAAATCTGTAAAATATGTCACCTGAGTGATTGTACTGTTAATGGCTCCATTTTCTTGCTCTGAAAGCTTTCAGAAAAGAATTCCTCTGCACAATTTTTAAGATGCCTTTTGTTTGTTTGATATTAGATGTTGCTTGTTGATGTTTGTGTCAGCTTTATTCAGAAGGCTAAAAATGAAAACAACTGATATGTCCAACTGATTAATGAATAAACACAATGCCATATATTCATATGATAGAATATTACTTGGCTGTCAAAAGAAAAAGTACTTAATCATATCATAATGAGATCAACCTTGAAAACATATTATGTGAAAGAAGCCAATCACAAAAGACCACATATCATGTGAGTCTTTTATATGAAATGTTCAGAATAGACAGAAAGTCGATTAGTAATTTCCTGAGGGAGGGAATGAGTGGTGATACAGTGATTCCTAATGGGTATGAAGATACTTTTTGGAGTGATAAAAATGCTCTAGAATTGAACACTGCAAATAATTGTGCAGCTTTGTGAATATATTAAAAATCATTCGATTAGACATTTAAATGGTGGAAACATATGACATGTGAAGTATTTCTCAATAAAGATGTTTAAAAAATCATCATGACAATTTAAAAGGTAACAATTTGATTTAGTTAACATATTTTATCTAAAAAAGAAATTGCAAGAGGGCACATGTACTCACAGGAGAGACACAGAAAGTGAGAAAGAAGAAAGTGAGAAAGCACCTGTTATGGGCGATGGTCACGCTGCACGCTGCAATTGCTTCTCTTCCATTTCTTCTTTCAGGATTTTGGGCACACACACACACACACACACACACACACACAAAGTCATAAGAAAAATGTTGATACTTGCATTTTGGTTCAAAGGATTTATTTTATAATTTAACTTAACTTTCAAGTGTAGTACATGAACTTTGCATTCTTTTGCATTAATTTAATTAATGCAGTCTTTTGTAGCACTTGAGTAAAATTAATTGATATTGATGACCCTATTAATTTAATTTTTTACTAGCTTAAATACTAAGCAGATGGGGCTGCATTTTTATTTTGGTTCTGAGCATACAATTTCCAAAATACATAAATTATTGCTATATAACATAAGTTGTTACTTTTACTCTCTTGAATCTTCACCTTAAAATTGAACATATTTGTAGGAAAAAAAAACTGGTTCTATCTTTAAAAAAACATGCCGTCTAACAAAGGACATTTGGAGAAGGGATACGGAGGTAGAACATTGACAGGATGGGGAGGTGTGGTGTTATCGGTTGAAGATATTTTGATCAATGGGACTGGGGAGAAATGTTCACATATTGAAATGCTCACATTGTAAGCTAAACAATGGGATTGAATGTATATACAAAAAAATAAATTAAATAAAAAAAATGCAGTCTAGATAAGATCAGAATAATTAAACCAGTGCTTTTGACTTTATTAACTGTCTAAAAAAGTTTCATCCAAGATTTTAAAATTTTTCGTTTTACCTAATATATTTAATCCAGATGAAGGAATAGTCAAAATGTCTTCAAAACGAGCAATATAAAACTGTCATTTTATTGTTAATAATTGAAAAGAATAGAATGACAAAAGTTATTTCTCAGTTTTATTCTTCACAATAAGCTATTTACAAGGTAAAATGAGACATTATGTGATTGAACTATTGGCACATGGTATTTGCTCAGTATTTAGATCACTTTTTCTTTCTGAAAAATACATAAATGATAAATAATTTTAATGAACATTTAGAGATCAAGTTTATTAATTAAATGTAATAGGGAGACTCTGGCATTTAGAGAACTTTGAGACCAAATGGAGTAGAGTTAGCAAGGACCTTTCTGTTTTCCATAGAAGTTTATTTTCCCTTCTTTAAGATACAGAGAATAGTGTGTGTTCTATTGACTGAAAGGACATATCAGCACACTATGGAGACAAATGACTAACATATACTGCAGGTCCAGTGTTGGGAACCTAAGATTTTAGAACTATTAAGTCAAAATCTGTAAAATATGTCACCTGAGTGATTGTACTGTTAATGGCTCCATTTTCTTGCTCTGAAAGCTTTCAGAAAAGAATTCCTCTGCACAATTTTTAAGATGCCTTTTGTTTGTTTGATATTAGATGTTGCTTGTTGATTTTGTGTCAGCTTTATTCAGAAGGCTAAAAATGAAAACAACTGATATGTCCAACTGATTAATGAATAAACACAATGCCATATATTCATATGATAGAATATTACTTGGCTGTCAAAAGAAAAAGTACTTAATCATATCATAATGAGATCAACCTTGAAAACATATTATGTGAAAGAAGCCAATCACAAAAGACCAAATATCATGTGAGTCTTTTATATGAAATGTTCAGAATAGACAGAAAGTCGATTAGTAATTTCCTGAGGGAGGGAATGAGTGGTGATACAGTGATTCCTAATGGGTATGAAGATACTTTTTGGAGTGATAAAAATGCTCTAGAATTGAACACTGCAAATAATTGTGCAGCTTTGTGAATATATTAAAAATCATTCGATTAGACATTTAAATGGTGGAAACATATGACATGTGAAGTATTTCTCAATAAAGATGTTTAAAAAATCATCATGACAATTTAAAAGGTAACAATTTGATTTAGTTAACATATTTTATCTAAAAAAGAAATTGCAAGAGGGCACATGTACTCACAGGAGAGACACAGAAAGTGAGAAAGAAGAAAGTGAGAAAGCACCTGTTATGGGCGATGGTCACGCTGCACGCTGCAATTGCTTCTCTTCCATTTCTTCTTTCAGGATTTTGGGCACACACACACACACACACACACACACACACACATCTGGCATGCTTTCAATAGCACCAGGCTCAGGACTTGAACTATGCAGTTAGCCATGTGGGATCCAGCCATCTTAATCACCACACCAGCAGCTGGTCTTTAATGTTTAAAATTGATAATTAGTGTCAGACAGGATGAAAACCAAGCTTAGCAAAGGCTATCTGAAAATTTTAAAATGATCTATTGAAAACTAAAAATTAAATTCAATAATGTGAATTTTTAGTATTCTTAATTATCATCATTTGGAAAATTTGATATATATATATATATATAATTTTAATAGAACCTTGAGAAAAATATAATTTAAAAATGTGTGTCAACTAAAAGGCACAATAATTTCTTTTTAGTTTTAATCAACTTGATTTATGGAAATTGATCTACTAAATAATAATAGTAACTTGGTATTCAAGTTTATAACAGTTTTTTTTTCAGTTTAAAGTCTTGTTAAAAGTAGTCTAATAACCTTGAAAATAGCCACTTGCCCACTTTTCCATGAAATCAGCTGACTAGGCCTGCTCTTAAATTAAAGTAGGTCAATTTTATTGAGTAAAACTGCAGCATATTCCAGAAAGGAGCAGAATGCAGAATGTAAAGTGCTCTTCTTCATACTTGTCAAGAAAAATATGATATTATCTATATGTTATACAAAAGTCTCAGGTTTGACACAAATTTTAATCTCTCTCCTCTGTAATGGATGGATGCAAACATGTAGGAAAATTGATGAGTGAAAATTATCCTGTCTTTTTCCCTGTCTGCATTGCAGCATAAATATTAAAAGGTACAAAAAGTACATCATTTATAGTAAGAATATTTTACATAACAAATTTATATCATAAAAGTATAAAAAAGGGGACCAGCAGGTGGAGTGGTGGCTAAGGGACTTTATTCCATATGGCCGATCACCGTTCGAGTTCCAAACTCAATAGTTTGAAAATCATACTGGGCACATGTGCATGTGTGCCCAAAACCCAAGAGGAGAATGGAGAAGGGATTGCAGTGTAGCCATGACCCCTGGGGATGATTTCTCACTTTCTGTCTCTCTGTCCCTCTTTGGCAAGTATATGCACTCTATGGCAAAAAACATAAAAGAAAAAAAAATAACAAAGAAGAAATAAGATTGTCATCTTCAGGTTACTAAATAATGGCCTCAAAGATATCTGGTCCTAATCTCTATAATATGTACATGTTATCTTACTCTAAAAGGAAGTCTTTAGGGCTCAGCAGATGGCACAGTGGTTACATCACTGGACTCCAACATGGCTGATTGTGAAATTCCAAACCTAGAGACTTGAAACTCATGCCAGCTGCATGTGTATACATGCCCAAAATCCTGAGAGGAGAATAGAAGAGAAGAGATTGTGGTGTGGCCATCCTCTCTTGCAGATGATTTCTCACTTTCTCTCTCCCTGTCTCTTTTGTCTGTCTAGTGAGAACACAGTCCTATAACAAAAAATTTCTCTAAAAATGGGGGGTGTCTTTGCATAGCAATTAATAATCTTGTCATGAGATTATCCTGGATTATTTGGGTAGGCTCTAAATAGAATTACAAATGTCTTTATAAGAATAAGGTAGAAGAAACCATGACATGGACAAAGGTGAGTTAGGTATCATGATCACAGAGACAGCTTGGAGTGATATAACCATGAACCTAGGAATGCTGGCGGACAGCAGGAGCTGAAGAGGTGAAGAGCCCAATACCCTAATTCAATGTAGCCCTGCTGATACCTGGTTTGCAGATTTCTGGCCCCCTGAACTATACCGAATAAATTTCTGTAGTTCTACTTTGCCAAATCTGTTAATTTGTTATGGCGGCCATGCAAAACTAATACACCAGGCACAACTAATTATTCCTGGAACATGTGTTTGAAATGCTTTCTTGCCTAGAGGCAACAATACAGATAGATGATTTTAAGAAATCCCTTAGAATGATAGCCTCGGGATTAAAATAAATCTCAAAATTTGATAGACCTAAATCTTTGCCCATTCTTTTAGTTTGCCTTTGTCCTAGACTCCTAATTTGAATATCTCCAGCAATAAAGAACTCATATACTTCATACACTATATTTCACTTTTGGCCTGCTTTGTATTCTAGAAAGCACTTGTTTATGTTTGTTTTTGAAATCTCATTTTAAACATCTGTGATTTTTTTATTTGTTTTTAAGAAACACATTCAGCATGTTTATCTTTTTTGCACTTTGTTGCCTTTCATATATGTTCAGATAACTATCTAAATCTTTATTTTTGGGGAATGGTATAATTGCAGTTAATTGTTAATTTATTATTTTATATCAACCTTTAACCCAGTTTTTCTTAATGTGCTTTTTTGAACTAGCAAGAAATAAGTTGAACCTTGATAAAAGAAAAATATTTAGGTCCCATCTTAAACCCACTGAGTCAGAAAGGGATAGGCAGAGCCTAGAATCTATTTTTTAATAAGACCTCTTATGTATTTTAATACTTGCTTAGGACTCAGTAACAATGCTTTTATACCATAGTACTGGTTTTATTATAACTACGGGTCCTGAAATAATCAGAACTACAATGCTAGAGGTAAAAGGAGATAATGTCACATTTTTTATATTAATTTTAAAAATTGTGAAAGTTCTAAAATGACACCCTCAAAATCCTCATGTTATTTATTTCCATTGAGTTTCAATTGACTTTTACTGTGTGATTTTAGAGACTATTTAAATGCATGCAATTCTCTGTCCAGAAAGACATCACCGTCTGTTCATAAAGGTAATGATCAAGTCAATTAACAACACAGAAAGGGGTACTTTTAAATTTGTAGAGTGGGTAGCAGGTGTACCAATAATATCACATTGATATTAACATAGACACTTAGTGGGTTAATGAACTGACAGCTGTGAAATTTACAGTGCTAATCTGATCACACTCAAATCAAGAGAGGAATGTACTACAAAGAGGAAAAGTCAACCCATTCAGTTCATTCAGAGGCAATGTAGTGTAGTTTCATTTCGTATATGCAAACAATACATAACTACGTACCATTGTTGAATTTCATCAAAAAGGACTCAATGAATTCTAACTCTATTCCATGTTTGTAAATACCAGGAACAACTTAGAAAGTAAGTAGATCAAGATCCTTGCTTTCAGAATTCTTTGTTTTTTTTTCCTTGAGAGATTTTTATTATAGGGCACACGTGCTTATCAGGGAGACAGAAAGCAAGAAATCACCCACCCACCACCGGGGAGAACGAACAAGCCATTTTCATTTTCCTCCATTTTCTTATCAGGATTATGGACATTTATGTACAGATGCCTGGCATGAGTTTCACGCCCCCTTGGTCCAGGACTCAAACCATGGTCAGTCATGTGGGAGTCCAGCTGCCGTAAGCACCATGCCTCTTGCCTGTACCACTCTCACAAATCTTGTATTTTAGTGGATAGAATCCAAGTATTACATTTATTAAGCACATGCTAAGTGTCAGACATCATTCTAAGCACTTTACAAACTTTAAGGTATTATTATAAATATCCACTTTTAATAGATAAAAAAAAAAAAACAGGTGCAGAGAGATTTACTAATTTTCCCAGATAGTAATTGGTGATGCCGTAAATAAAACCCATTGGGAGTTTGAATATCATAATCTTTGTCATTGTACTTTATTTTTTTCATATTTCAGAAGTTTTTAAAAAATTATCTTGGTTGCATAAAAGAATATATGACAGCTCCAGAATGTTAACAGTTAGAAAAGGAAGGCATCAAAACAAGTCCTGAAATAATGAAGTTATCAGGTTAAAAATTCTTAATTCATTTTTTCATAACAACCATATAGAGTTGTAGTGCATATCACTCCCACATAGAAAAATCATATAATAGTGTAAAAACACTTTATATTCAAAATACACTTGTCCCACCTTTTTCTACAGAAGATATGTTTCAAGATCTCTATCAGATACCTGAAGCATAGATAATAACTAACACTGCACACACTGTGTTTTTTCCCTAGACAGGCATATTATGATAAAGTTTAACTTACAAATTAGTCAATAAGTGATTACAAACAGCCAATAATAAAATTAGAGCAATTCTAACAATGAAATACAATAAAAGTTATGTGATTAGGGTCTTTTTCCCCCCTCACTCAAAACATCTTATTGTACTTTACTCATTGTTTTTCTATTGATCTAATAACTGAGAAGACTAGTAAGTGATGAACAGCTGGGTGGATAAAGGGATAATTTATGTCTAGGCTAGAATGTAACTGGTCAGCATGAGATTTTCATCATGCTACTCAAAAATAGCATTCAATTTAAAATCTACGAATAGTTCATTTCTGAAATATTCCATTAATACTTTGGAATCACATAAAACTCAGGTAACCAAAAGTATAAAAAGCAAAATTATGGATTATGGGAGAAGATGACCACACTTTAGAGAAATCACTCCTCAGGGGGGTTGGCCACACCACAATCCCTTCTCCTTCATTCTCTTCTCAGGATCTTGGGCATGCATGCACACATGCCCGCGGGAGTTTAAGTCACCGGATCCGGGACTTGAACCACGGTCAACTACATGGGAGTTCAGCAACATAGCTATTATGCTAACTGCTGGTCCAACCTGTACTCTTAATATCTGTTCATTGAAGTATATCTAAATCATACATCCATTAAAAAATTAAAATGGGCCTAGCCTTGGCAGTACACACAGCTGCATAATAATTTCCAGTACTTGAAGCCACGTTGCTGATTGTGAGCTCTATTCCAAGTTGGAGTTGACTTGAAACATGCCAAGTGTATATGGCCCAAGATTCTGACAGCTGACAGGTTGGGTGGATGGGGATCATAGCATGAAAACCCTGTAGAAGACATTTCCCTCACTTACTCTATCTCTATCTCTTTCTCTGACATGTGTCCATGTATACATGCTTTTTTATGATAGAAATTGGAAGAATTAAAAAGTGAAAGTGACTGCACCCTGATTTCAACTCTGCAAGTTAGTATTAAATTAGGCAGCGATGGGACCAGAAGATGGTGTAATGGCTACGTTGCAAGAATCCCATGTAGCTGACCACGGTTCAAGTCCCAAACCCAGTGACTTAAACTCATGCTGGATGCTTGTGCATGCGTGGCCAAGATCCCAGGAGTAGAATGGAGGAGAGCCAGTTCAGGTGTGGCCATCCCCCGTAGGGGGTAATTTCTCGCTTTCTGTCCCTCTGTCTCTCTCTGTCTTTCTAGCAAGCGCACGTGCCCTGTAGCAAAAATTTCTCTCAATAAATAAATAAATAAATAAATAAAATTACGCAGAATTTTCCAAACTACTAGTAATAAACTCCAAATAGACTCAGAAAAATTATAAGGCATCTATGAATCAGTAAATAAACTAGGCAATCTCTGTAGTTGAAATAAATATGACAGCATACTACAATTTTTTTTTTTTTTTAAATACAAGGTTTTACCATGTCATGATTCTCCTCCCTCATCCTCCCAGATGGGACTATAGGAATGTGCCTCTGTGTTTGGTTCATTTTTAGACAGTTTTTCTGTGTTCACTCAGCAAGCTAGCTTCCAGATAATGGTCATCTTGCCTCAACCTCCTGTAGTTGCTGGACTTACAGGTGCACACAATAGTGCTGGGCCTTTATGTTGGAGCAGGTATCAAACCTGGATTTCTTTTGTGATCCCAGCCTACAGAACACAATGTCTTAGCAGTCTACATCCCTATGGTTGGCACAACATTCCAGACATCAAAGATTAAAAACATTTACACTATGGGACTCATTAAGTAGAAATTTATATAAAGTCATTTAAGGTCATTATAATTTATAATTAAAATATCATCTTATAGAAATCTATAGCTGTTGTGTTTACATTTGTTTCACATTTAAAAAGTTAAACCGTTGTTGTTGAAACTTATTGAACTCTGGTAGATGAAGCTGTTATGAAGTGTTAGTCAAATGATGGAGTGTAAATCAAAAGTTGCCTCACTCATCAGTGACTTCCGAAATTTGGGGATTCCATATACTCTAACATTTCAGTTTCAGAAAGAAAAAAAAAATCACTTTCAGCTGCTTAGTAGTTCCGGGATCTATAATTAACCAGATTTTGCCACTGAAAAAAGACAAGATGGTGTATCTCTGAATGTTCTGACGTTATTGAGTACCCCTTTTGTTGAGTGAGTATGTAAGGGAAATGCTGGCACAGCAGGAAGCACATGGACAATGGTTTGTTCTTCTCAGTTGTATCTTTTTATATATATTTTTATTTTGATTTCTTTTATACATTCAATCACATGTGTCACTTAGCTTGCAAAGTGAATCTTCCAACAAGTATAGATTTCCCACCAATCCAGTTAAGGATACTATTATCAACAGATAATAACTCATTTCTTTGTCTCATAAATGCCTTGCCTCTCTATCCTGAGTCTTTCCTCAGACTCTCCTCCTTCACCCACCCTCTTCTCACACTATATCTGGTATTCGTAACCATTTTCTACATTTCTATATCCTCTAGTCATTCTACATAGAGCAGCCAGAAGACCTGCCTTCTACTCACAGATGGGCCACTAACCAATTCTGTGATAACATGAACAAGTTAGTTGAATTCTTTGTGATCAGGTTCTTCATCTGTAAACATATGTGAGATTCAAAAATTCTGCGAGACTCAAAGGAATATGATTTACCTCATGAGCTCGGGGCCACCCATTCGACTAATCCTTGTGTACTATACACCGCATAGTATTATGAGTAAAAGTTGTTTTGCCTAAACATTGCAATTCAACATTGGAATAAAAATTGTGTCTCATGTTTGACTTTTAATTCTTCATAGCTTTATTTTAATAAGAAACATGCAATCCCCCAGCCTCTGAAAGCAGAGCCAGAGCCAAGTAAATCCACCAACTAAGCAGAGATGTAATGACGATGCTTGTTCTGCCGGCAGCTGCAGGATTGTGCATTTGGTTTATTGAGTAAGATATTTTAAGTGCTATTACCGCATTTTCCAGGCTGAAAAATCTCAAAGAGAGTTAATCCCAAAGGAAGAAAAAACAGCTGTACAGAACAATCTATTTGGACAATCATTAGCTCTTTGTTCACAGTTATGTCTAGATAATTCTGAACGAAAAGTATTCTTTTTATAGTTGTACTTTTTCTTAGCCAAATAAGGATATCATTTTTATCATTTTTAATTACAAACTAGAGGAATGAAGTTTTTCTTTTCCATTCTTTAAAGTATAAAGTTTGAGGGAAAATTAACCTCACACTCTAGTAATCTGTAAGAGTAGTCTATGCTGTTTTTAAAATTCAAAAATATTGAAAAGTGAAGTGATTCTGTAAACAGTATAAAGAATAATTATAAAACCATTTTTTTGGTGTTATCTAAATACAAGAATATAGCAAGAGTTTATTTTACTAAGAGACAAAGTGAGAGAAAGAGAAAGAATGAGAAAGTATGTCCTATGGGGGATGTTGCAATCCCTTGTCTTCCATTTCTGCCTCCTTTCAGAATTTTGGGCATGCATACATATACACCCACTATGTTCATCAAGCCAGTGGGTCTCAGACATGAATCATGAGGTTGACCACATGAGATTCAACCACCTTAACTACTACCATTTAAAGGTGACAGGCATACTTTACAGAAAAATATATATATATATATCACAGTCCAAATGCCACGAGTTTTAGAAAGCCATATAGGAAGTAACAGATAAATTCCCTTAAGATAAATTCAGAATTATATATTTCTTACTATGCATTGTTTGAGTTTATCTACAGAAAGTAAAGTCATTGACCCGGCATAATTATCCTTAGTATTATACAATACTAGGGTTGTAGCTACAAAACACATTTCATGTGGAGATGTGATGTCACTCACAGCAGTATTTACTATGCATGTAGTTATTTATGTCCCTTTTCCAGGACTCCAACATCTTCTGCCTCTAGCCACTCTAACATTCAGAGCCCTCAGTGCTTTAATTCATTTAATTTAATTTATATTTTTAGAGAGATTTTTGCTCTACGGCATGTATGCTCACAGGAGAAACAGGAAGTGAGAAATTGCCTCCCAGTGAGAATGGCCACACTACAGTCCTTTCACTTCCATTCTCCTCTCACAATTTTGGGCAAGCACCTGGCACACGTTTCAAGTCACCAGGTGTGGGACTCAAACCAGTGTCAGCCATGTCAGAGTCCAGCAATGTAACCACTATGCCATCTGCTGTTCCTAGCCCTTAGTGTTTTAACATCTTTCTCTCTCTCTCTTTATTTTTTCTGTAACTTTGCCCATATGTCATCATTTCATTTTTGCTTTCTGCCATGATCTTGACAAATACAGTGGGGCATTTCAGTGGAAGAATGCATTCTTACAAATATAGACCTGAATCTGGATTCTAGGTTTCAGAAACATGGGTTAAAGTGAGTCTAAAACAAGAGAAAATTTAGATTACGGATGTGGAGCATATGGTGTGTAAAAAAAAATAGAGAAAAAGTATATAGATAATAGATGATTAAAATGTAACCAGAGCAGGTACATGGTGGTACATTGTGCTAAGGTGGCTGGATCCCACACACAGCCAACTGTACTGTTGAATCCCAGATCTAGTGGCTCGAAATACACACAAGGTGTGGATGCATGAATTCCCAAAGTCCTAAAAGAAGAAATGAAAGAAAAGGATGGTGTTAAGACCATGCTCTAAGGGAGGTGTTCTTCTCTTGCTCTCTCTGTTTCTGTCTCTTTCTGGCGATCATGTACACTTTCTAGCAAACTGGCAGGTAGTGTGGTGGTTAAGTGTGCTGAACTTTCACATGGCCGACCATGGTTCAAGTTCCAGATCTGGCAATTGCTTTCTCAATTTCCCTCTCTCTCTCACTCTGTCCCTCTTTAATCAAATTAAAATAAATAAATGAATAAATGAAGTTAAAGAAAATAATTCTTAATAAAGTTAAATTAAAAATAAAAGGTATTTTTTTTTCTCACCCCAGCATACCTTAACCAAGAATCTCATATTTGGGAAAATACCAAAGTCTAAAATTGGTTTCAAATGCTGTAATATTCTACCATGGAATTTCAGAAACTTTAAGGATTTATTTAAAAATATACCAAAAACCATGCCTCTGGCATAAGTAACATTTCCTTAATCCAGTATGATGACGTTGACACTTTTGATATCATAAAACAGGTCAACATCCTCACAAATCTATAATATAAATCTGTATCTAGTGTTCAGAGGTTTTACACACACACACACACACACACACACACATGAATGCTCTGAGATAAAAAAAATACTGCAGGGCAATTTTAAGATGTCAGAGAAACACCTTCTGTATTCCAATCAGGCTTTAGTCTAGTCCAATAATTTCACATGCTCTCATCTAGACTGGCACTGATCCTTGGGAAGTCTTGTTCATGTTCTAAATGAGTCAATTGACCAATGTTTATCAACATTTCTGCTTTTTTTTGAACTAGAATATCTTGATATGTTTATATTAAAATGTGGCTTTCTGGGCTGTTTTTCAGACCAATTGAATTAAAATCTCTTTCGCTGGGGTTGAAAATTTTCACTTCAGTGAGATTGTTGGTTTATTCTTACACACAATAAATTCTGAGAAATACTGCCCTAGACCAGAGAGAAATATAGACAACTAATATAACTTGGAATCCTTGTTTGGTAAACAGTTGCTTTTATTTGTCCTATCCGTTAGAGTTGATGTGTTTTGGTTTTCTTTAAATAAAAATTTTACAGAATTTCATAAAATAAAACTCAAACAAACACCAGTTATAAATTAACAAGTTACTTAGCAACATTACGATCATTATAGGAGTTATAAATCAATAGTTGGTTTGAGAGATTCAAATCTCTCTCTTCTGGAACCTCTGATTCCCATGTTACTATGTATGCCAGTACAATAAATACCACCAGAGGAGATGGCACAATAGTAAGAAAGACTGGTGAGGGGCCAGCAGGTGGCATGGCGGTTAGGGTTCTGGACTCCCTCATGACCAACAGCAGTTCAAGTCCCAGACCTGGCGGCTTGCTTTCTCACTCTATCTCTCTCTCTCAAACATACACACACACACTGTCCTCTCCGGTCAAATTAAAATGAATAAATAAATAATAAAATAAAATAATTATTTTTAGAAAAATAACAGTGACTGGTGAGGTAAAGGGAATTTATAAAAAGTGTTAAATTACCTTGCAAGTATCTGGTTTTTTTAAATTCCTAGATATTGAAGTTACGGGTGGCTTTTTCATGGCCCACAGATAGGAATACCATGGAGGTAAAATGCTACGACAGAATTATATTAGTGACAATTGACTACAGTATATCTTCAAAACAATAACTCTTTTTTAAATAGTGCAATAAACAAATGTCACAGTTAAATGTTTGTACATTCAGGAATAGTTTAAGTAGCTCTAACCGATGAATGCACTATTAGTTTTATTACTATCTTTATGGTTTTCAGGGTCCATTAACTTGAATAACAAATAAGAGCAAAGTGTCCTGATTCCAATAAATGTATCAGGGGTTCTGATGCCATGTGCAAACCATCTGAGTTACTCTTTATAGTTTAAGTTAACCAGAAAACTTCAATAAAATGAAAGCATATCATTCTTATAATTGCTCATAGTTTATTCATTTAGAAACGCATTCTGCCCTTAAGTATTTGCATACCCATCTTGGTGAAGATAATGGAATTTGTCTTGGGTAATGAAAGTCAGAATATGCCTAAAGAGACTTCATGAAATTCATCTCTCTATATAAGAATACATCTTCCTTATTGTATAGAGAGAATTTAACTTTCCAAAATCAGCTCTATTCTTTTCTCTCCAAAGAAATTTATAAAGTGTGGTACTTAGAGTATAAGCCAGTATGGAGTATCTGAATGGTGATTATCGCAGTTACTCCTGTACTATCTGCCCTTTTCATGTAACACCATTTAATCTAGTCTCTTATCATTGTTTCAAAGCTGTCTAGCTTGTCTGAAGTTAAATCATCAAAGCAAAATCAGTGAGAGGTGAAGCAGTGCCAGTGGGAAGTAATGCTGAGCACTTCTAGAGAGTGCTGGTGCTAAAAGGGCAAGGCCTTTTTTCCTCCCGCTGTCTTCCAACTCCCTTTGAAGCAAAACACAGTATTCTGTGCACAGTAAGCACACGCCAAATGGAGCAGTGCCCCAGGACATTGGTACGAGACAGCATCTTTCTATCTCATCCTTAGCCACATTATCTCACGTCTTGTTTCAGACCCCTCAGTCAACTGCATAGCTTGCTCACCTTCACAATAAAAACTAGACTTTCCAAAGAAAAATATTAGAAACCAGACATAATACTAGCCCATGTGATAACATAATAAAGCACAGGTGCCTTTACCACATCAGCCACAAAAACAAATTCCAACTATCTAAGGCTTTCTATCTCTTTTTTTTTGCCCCCCAAGCAATGCTTCATTAAATATTTTTGGTTGTTTACTACATTTCTAGAATTGCCAATCTATTATGGTTCTTCTACTTACCTAATTCAATTATTAATGATCATTTCCTCCATATTCAGTCCGTTCTTTGTGTGTGTGTGCTTTGAGTTGATATATTTCTCCCAGAAAAGACAGAAAGAGAGAGAGAGAATGAAAAAGAGAATGACAAAAAGAAATTACCCCCATAGGATCTTCATGCTGTGCTTTATTCTCAGCTTTGGCTGACCAGGGAGACAGGCATGGGCACATGACTAATGCGTACAGGAAGACATGGGGATGCCACCCCAGGTCCGTCTCATCTGGCTTAAGTATTACCAAGTCTTGGGTTACTCCTGCATCACCAAGGTTGGGCTCAAAGTTGTTATTTAATATTTCTAAAAGAATTTACAATTTATAAGTGAGTACTTCACATTCTTCTCATTAAATGCTAAGTGTATAGATACATAACATTCTTTGTCTTATTTTTTAATGTAAGGTCAAGGTTAACTGATAAGATAGTCAACTTTCTGAAAATGTTGGTACTGAAATAGAGAGGACTTTAAGAAATTATCCTGCACTTAAAATGTTTTGCATTTTGTTTTAGCATGTAGGGGCATTGAGGATTACTTCAATCTTCTAGTCTTCTTTTGTCTAGAAACCAATGTTTCTCATTGTGGTTGCAGAGAAGTAAACATCTTTAACTTAAAAACAGGTCAAGCTCTCCTAACAACGTAAAAAAGGGAAAGATTGCCTTTGGCTTCCTGTCCCCTTAAGGGCTTGATATTCTCCTGACATTTTTTTTTCATGACCTATAGAAAACTGCTATAAGAAAAAGATTAAAATTAGTGCACATAGACCAATAAATAACTGAACATTATCAGGTGATTTTTATTATTTTGTAACAACTTAGGAGCTTCATATTGGTTATTTCCAGAAATATCACTACTATTATTTTTACTTCAGAGTGAAATATTCTTCTCTTTCAAAACAATTTAACTCTGCTAGCTAGATCTACCCCCTTACCTTCATAAAACAAAAGCCTACTTTTGCTTACATATTTTCAACTCCACGTGGAATCTGAAGTACTGGGTTATCAGAAAAGTCATGATGCCTTTTTTTTGTATAGAAAAACATAGAAAAAAATACATCACAATTTTTCTGAAAACCCAATAGATGATATTTCACTACATACTTGTAGTCATGCTCCTCCTTGTAGCTATGAATGAAGATATTTAGTCTTATTAAAATGTATTAAATCCCTCCCAGATTGGAGAAGGTTTCTAGAGAATTCCAGCAAAATTGTCCTAAAATAAACTTATTTTAACTTTTTAAAATATGTTTTATTTTTTGTATGTAGTCACTCACTTTATATTATTACATCTTGCAAAATGAAATCCCCCACATGAATACAGTTTATTATTCCAGTTAGTTAAAGATATAATCATACATATTATTATCAACAGATAATTTGCCATTTGTGTGTGCCTTAAATGTTTTGATTCTTTCTTTTTCCTCTTGATTCCCTTTCTCTTACTGTCCTACATCTCCCACCCTCATCCTACACTGTCTCTAGTATCTGCAATTATTCTCCATGCTTTTGTATCTTCTGATCTTCCTTTAAAAATGCACTGCTCTCTTCTTTGCAAGACAATATCCCTTTTTATCAGAGTTGCACATTCCTTTCTAAGTGTAAATAAAATTACCACTCTCGTATAGATTTCTAAATCCATCCTTCCTTTTATTTATTTATTTATTTATTTACAGAGAGATTTTTGTTATAGGGTATGTGTGTTCATCAAAGAGACAGAGAGTGAGACACAGAGACAGAAAGCAAGAAATCACCCCACCAGGGGAGCTGGCCATGCTACAATCCCTTCTCCTCCATTCTTCTGTTGGGGATTTTGGGTATACACTCACATGCGCCCAGCATGAGTTTCAAGCTGCTGGATCCGGGACTCGAACTACAGTCAGCTAAATGGTAGTCAAGCACCTTCACTACTTCACCTGCTAGCCCCAAATCCATCTCCTCTTAATAGCCTCCTTGCTTTTTCTATGAGGCAAAAAGTTCTAAAATGCAGTCCCATCATTTAGGAATTGGAAATTGAATGTAAAAAAATATATATTATCTTAAATCATTTGGCTAAATAGTCACATATTTGTATCTCAAAGAATGGGCATCTTTTGATAAAATACCTAACCTTTCGAATAAAATAAAAGTCATAAATATGGACATTCCACAAATGTTAATGAATTTTACTTATATCATTGGTTGCATTGGTAAAAATACCTATTTTACTATGGAGAAATATTATGAGAAATTAGAATTAAATTTAATTTCACTACTGTGCTCCTTTTATTCAGGATAATTATTTATTTTGTACACTTCAGCGTGTTATAGGTAACTCGAGATGATGATTCTTGACTACTACTAATATCCACTCAACATCAACACCTGTGAAGAAGTCTAGATAGTTTCTGAAGTGAAGAGGTTATAAAGACTTTCCTTTTAAAGGACTGTTCATTTGTATTCTTGATATTCTTTTGGAAACACTAATTATCGAGATGTTCAAAAGACCTCTTTTACAGGATGTTGCTACTTGTTTTAGAAGAGCAACTTAAAATCAGCATTTATTTCCTTAGATAGTTTTTGAAAATATTATTTAGTGAGCACAGTAATTTTAATGCCTAAAACATCTAAAGGAGATATAGTCTGTTTTTAATCAGAAATATATTTAATTCAAGAAGGTAAATGCTAACTTACTAGATACTGCATAAATAGAAAATTTTTGAAAGTGCTTAGGTAGTTCTTTAACATAATTCATAGCTGTGAGGTTAGATAAATAGATTATAAAATGAATTAGCTACAATTAACATTTCATTTACAAAGTATAGTTAGTGGCCTTAAATTTGAAATAATATATGTGGTTCTTAACCTGTAAGGAACCAGGCCAGAATGAAATAAAACTGCAAACTGATGCCAAAAATTAATGCCACTCCATCACTATAAATGTTTTCAGTGTGCTAATAGTAACTTTTCCAATTCTTCCTGATAATTTCAGTTCCAGTGAGGTTTCTCATACATAAGACAAGTTCCATTCCTTAAATTCTGAGGTTCTAATTAACCTCTATTTTTCCCCCAGAGTCTACTGTATTAACATTTGTATACTTCCTTTAACTTTAATTTTCTGTCAGTTGGTGGCAGATGTAAATATGTATCACTTTAAAATCAGTTTGTGCTCTTCTTGAAGGTAAATACAGCACATTACATAGTGTCTTTTTGCCAGACACATTATAGTTCTAGTAACTTAGGCAATGTTTTCAATATCAGTAGTATAAATTATTAGTCACTTTGTTAATTTGTATTCCTATGACTTCCTAGTTCTTAAAAATGCAGAATATATTCTATTCATCTTTTAAATAGAAATAATATCTATCTATAAAGACAGTTATTAAGTCATTTCTAAGCTTTACTATAGGACATGGGTGCTTGGTGGAGAGACAGAGAGACAGAAAGCAAGAAATCATCCCCCACCACCAACACCAGGGAAATGGCCATGCTGGAATCCCTTCTTTCCCATTCTCCTCTCAGGACTTTGGGCACAAACACACATACCCCTGGCATGAGTTTTAAGCTGCCAAGTCTGGAACTCAAACCGTGGTTGACTACATGGGGATCCAGTGACATAACCATTACATCATCTGCTGTTACCAATACAGGAGAACTTAACATACTCTGTAAAGGTAGTTACTGAGAACTGCGATGGAGGAGAATTTTATTCTAGTTGTAAGCTACAAAGTTAACCTGTTATAGTTTCATGGATGGTTTTGGAAGACATGATCCTCCTACATCAGAGACAATGGACTTTGTTTAGATATTGTTTAGAAAAGAGAATGTGTTTTATGTTTTTGTCAATCCAACTTGCAGTCAAATAAGAGTGACAGTAAGTGGCCCAAGTAGATGTTGAATGGGTAGTGGTTTGTATTACAGCTAAGGAATGCCAAAGAGAAGAACACTGAATTTTATATTGAGATGCAAATAATTTTTTTTCCACAGGGATGGAGACATTATTGTTATTATACCAGATAAGGAACAAGCCTATCCTGTGCTCCAGAGGAAGGCATGATTTTTGCTTACCAAGTCTCTTTGCTGTGCAAATATCCTTGGATAGATAGTCTAGAATAAAAACTGTTCTCCAACAGTTTACTCTTAGGACTGCAGACCTGTGAACACTGCACACACTGGTCTCATTCATTCAAAGCACAATTAAATTATGTATACCTTGTAAAATGTGAATTAAGTGATGATAATTTGAGACAGGATATATGCCGTCACATTTTTTATAATATAATATTCAATTCTGATTCTTAACTTACTCTTTTGCGCTTTTGTACACATAGCAGTGTCAACTGCCATACCAATAAAATAATGTTTTGCCTACTTTTTGGCTGCCAAAACAGAAATTCAATAAAGCAATTGTGTATGGATGCAATACCATGACTTCTCTTTTTATCTGTACTATTACACAATGACAGGGGATCAGTTTTCCAAGAACTTTGTCCAAGCTATAATAGAGGGTACATAGGGCTTGTTTTTCAACATGCATCATACCAATCAAGTCTACCAAAAACCTAACTTTGCAGCATTGAAGAAAATAGTGTGTACTCTCTGACCAGAAGATTTTGAGGGAACACAGTAGACATTTGATT
This sequence comes from Tupaia belangeri chinensis, assembly GCF_000334495.1. NCBI lineage: Eukaryota > Metazoa > Chordata > Mammalia > Scandentia > Tupaiidae > Tupaia > Tupaia belangeri. Next base: position 5,417,190 of record NW_006159990.1, on the reverse strand, counting down.
CTTCTCTTGGGGAAAACTTTATTTTTAAAACTGTTTACAGTAATTGTGTATCATATCCATGATTTCAGAACCAATGCAGCACAACGAATATTTTAACACTTAAAAAGTATAGCGATAAATTAATGTATAATCATTTTCCATTTAAGCTCTTAAATCAGCATATAGGTTAATAGAATGTTCCAGGAATAAAAAAAAAAAAAAACATATGTCTCTGGGGTGTTAAACAGCCTGTTTCAAAGCATGGCTATTTCTAGTTTGGAATAGTTAAAGCAATGCTTTATGTCTCAAAACTTTCACAATATGCTTTGGACTTGATTGCTTTGTCAAATGTCTCCAGTCTTGTGAAAATATTCCCTGATATTTAATTAACTGAAACCTTCTCTTCAGATGTAACCTCAATTGTAATTAGAAATGCATGTGTCAACATTTCTAATTAGTAGTGGTAATTAATATTTATTGAGGGTGCACAGGGCAGGTGGTGATGTTCTAGACCCTTGAGTAGCATGAGCAGAATTTCAGAGGAGAAAAGAAACAGCACTTATTATGGCTGTGGACGTATGGCACAGCACCCTCACAGGGTGTGGGAAAGGATGAGAGTCAGTTCAGTCACTGTCATGTCACTCCAAATACGTTATGATTTGGTAATAGAAAAGCAAGCCAGGATAAAAACGTGCTTTCTTCCTCTTAAGTCTATACTTCACTTCTTGCAACTTGATTATCTCAAGTCTGGAACTAATTAAGATTTATAACAAACTCATTGAAACGGCTGTTTAAAAAAATAATATTTGAAAAATAACAACTACAAATAAGATTTTTTTTTGAAAAAATCAACCAATGCTATGGATGCAAAATATTGAGTTTAGTAAACTATCATAATGAAGTATAGGTTCAATAATGGTATGTTTATGCTGAATCTTAATATGCTATGATCATTATCTGACATCTTACCCTGGAGATGTTTATAAAACAAAATACTTTGAGGTTTCTTGCATGAAGAAGTACTCTGATGCTCTATAGTTTTATTAAAAATTTGAATGGAAAAAAGAACAAAACAGAGCCAAGAGCAATGATTTTTAATATAAATTACAGAATTAACATTCAAAAGAAAATCAGATGATAATGTAGTGCAAAATTCAACAAGATAAGTTGCAATGGAACAAGGTAAAATATCGTATTTAGGTCCAAAGATCAAACAAACTGTATTATGTGTCAAAACAAGTTTAATTAGTCACTCATTTTAAAGGCATAAAAGTACTTTAAAGTATAAAAGTGGTTTATATATGATCTATAATTATAAGAGAAAAAAATAGGAGACATACTATTTAAAGAATAGAAAAAGTAGGGTAATTAAGAAAACATAAACTTGACCACTTTAAAGTAATGTAGACACACATTACAGATCCATAATGCATGTATATATAAAGATACATAATAATGTAATAAGTATAAAGGACAACTTTCAAAGGCAAAAAATGTAAAAATATGAAAGACCATAGGTTACTCTTAAGCTAAAAATGCGAGGAGACTCTGTAGCACAGTGGTTAAGTACTGTGCAGAAAGAGCTGAATTCCACTTGGCCAACCGGAGTTCAAGGTCAGGCCCTGGAGTCTTGAAAGACATACCATATGTGAATGTGCATGCCCAGGATCCTGACAGGATGCAGAACTGGAGGAAAGAGCATTATGTTGTGACAATGCCCTGCTAGGAGTTGCTTTCCCCTGTCTCTTTCTCTTTCTCTCTCTCTTTGTGGAAATGCTTTCTCACATTAAAAACAATTATACTGTTAAGGGGCCAGGTGTAATGGTATCGCTGGATGCCCACATAGCCAACTAGGGTCTGAGTCGCAGACTTGGTGGTTCGAAATTACACTAAGTACATTTGTGTGCATGCCCAAGATCCCAGAAGACTGGAGAAAGAACTGAGGCGTGGCCAACGCTCCTGCGGGCATGATTTCTCACTTTCCCTCTCACTGTCTCAGTCTTTCTCTCTCTCTCTGGCAAGTACATGTGTCGTATGGCAAAAAAGCTCTAAAAAAAAAAACAAAAAAAAAACCTTTATAATGTTAATTATAGTAAAAGTAACACTAAAATAAAATAAATCAACAAATTGAACTTATGAGTAATTCACAAAATAGCAACAGATAATGAACACGATATGCACTACAGTCATTTAAAACTAAAGAAACATGAAATTCGAACGACAATAGCAGGGAGTTTATTTATCTATTTTACAATTAATTATTGTACATCTTAACAGTATAATATGGTTTTTCAAAGCATGCATGACTTTGTATATCAATCAAGTCCTAGATATTACTATATATGTCATCTTCAACAGCTTACTTTTCATTGTTCTGTCTGCTTTTTTTAATCTATTAGATTAGTATGGGTTAAAATGTCCCAAATAGTGTTGTCACATGTTGAGAATCTGACATGCCAGTGTGCTGTTGATGGGAAGTTAAAAATGTATACCATCTTTCTGATGGACATTTGATGCTATGCATCAATTCCTTCTAGGAGTTTCTCTGAGGCAATAAGAAACCAGCAAAAGATGAAATAATAAAGAGTGGGGTGATACTTTTAAAAGCAAAGAAAACAATGACAAGCAAAGTTTTAGTCAACAGCATATTTATTCGATAAACAACGAAGTATTCATTCACTAGAATAACATACCACCACTTATATGTTTAGGAAACAATGCATTGACATAAAATGACATCAATGATACATTAACTATGAAAAGTACATTATAGAAAAATATCTGCAGCATAACCTAAAAACTGTTTTTTAAAGTGTATTAATAAAATACTAATTCCACAAAATATATATAATCTATATTGTCAAAATTATTTGGGAAATAATGTACATTTTATTTATTTGCTATTTATTTATAAGACACATGAGTATGCTACAGGTTCTGAAAAATGTGGTCACAAAACAATTTTGTTTAGCCCAATTGCTTGCTGAAATTATTGTAATTTGGGGAGGGGGCATAATTTCTTGGATCATCTTTAGTGTATTCGAGTTTGAAAAAGTTGCTCTACAGGAATATCAGTAAAAATCTGCCAAAAGAGAGGCCAAATTGACAATTGTTATCCAGAAAAATGGAAAATTTTAATATTCTACTACATACATTTTTCACATTATACCACATTTTTACCGTATTTTATTTTTAAAAAACTTGTATAATCACAACATGAAAGTTTTATGGATAATGAGAGTGAAACAGGAAAGCACAGACTTCTGGTTTAAATAGAACCTTACAAGCGGCCTTGCAGACTTTCCTTTTCCTTTTTTTTTTTTTTTTTTTTGGAGAGGTTTTTGCTATAGGGCGTGCACACTCTCAGAAAGACAGAGAGACAGAAAGTGAGAAATCACTTCTCCCCCCCCGGGGGTGGGGGGGATGACCACTCCACAATCCCTTCTTCTCCATTCTCCTCTCGGGATCTTGGGCACACACACTCATGCGCCCTGTGTGAGTTTAAGCCACTGGGTCTGGGACTCGAACTGCGGTCAACCACATAGAAGTCCGATGACATAGCCATTATACTATCTGCTGGTCTCAGTCTTGTAGACTACTTACATACCTAATACATATGTGTGTGTGTGTGTGTCTGTGTGTGTGTGTGTGTGTGTGTATATATATATATACATATATGTATATATACATGCATATACAGATATATTTTTTTTTAATTTGCCAGAGGTATGTGGGCTCACCAGAGTGAGATAGTGAGAAGGAGAGAAAAAGCACTCCCATGAAGAAGGGTCATGTCACAGTCCCTTTTCTTCTATTTCTCCTTCTTTTCAGGATTTTGGACACCTGAGCACAGATGCTTATAGTGTTCTCAAGCCAGTGGGTACAGGATCAAATTGTGCATTTGGCCATGTGGAATCCAGCTCACTTATTCACCAGGGCATGAGATGGCTCATAATATCTTTTAAGGTAACAATTCACAGAACTGATGGCGCTAAAAATTATAACCAGAATCTTTTTTTATTATGATTTCTGATTTGCATAAAAGCCTTGTACCTATTTGTGAGGTACATATGGTTTTTAAAGGATATATGCAGTATATAATAATCAAATCAAGGCTATAAAAATATCCACCATCTGGGGTTCAGGTGAAACTGGTTAATTGATACAGCAGATTGGGACCAGCAGATGGTTTAATGGTTACATCACTGAACTCCCACGTAGTTGACCATAGTTTGAATCCCAGACCAGCTGGCTTAAAATTTATGCTGGGCATGTGTACATATGTGCCCCAAATCTCAAGAGGAGAATGGGAGGAAAAGGGATTGTGGCCTGGCCATACCCCCTGGGGGGGGTGATTTTGCACTTTCTGTATCTCTGTCTCTGTCTGACTCTCTGGTGAGCACATGCACCCTGTAGCAAAAAAATCTTTAAAAAAAAGTATAGTATTTAAGCTAACCATAAAGTCACTGGAGCTGAATTGAGAAAATATATTCATGTTTTATTTTATGAAATATAACAACATTGTTGATGTCAACAAAGAAGACATTGTTTCCTTCTTACTGTATACTTTCTGTTTCAGAGCCCCAGTGCTGATACCAAACAAAACCCTTCCACAGTATGCTTTTGGAGTGGCCAAAGCAGTGATGTTATACTGTATCCACCTATCCCTGTGCTTTTAAAATCCAGTTGGAAATTGCAAAACCCTGGAAATAGAGATAAAGAATGAAGGTGGAAAATGCTATTTACATCCATTATAAGGTGGTGGTTTACAAATAAAGTGTAGTGTTTAAAAAGAAATTTCAAACTACTGAGAGTACAGAATTGTGAAAGTTGAAGTTTATTATGATTTTGTCATTAATCCAAGGAACCCAATAGCTAAATAATGGGGATAGTAAAAAAGATCTACTCAAGTTAGCAGAGGCACAGGAAAGAATGCAAATTGAACTGGTTGTCATTCCTCCCACTAATGTTTAACCTAATGAGAGATGCTGAGCGAGTTAAAAGTCTAGACACATCTTCCTTTTACCAAACGTGGAGGCTACAAATGGAAAAGCAAATAAACATGGAAACTTTAAAAAGGGAAAAGAAAGCAGCATTCTTTTGTCCTTCTCTTACTCTTTAGGATGGTATGGAATCTCAAGAAATTGAGCAATTATCTGGAAACACTAGAGGAAGAATCCCAACTCTAATGAAGAAAGAAGAAACAGGTGAACACTACAAAAATTCCTATCTCACCTACATCAAGATAAGTTACAATGGATGGACATGAGCTATTTAAGAAAAGAGAATTTCAAGAAAGCTCAAATTGTGAGTGAGAGACTAAATTGAGCATGGTTTCAGTTAAAAATAAACCTGCACATATTCATTCATTAAACACATGTATCATGACTCAACTGTATAATAGAATCTGTTCTGTATGTTGAACAAAGTGAAGTAAGACAAAATCCACCTACAGCTATGTTGTTGAGGATATTAAAATCTTCTAAAATGAAGATGAAAACCAAGGGAATGAAAATGCAAAAGCAAATGATTTATAGGTTAGCAAAGAAAGGTGAACCAAAAGTAGAATAATAGTACTTTAAATGGGGATTGTATGGGAAGTAAGTGAATCTGTTATCCAAGGAAACAGAGATAGTTATCCGATAAATTTTTCAGCTATGTTTTCCCTGGATTAAAAATGATAGCACTAAAAATGGTGTAAAATTCCACTAGTAAAAAAATAACCAAAAAGATATATTCTAGAAAAAATTAAAGCAAATGATAAAGATATGCATTAGAATGAACATTTATTGATGTACTGCAAATAATATTTCCTGACACTACAGTGTATGTTGGGGATGTATTCTCCTACCACTGTGCTTCATGAGATCTAAACAATTCTATAAAATATGGAACATAAATGAGAAGCAAAGAAATTAGAAGGAATTTGCAAAATAGTATTTGTAAATTACTTTGTATATTTCCCTTGGAAAAAGAGAATCAATTGTAAATAAAAAATTAATAAAAACACTAACATGGTAAGTTACAAAATAAATATACACTCTCGAGAAGCTTTAAAAATTTTCTTACAGGGAACCAGCAGTTAGCGTAATGGCTATGTCGCTGGACTCCCACGAAGTCGACCGCGGTTCACATCCCAGACCCGGTGGCTTAAAACTCACGCCGGGCGCATGTACGTGCGTGCCCAAGATCCCGAGAGGAGAATGGAGAAGAAGGGATTATGGCGTGCCCATCCCCCCGGGGGGTGATTTCTCGCTTTCTGTCTCTATGTCTCTTCTCTCTGTCTGTCTGGCGAGCGCACGCGCCCTATAGTGAAAAAAACCTCTCCAAAAAAAAATTTTTTTTCTTACAAACCACATAAAATGTTTTTTACTAAAGGTATTATATCCGCAATAATAGCAATATTATATCTATAGGGAGTTCATTTCCTTGATTTACTGTCATTTATCTTAAATAGGTAATGACAATAAAAAGTTTGAATTAATTAGTTCTCAAGAAACACTGTTAAGTCACAAATATCCATTTTTAAAAGGCTTATAGCAGCAGAGTACAATATTACATTAAACAAAAAGCAAATGTTATCACATATTTTTTTTCTGGTTGGTCATATAAATATATAAAACATGGTCATAAATAAGTGAAAACCTTTGCTATCTTGAGTGGTGAGATTAAAGGCTATATTTACATTTCTTAACAAAAATCATCTTCTACTTTGGGTAAATGTATTATTTTAAGGATAAAACTGTTAAGTTTTGGAATAGAAGAGACGTGACTTGGGGTAAAAGCGCTATAAAAACATTTTGGCTTTAACTAAATAGCAGTCCACAATCAGTCAAGAGCTAGTCATCTGTTATGGCCCTTTTAAGCGAATATAATTTGTTGATGGGATAATAATTGTCATAATCATAAAAAGTAATAACTTCCATAACTTTTTTCTACTCGCAGCATTGTAGAGTATGATAGTACAGAAATCACAAGACCACAGTCGTGTTAACAAATACATTAATCCTCACTAGAAGACTTGATGAATAATCAAGCATATGATAAGCATGTTTTTGAAGGAATAACTGCTAAAACTGTGTACAGTATTTTGCAAAGAGAGAGACAAATAATTTAAGAAATAATCAGGAAAACTATTAGGTTGTCTGGAAAGTCATTATGTCTTTTTCTGTGTTTTTCTATGTACAAATGCATCATGATTTTCCTGACAACCCATCAGCTGGAAAAATATTAAAGAACATAAGAAAATTAATAGGAGAAGGAAAGTAGCCTGGTTTTGCCTATGGATTAATTAAGGCTCTCCAGAAATGTAGAACATAGGAACCAGAAGTGCTGAAGGCAGCAGAGATGTCTCAACTCAAGCAGGCAAGTAAGAGAGCAAATCCTCCCCTGTTCAATGCTTTGTTCTATTAAGGCCTTCAAGTTGGTTTGGACCATGTTCTTTATTCAATCACAAATTCAAATACTAATTTCTTCTGATATACCCTCATAGACCAAGATAATGTTTAACCAAAGATTTGGGCATTTGGACAAGTTAAATATAAAATTATGTATATAAAAATTACCATAGCCAATTTTTGCATATTTACCTATTTTGTTTATGTTTTCCTTTATGAGTTAGTTAGAAAAATGACCAAGAGAAAAGGATCAGACTAGCCCATAGTACAACCATTAAGTACTATACATGGGGAGCCAGGTCCCACATAGCTAACCATGGTTCACATCCTGGTTCCAACAACTTTAAAAGCATACCAGGCAGCTGTATGTGCATGCATATGCCCAAAATCTTGATGGCAAGAAAAAACAGTGTAAAAGATAAAGTAACACCACAACCCACTGAGGATTGCTTTCTCTGTCTTTGTTCTTGGGAATTATCGAATTAGAAAGACAAAGGGCCAGCTTGTGTCATAATGATTAAGGCATTAAGGCACTGGACTTCTACATGGCCCACAACCTTCAAGTCCCAGATCTGGCAGCCCGAAACTTACACCAGGTGCATGTGCCTGTGTGCAAAATCCTCACAGGAGAATGGAGGAGAAAGAATTGATTCATAGCCATCCCCCTAGGAAGTGATTTTTTGCTCTCTGTCTCTCCCTCTGTCCTTCTGGCAAGCACATGTGGCCAGTAGCAAAAATAACTCAAAACAAACAAACAAACAAACAACAACAACAACAAAAAACAAGTAGAAGCACAGAGATATAATCAATCTCTATTTCTAGCACAATTCTCCTCAAGACATGGGGAAAATTGTCTAAAGTAGAAAGACTATCATTTTAATCTATAACATGATAAGGTGTCGGTATGTGGTTATTAATTTACTATATGCTAAATAATTCCAGACTTAAGCATAAATCCTTTAAAGTCTAATTCAGCTGTTTGGGTATCCTTAGACAAATCTAAATCTCCTATCTAAATGTCATATTAAGAAGTATTTTCAATTCTAGGTTATTTGGGTTAGAATATGATGGCTTCATGAGGTTTTAGCTTAATAACACCTATACCCCTATGTATATATTCAACTCTTTTCCTTGTTTCCACTTCTTTATTATGTATTTTAATACCTGTTCTTCTTCTTGTATGGCATTAAAAACAGATCAAAATCTTTGCTTTTAAGAACTGCTGCAGTAAAATCTAATCTACCTTAGATTTTCCCCAGCCGATAGCCATGAAGGAATTAAAGTTGCTACAATTTTGTGAGTGTTTTTATTCTTGAAAATTTTCAACTTGTCCAGTGAACCACTCATGAAACATAAAATTACCTTCTGGGGATATAAAGAATGTATAAACTAAAAATGTAAAAATTTCAACCCAATAAAAAAGAACTTGTGACAAAGATACAATAAACATACTTAAAATTCATATGTGCAAACTGCATTAACTATAAAATGTAACATTATTATTTTATTTTATTTTATTTATATTGACTTTTTTAAAAAGTTTTATAGAATCATAATTATTCAAAATTATTTTCCCAATGTCAAACTACCAACATTTGGAATTTTAAAAATTTTAATATTTTTTAGTAAGAAAACCAAAGAATAATTTATTTTAGTTGTATTTTTTTCTTGGGAATTTAGAGAAATTGTCTTTCAATAATTTAATATTTAATATGTAGTCTGTAATAATACTACAATGTAACATATTCATTCAACTCTGATTTGCCTTGAAATATTCCAGCTAATTTACCTTGCATATTTTTATAAGATATTTTACATTACTAATTTCAAGTAAGAATTTAGTACATATTTCAATATTCTCTTGCTCGCAATAATAGGAGACATAATGAATTGGTAAATTCAAAATCAGAAAATTCTAATCCTGGGGAGTGTGGGAGGCAGAAGACTACATGGAACATTTATTGTGCACTGACCTGTCAGACTGAATGATAGCCAAATCATAATGTATTCCCACTCTAAACCCCAGTACTTTCCAACCAGCATAACTGGTAGAATATTAGTTCTTCATTTAGATATTTTTACATATTTATACACCAAAATCTTCCTCCTACTAAATAGTGACTACAGACAAAATTAAAGGTTTGCTCACTCAGGGAGAATATCCAAATGCCTCTAGCTTAGGGTGGATTGAAAAGCAACTCGATGTACTCTTGTACATCAAAATGTCTAGTAATTTTGATATTGTGAATATGATCATTCTCCTTTTTAAAATTTTTCTATGGTTTATTTGTGCAGTATGCATTTTAAAATTTTTCCAGAAGGGGGACCAGCAGTTAGCGTACGTCTCTGGACTCCCATGTTGTCGACTGCGGTTTGAGTTCCAGACCCAGTGGCTTAAACTTACCCTGGGCACGTGTGTGTACGTGCATGGCCACCCCACCTGGGGGGTGATTTCTTGCTTTCTGTCTCTCTGACTCTCTCTGTCTTTCTGGCGAGTGCACACATCCTATAGCAAAAACCTCTCAAAAAAAAAAGAAAAAGAAAAAAAATTTCCAGAAGGTTTGTGCAACATCCCAGCAAGAGACAAGAGAGAGACAAAAAGAGAAAGTATCCCTTCAAGGAGATGGTCATGCCACAATCACTTCTTCATTTCTCTCTCCTTTCTCAATTTTGGTCATGCACACGCATGCACTTGGTGTGTTTTTCAAGGCATTGGGTCTGAGACTCAAACCACATAGATGGCCATGTGTGATCTACCTGCTTTAACCTTAACCACCATTTACCAGTTGGCCTGGCAGGTGTTTTTTGTTTGTTTGTTTTGTTCTGTTTTGTTTTTAAGAGGTTTTTGTCTTAGGGCATGTGCGCTCACCAGAGAGAGAGAGACAAAGAGACAGTGACAGGGAAAATGAGAACTCATTCCCCATGCAAGGTAGCCACACGACACTTTGTTCTTCATTCTCCTTTTGGGACCTTGAACATGTGCACATGTTTCTGGTGTGAGTTTCAAGCTACCAGGTCTGGCACTCAAACAATGGTTGGACATATGAGATTCTAGTGATGTAACCACTACATCATTTGCTGACCCCTTGTGGTATTTTTTTAATAAACATAATAGTTATTTTAATTTTTCTTTCCATTGTTTCTACAGAGATGTGGTAAACCTTGTTACACTAGAAGAAAAAAATTCAAAATAGACATCGTTAAATATAAAATATAGTTCCAAGTGCTAATATGCCATGGTTCAAGGGATAGAAAGTCACCCATAAAGATGGCAATGCCAGTGAAACTATACTGCTTGAAGCTTTGAATTGCATCCTGCCTCCAACTCATCCAACTGACAAGCTCTTGTGTCTGCCCCTCCAGGATGTGTACAAAATTGGTGGTATTGGCACTGTCCCTGTGGACTGAGTGGAGACTGGTGTGCCCAAACCTGGTATGGTGGTCACCTTTGCATCAGTCAGTATGACAACTGAAGTAAAGTCTGTTGAAATACAACATGAAGCTCTGAGTGAAGCTTCCTGAGGACAACGTGGGTTTCAATGTCAAGAACATGTCTATCAAAGATGTTCAATGAAGCAATGTTGCTGGTGACAGCAAACGTGACCCACCAATGGAAGCAGCTGGCTTCACTGCTTCACTGATTATCCTGAACCATCCAGCCAAATCAGTGCTGGCTATGTCCCTGTACTGGAATGTCACACAGCTCACATTGCTTGCAAGTTTGCTGAACTGAAGGAAAGATTGCCAATCTGGTAAAAAGCTGGAAGATGTCCCTAAATTCTTGAAACCTGGTGAAGCTGCCATTGTTGATATGGTTCCTGGCAAGCCCATGTTTGTAGAGAGCTTCTCTGACTATCCACCTCTGGGTCGTTTTGCTGTTCGTGACATGAGACGGACAGTTGCTGTGGGTGTCATCAAAGCCATGGACAAGAAGGCAGCTGGAACTGGCGAGGTCACCAAGTCTGCCCAGAAAGTTCAGAAAGCTAAATGAATATCCCTAATTCCTGCCACCCAAGTCTTAATCAGAGGTGGAAGAACAGTCTCAGAACTGTTTGTCTCAATTGGCCATTTAAGTTTAATAGCAAAAGACTGGTTAATGATAATGATACTTGTAAAAACTTCAGAAGGAAAGGAAAATGTCTTGTGGACTTGTGTGTGTGTGTGTGTGGCAGTTTTAAGTTATTAGTTTTTAAAATCAGTGCTTTTTAATGGAAACAACTCCTCCAAAAATCTGTCACAGAATTTTGAGACCCATTAAAACAAAGTTTAATGAGAAATTCATGTCTTTTGCTCAACAATGAGACTTTGTAGAAAAATGCTGAGCCAAAAATTTGAGTTTGTAATTGTTCTTGTGTTAAGAACCTGTTGGAACTTAAAAGAATATGATAATTTAGATTTTTTTTCTAGGTTGGGAATTAGGATCATTATTTCTCACCTCTTTCTAAGAAGGCAGAATCTATTTTTCATTTTTTATTTTTTTGTTTATAATCATCATAATGTTTTTATTACATTGAATTGCATATAACTTAACAGTGTATTACATTGCTTTTTCAAAAGGGAATGCCATGCATGTCAATCAATACCGGGACATTAAAATCCACTTCATCATTCAATATCTTTTCATTGTTTTTCTCGTTCATTATTATTATTCCAATTTTTTTAACCAGTCAATCACTATTTCTCATTTTGCTTGTAAAAAGACTTTACCCATCATGAAATACTTCTTAGACCAATCCAGTTGAGAATACTATATATGTCATCCTCTTGCTATTGTTCTCTATCCCCTTCTCTTCCCCCAATTCCACACTGTCTTATTCTCCTTAACTACCTTCACTGCTTTTATGTCCTCTAATATTTCACTCTCTACCATAGAGTGCGGATAGTCGGTATATATTGAGTGGCTACATACAATCTTTCTTTCATAGCCTGGTTTACTTCACTCAGCAATAGATCCTCCATATCTGACCACTTTCTATCAAATGCCAGGGTCTTGTTTTTTTTTTAGGCTGAGTAGTATTCCATAGAGTATATACGCCACACTTTTCCAATCCATTCATCAGTTTGTGGACATTTAGTAGGTTCCATGTCTTGGCAATCATGAATAATGCTGCAATAAACTTTCACTTGCAAGCACTTTTCCGACTGAGTGTTCTCCTGTCCTTTGGGTAGATATCCAGAAGTGGGATTGCTGGATCAAATGGTGTTCTATTTGTAGATCTTTGAGGAACCTCCATATTGTTCTCCACAGTGGCTGAACCAGAAGGCAGAATCTTAACAGAAAAGTAGAATTCTATTTACATATTTCCTTTAGAAGGCCCAATCCTATAATAATGGCCATGTGTTTCATATGAAATTTTGTAGTTATCATTAAGTAAATTTGTTTGAAAAAGTCTCAAAAATAATAAAATAAAATATACTTTCATAAACCTCATCTGTGATGAATTTATTTAGTGACATTACATCCATAAGAAAAATAAGAAGTATGTAAATGTTAACAAACAGCTTCTCCCTTTAATTTAGATTTTTAAATCATTAATAAGCAAGAGTAAATGTGCAAATTCTCTGAACCAATTATGAACTAGTGATTGATACTGTCTTAGAAGTAAAAGGGTGAAATAGATGCATTAATTTGTGTAGGTCACATTTTCATCAGTTAAAAAATAAAATAAATCCAGATATTTGAGTTAGTAATCTGCCACCAATGCCTGCAGACCATGTCACTTTTACTACATTAGTTAGAAATCAATGCAGTCTGAATAAAATCAGCCTAGCATTGTCTTGTCTTCAATCTTGCTACTCAAAGCATTGTCTGTAGATGAGTTCATTAGAAATGCAGAATCCCAGATTCCATTTTAGGTCCATGGAGTAGACCTAGAATGTTCCAAAACCCATCCATGATTAACATGTACATTAAACTGATAATTCAATTTAGAAAAACTGTTCAACAATACTGTGTGTTCATAGACAAATCTAAAATGCCTGTCATCGCCCATTTATGTTGGATTTGAAATGATTTTCCAAAATAAAATTTGGACCCATTGCAGTACCACAAATAGAAATCCCTGCCCTTGGCCCTTTCCCTCTAACTTCTTCACTGGGCTTCTCTCTTCATTTAGGAAGGCAGTTTACACATGTCTGTGGACTTGTTGGTATAAATGTTCAAGGCTCGGGAACCAGCAGTTAGCGTAATGGCTATGTCGCTCGACTCCCACGTAGTCGACCGCAGTTCGTGTCCTGGACCCGGTGGCTTAAAACTCACGCCGGTGCGTGTGCGTGCGTGCCCAAGATCCCGAGAGGAGAATGGAGGAGAAGGGATTGTGGCGTGACCATCCCCCCTGGGGGGTGATTTCTTGCTTTCTGTCTCTATGTCTCTCTCTGTCTGTCTGGCGAGCGCATGCGCCCTACAGTGAAAATCTCTCCAAAAAAAAAAAAAAATGTTCAAGGCTCATACACCAATTCCTACAAATAACCAGTAATGACTTTCCTTGAATCTCTAGTGTGTCCTCCAAACATAGACTACTGAAAGATAGCTCCAATAGTTCCTCCTAGATCTGGGGCACCATCCAGACAGGCATGAGACCTGACAATACAGGGCTTGATTTCAAAGACTGCGGAAAAGCATAGTTGATAAAGGACCAGGACAGGGGATCTGGAAAATATGGAACCCAGGTCAGGAGTCCAACTTTCCTTGATCTGTGGCATTATTCGTTGTGAAGATCATATAACATTTGGGTTCAAAAATTTAATTTATTTATAATTAATTAATTTATTTAAAGTAAATAAATTACTATAAATTATTTATCTATCTATAAGTGCCTTAAAACAGACATGCACTTCTCCAAGTGTATACAAATTAGTGTTGTAATTCTGTAAAGTATTTGCAAATAATTCTCTAGGCACAAAAATGAAAATATTCTTTAATGGAGAGCAGAGTCTGCAAGATATGCCTTTGAAGTCAGAAAAGATCAAAACCCTTCTCCCCTTGTTAGGTTAGATAACCTAAGAAAACTCATAAATCTAAGTTTCTCTCAGTCTGAGTTTCCGTTTCCACAAACACCTGTTCTATAATGTTTCATATCATCAGATACTCCTCATATCTTACCATGATATGCATCTATACACTTTTACTCTAAAATTGGTATATGAAATACAAGAATCAGGGCAGAGAATAGTTTGGAAATAAATTATGTTTTATTTTTAAAAAAGACTAAAAAATTCTTCTCTCTTAAATGGGTTATTTCAACTCTGAGCTCAACATTCATCATTTCTTCCTCAGACCTTTAGGATAAAACACACACACATCTAAATCTGAATATTAATAGTCAGTAAATATTTAAATTAGTGTTGGAGAGGGTATTCTGCAAGCCCAATAGATTGTGCTCACTCATTCATAACTTCTTTCAGCTTTGTGTCTAAACACTGGTTTCTGTAACACAGTATATTTGCAACAAATGAAAAACGTGGTTAAGTAATTCTCATTTTCTACAGGGCTGAAATTAATTTCAGTTTGCCAAAAGGAATGTGAAAGTGTTGTAGACTTTTTTTTTAAGCACGTAAAGCATAATGCTAATCAAAAGTTTAAATGAGTCAAACCAGAAAACAGCTACTTTCATAATGTATTCAATCCCTAATTGAAATTCAACATCATTTAAGAATTAAAAATATTAGATGGCATAATTGCTTAAATAACCTTTTGTGCATTATATGTTAAATATTTGACTGTATTACTAAGTATTTAACTGCTTGTTGTTAAATCACAGACATTCTCAGCAAATAGCTTTCTAAACCAAAGAAGATAATGTTGCAAAAAAATTTTCTAATGCGTAAAAACAACCAAAAGTTATGCAAGTATCATCATCCAACCATTTCAGAAATTTAATAACTCAAATATTTTGACTGATACTTTAAATCTTCCCTACCTATACCCCCTCAAAATTAGATCCTTGTTATAAATCTCTGCAAACACTGAAAACCTTTCATCTAAAAATACGTGTGTCTAGTCTCTTTAACTGTGCCCTTTCCACTAGCCTGATATATGCTCAAAACATATGCACCATGCGGCTTTTGGAGCTAGGTTACAGCCTTGGAATATCTAGCATCAAGTGCAGGGGGTGAAGGTTGTTAGCCCTATGAGTATGGGATTCTAAGAGATTCTTTTCACAGCTTTACGTTACACATTCGTTTGGAGAATGTTTTTTTTAAGGAAACTGTTTACTTTAGAAAAGTTTTACATTTGCTGACAAATTAAAATGTTGTAGGAGCTCCCATAAATTCTATACTCTATTTCCTCTGTATTTATAATCTTTAATTTGTGCAGTCTGTGTGCTAAAATTAATGACCACTATTGAGTCATTATTAAACAGTAAATATTTTGTTCATATTTTCTTCATTTTTACCTAATATTCTTTTCTTCTGGCCCAGGATTTTATCCAGGATAGGGCATTATGCTATACAGTAATTTTTCCTTTGTGTTCCTCTTGGTTATGACAGTTTCTCAGACTGCTTATTTTTGATGCTCTTGACTGTTTTGTTGTTGTTTTGTTTATTTAAATAATTTTGCCATAGCCTTCATGCACTTGCCAGAGAGAGAGAGTGAGGAATCACTGACCAGGGTGATGGCCATGCCACAACTCGTTCTCTCCCAACCTCCTTTCAGGATTTCGGGCATGCATGTACAAGTGCTTGACTTGCTTTTCAATCTACCCAGTTAGGGACTTAAACTGTGGAGTTGTTCATATGAGATCTAGCACTTTAATCATCACACCACCTGCTGGCTTGACTTTGACTATTTTAAGAAGTATTTGTCTAGAATTTTGTGGAATGTACCAACTGAGTTTTTTTATATATATATAATTAATTGGGAATTATGAGTTTGGGGAGGAAATCCACAAAAGGAAATTGCTAATTTTGTCACATTATATGAAGGGTACATATTGTCAATACCATTTATGTTGCCCTTGGTCACCTGGCAGAGGTTGTGTTTATCAGGGTTCTCCACTCCAAAGTTACTCTTTTTCATTTTCATACTGTACTCATTGGAAGAATGTCACTATGCACAATCCTCACTTGAGAAACAGATTTATCCTCCACCTCTTTGAAAGTAGAGTATCTACATAAATTATTTGGAATAAGTGACAGGAAACTTGTCTCTAATCTTCATTTTTTAATCTATTCAATCATTTATTTATAGAAGTATCAATTTGTGGATTTTTATTTTAAACTTTGACTTTGATTCTGCTGCTGCTTTATTTCTTTCTTCAAATTATTTTAGCTGAGACCATTGAGAACTTTTTTAATGGAGTCCTTTGTAATGTTCACATGCTTCCATTAATCTGTTATTAGATTTTGGTTTAGGTTTTGTTTATAGCACTTTCTTACTTTCTGGGCCTATTGTGTGACTTTTATCCTTGGACTAACCATTTCTCTAAGGAGCCCTAATTCCTTATATTAGAAAATGATATTAAAAACCAAAATCTAAGTTGGCACCAGCATGGTGGTTAAGGGTGCTGGACTCCCATATTGCCAACTGAGGTTCGAGTTCCAGACCAGGAGGCTTGCTTTCTTACAGTCTCTCTGTCTCTCCCTCTCTCTTTCACTCTCTTCCGTTCTCACTCTCTCTCACTCTGTCCCTCTCTGGTAAAATCGAAATAAATACATTTAAATAAAATAATTTACAAAAAAATCTAAGTGTACTCATTGCCACTGTAGTACCATTGCCTTCTAAACTGACAGAACAAGAAAACGTGTGAATAATCTGTATCTGCCACATATCTATAAATATTTTAATGTAACAAGCCTATATTAAACAGGCATGTTTTCTCTAATTCTAATTTATTACACATGAATCATTTAATCCTACTCCCTTTGCTTATCGGTAAATTCTCATACCAACTATGGGAAAAACCTGGCTCCTATCACCTGCTATCTCTTTACTTAACTCTTCAATATCAATATTTTATGTGTGAAAGTATCAAAGTTTTGAACCTCAACAGGATGATTAGCCTTACTGTTTCCTACAACTAAAATACAGTCCTTACACACAGCTTCTTTTCTGTTTTCCAATCGGTCTAAGAAAATCACTTATCGGTGTGATTTTCAAGCTGCTTGCTGGGTGGGGATTTGAACTGCAGCAAACCATGCAGGAATTCAGCACCTAATTACCACACAAACTGCTGGCCCCAACATGTTACTATTTGATCATCACTAGGCAGAATTTTCATAGAAGCATTCAGCTTTGTGGGAAAAAAAAAATTTGTGACATGATAACAGGTAGAAAGCTAAGACTTTTGGTACTTCAAAGAAAGGGTTTTTAAGATAACTCATGTTTAGTAATACAAACTAATTAGCCATTAAAAAAATACAAAAGATGAAGCATGTTTTAGGTAAAACCACACTGTAAACTATTGAAATTACATATGAAGAAAGGGCTTTTTAAAAAATTATTTATTTATTTTTTATTATCATCATAATCTTGTTTATATTACATTGGATTGCGTATAACTTTACAGTGTATTACGTTGCTTTTTCAAAAGGGAATGCCATGCATGTCAGTCAATGCAGAGACATTAATTTCCCCACTTCATCATTCAATATCTTTTCACCCATGGGGCATGGTCACACTTCAATCCCTTTTCTTCCTTTTCTCCTTTAGGATTTTGGACATGTATCCACATATACTCATTGTGTCTTGCAAGCCACCAGATTCAGCTATCAAAATACACAGTCAGCCATGTAAAGTCTAGGCCTTAATTGCCATGCCATAGCTGGTGTGTGTGTGTGTGTGTGTATGTATGTGTATCTTGGCCTTAATTGCCATGCCACTAGCTGGTGTGTGTGTGTGTGTGTGTATGTGTGTGTGGGTATGTACATGTATATATATTTAATTGAACTAAATCGTGTACCTCAAACTTAAAGACAACTTAGAATGATTTTAAATGTTGATCATATTCCCAATATGATAATATTTCTGGTTCATAAGCAGGAGGAGATAGTCACCATCACCATAATGATGAATAGGTGGTTACTGAATTTTGACCAGTTCAAGTAAAAATGCACAAATTTAAAAATATTTAATGACACCATCAGTCACAGCCAGCTTCAAAATTTTATAAATATTAGCAACTCTATCATGTCAAATTTCAAGATTCTTAAAGAACTAGAACAATGTGAACTTCAGGAATTATTCCAGTCAACTTGATTGTGCCATGACCAGGTACAATTCACCAATCCACTGAGTGTGGAACACATTAAACATGCTTGGAGGGAAGTTCCTCATTCTGATGCAGTTTAATTTTTATTAATTAATTTACTTTTATTAATCATTTAATTTTTAAATCTTCTTCATTGTTAATCTATGAACATGAGCCTTTCAAGTTAGTTTAATGAGAACACCAGGTACTTTATTATTATTGCTTGATTATTTGAAGTAAAATATAACAGAACTAAATGATCTAAAACGATTTTATAAAGTCAAATATATTTTTAAAGATTATAAAAGATCTAGATAAGTTCAAAGGTCATACTATGGTGATAAAATATACTGCTTCAAAGTGAAGATAATAGGCTTTCATTTTGAAGGTATTAGTGGTTTCATTCTTTTCAAACATATTTCTATTTAATTTAGAAAGCTAGGAAAGAGCGAGTGTCAGAAATATAGGTGAAAGTGCCCTCATAATACAACATAAGAAATTTGGTCTTTAGTGCAGTTTATGAAGAAGTTGAGATTTCTGTCCTTTCTTTTCCTTTTTTTTTTTTTTTCCTTTAGGGAATTTAGCTGTAAGTTAAAAGCCCTTTTGCTGGTGAAAATTGATTTTTTTTTTCTTAATCTAGAGGAAACGAAATATGTGTAGCCCAGCAGAGGAGGGAGAGGAGGTCAAGGGGTAAACAGTTTGATACAGCACGTCTTGAGCTCAGTCCTGGGCATGTGATCTCCAGCACTTATGTCCTCCCAACAGGGAGAATCCAACAGTGGTTTAGGCTTAAAATGCTTGAGAGAAAACTTCAAAAAAATGTCTGAGAGTCCCTAGAACATTTAGACTTTTCTGTCACGGTTTTTACTGTTCAATTATTTTTCTTTTTAACAGAACAGAGCATGTTGTCAATACAGCTGAAATTTTCTTTAAGGTGGCTCTTTCTTTGCAGTTAGTCAGTTTTAATTAAGCACTGGATGTGATTAAGTTAGAGTTTTGCATTTAAGAAGACACCAAATGCCAAATCAAGAAAATTCTTTCATTTGCTCTTGCTCAAAGATTAAAGTGGGCACCATATTCTGTAAGCTCTACACAGCATTTCATAGCTCAAAGTTAATGTTTCCAACTGATGGCTTTGAGATTCTATACTTTCAGCCTAGCAATAGAGTTCTTTTACACAATTTCTTTATTGAGAAATCTATTAAGGGCACCACCTCTACAATTTAGTAATTTTAAATAGGCTGAAAGTTTGTCCCCTTTGTTACTCTACAACATGTTGCTATGCTGGCTCTACACTATAATTCTGGAATCACATTAAGTTAGGAAAAATTCTAAAATTGAAATGGCATTAATGTTAATTAGAAATGCTCAGTTACTTGATTTTCTTGAATTCTTGATGCTTATCCTTTGAAATAGTATGTTTTGTCACCATTTTTTGTTGTTTTTCATTTTCATTTATCAAAGTTGACATTTATTAAAAAAATAGTCTACCCTCTGACTACAAGCAAATAACAAATAATAAACAATCTATGTCAGTTATCCTATGGATTTACTAAAATACAAGGTTGTCAGAAAAATTTTCCAATTTTCATCCAGATGTTTTGCACTCCTTTGCACATAGCCAGAGGTGGTTAGAAGCATGATCTACTAGCAATTGGTACTAAATATAGATTGCTATAACTTCAAGCAAGAAACTGCCATAAACACTTTAATCAACAAGGACTCGAAGTAAAATGAATTAAGGCATTTAATTAAAAGAGACTCACTCACTGGGCAATATGAATCCTAGATTTGTCTTTATAAATTATGATGTCAATCTAGGTTCTTCCACAGTTTTTCACTCTTGCTTTTTCCCCCTTAAGTCTATGAATTAACATATTAATGGTTGAAACTATGCCTGAAATTTATTCTTGTTTTCTCCTTTAAGCCATTATACTTCTCAATATATTTGTTTTAGCTCTTCTCATCTTCTTTTACATGTTTAATAATGTCTATTTTTTCTTCATTACAAATAGTATTTGTGTATCATATCACTCGCTCTTGTATAATTTTATAGAATCAAAGTTCATTTTTATAGGAACTACTGAATGCACAGGTGCTAAATAGAAATGCAAATTTCCAATATGTTTCAGTTTAAATCAATCATGGCTCTACATAGCCTGGGCATTATTTGACTCCCAGTCTCATTGATGTTTCTCTGTCACTAACCTAAAGAGTTAGAACAATTCTCCTTCCCCTCAACTATTTTAGTATTTGGGGGTCTAGGAGTGCAGATGGAAAGTGAATGAAAAAGGATTTCATAAAACATAAATATTCATTATCGTTCCCAATATGCTGCTTATTTTTCAGATCCTGCTGGGTTCTGCCAGAAAAACAGAGGGTGTTCTCTGAGGGAGCACACTTAATGGAAAATTCGTTGCATTTTTCCTAATGCTCAAATTGGCAGTCTGTGTGTCATATGCCGAACATATAGAAACTTATGTACGTGCATGAGGCGGTTCAACACAATATGGGAAATGTCTATAAACTTGATTTTCATATGTATTTAATATCTGATAGGAGAGAACAAAGGAAATACAACTTTTTATAAATAATTAGATCCAGTATGATTAATGATGTGTGCATGTTACATATTTATATGTACACACACTTACATATGTATTTATGCATTGTATGAATAGATTCCATTTGTTTAACAAGACTTATTTACTTAGAATCTAAAAATATGGTGAGGCTGATATTAATAAATAGATCTTAAAGACTTTTGCCTGATCTTTAGATTTTAAAGAGTATGTTTGATTAGCCTACTGTTTTCATAATATAGCTTTGATTATTGTTCTCTATTAATAATAGCCATCAAAAATGCTTTACTTTCCTTTTATAATTGACCTCGATTATGCTGGTCAAGTAATTGACCTCAAATATGTTCAAACTACCTTTAAAAAACAAAAGAAGAACCATTAATAAAAAAGGACAAATTATTTTTTTCTGGGAAAAAATAAAATTAAAGATCTAAAATTATGACGTTAAAACTATGACTTCTACTTTATTAAATATCATTACTAGTCTCATAATACTTTGAGTATTATTGCTTTGAAAGTACATCTCACATATCACATTATTTGATTTACTGAAAAACAGGAATGAGAAAGATAAACTCCTCTTTCATTCTAAATATTTCATTTATTGATAGTGTTGACCAATTATGTGTAAATTTCTCAATTTACTGTTTTTTTTTAATCTCATGTTAAAGAAAAATCTGTAAAATGTGTAAAAAATTATGGGAGGTTAATACAGAAAAAATATTTTTAATATGAAAGAAAATACCAAGAAGATGTGACATCTCAATGAAAAAGCAGAGAAATCAATATCTGAATAAAACGAAATTAATAGGTACTTTCTAAATGTAAAGTTTCTAGTAATAACTTATGGTTAAAGTAGTAATTCTCAACAGGGGGAGATATTTGATGATGTCTGAAAACATGTTAGTTCTTGCTATTTGAGAAGAAAGATATTTCTTGACTTCCATGTGTAGAAGACAGTGATGTTACTAAATATAACAAGAAATGTTTTGTACCAAAATGACCATAGTACAGGGTAACATTTCTTCAGTTACAGTAACAAAGAAATTTGACATTAAAACTGGGGTGTATCTTTTGATAATGTTACACAGTACAATAGTTATAAATCTGAGTTGGATTATCTAATTTTAAGCTATTTTGATAAAGAAGATATACTGTAAATTCTTCTATTAAAATTAATTTTACTTTTTATTTTATTTTTAGCTGACAATTGCATACATATTTATGTTTCAATACATATATAATTGTGCAGTGATAGAATTAGGCTAATTAACATATGTATCATCTAAACATCATTTGTGGTGAGAAAATTTAAAATCTTCATGTTTAGTTATTTTGATAAATGAAATGCATAGCTATTAACCATAGTCACCATACTGTGCACTACATCACCAAACCTTGTTCTTCATTTCTAACTGGAACTTTGTACCCTTTGACTAGCATCTATTCTTTTCTTGTTTAGACTCCTCTCTTCCCTGGAAACCACTATTTTACTCCACTTCTATGAGTCTGACTTCTTTTTTTTTTTTTTGGAAGGTTTTTCGCTATAGGGCGAGTGCGCTTGCCAGACAGAGACATAGAGACAGAAAGCGAGAAATCACCCCCCAGGGGAGATGGTCACGCCGCAATCCCTTCTTCTCCATTCTCCACCCGGGATCTTGGGCACGCACGCGCATGCGCCCAGCGTGAGTTTTAAGCCACAGGGTCCAGGACGCAAACCGCGGTCGACTAGGTGGGAGTCCAGCGACATAGCCATTAAGCTAACTGCTGGTTCCCATGAGTCTGACTTCTTTAGAAACCATATGTAAGTGAGATTGTATAGGATTTCTCTCTCTTTGCCTGGCTTATTAAATTCCTGATTTCAATCCTTTAGAAATATACCCATACATGAGATTTCTGGATCATATGATAATTCCATTTTTCATTTTTTGAGGCACATTCACTCTGTTTTCAAAATGAAGGTACTCATTTGCAATACTAACAATAATGTACGACAGTTTCCTTTTCTCTACCTCCTCACCAATATGTACTATGTTTCATCATTTTAGTAATAGTCAGCCTAGCAGGTGTGAGGTCATAGCTCATGGTTTTAATGGACATTCCCTGATGATTATAGATGCTAGGCATTTTTAAAAGGTATTTATGTTGGCTGTTTGTATGTCCTCTTTTCAGAAATAGCTAACCAAGTCATTTGCACATTTTAAAAAGTGTTATTTGTTTTCTTGAGTATTTGAGTTCCTGTATAGTTTAGATATTAACCCTGATCTGGTATAAATTACAAGTATTTTCTCCCAGTTGTAGCTTCACTCTGTGAATTGTACCTCTGTGTTTCAGAAATTTTTTTAGTTTAATGTGATTCTTTGTTTATTTTTCTTTTATTGCTTGTGGTTTTTAGGTCATACACAGGAAATCATTGCTCAGAACAACGTAGGAAACTTTTATCCTCAGTTTCTTTTCTAAACACATTGCAGTTTTAGATGTTATGTTTAGATCTTTAATCCATATTGAGTTGAATCTTGTATAAGAAGTAGGTTAGGGTCAAATGTTATCCTTCTTCATGAGAGATCAATTTTTCTCTACACCATTCATTGAAGAATATGTCCTTTATCCACTGTATGTTCTTGGCATCTTTATGAAAAATCAATTGACGGTGGGTGTCTGGGTTTATTTCTAAATTCTCTATCCTATTCCCTAGGTTAGTGTCTGTTTTTCTGGTAGTGCCATGCTGTTTTGATTACTATCTTTGTAGCATATCTTGCAATCTGATAATGTGATACTTTCAGCTTTGTTCTTTTTGGTCACAATTGTTTAGGCTATTTGGAGACTTTGTGGCCCCATAGAATCTATATAGGAAGTGTGCTGAATCTGTAGATTTCTTTGGCCATATGGATATCTTAGCTATATTGATTCTTCCAATCATGAACATGACATATCTTTCCATTTACTGATGCCATTTTCAATTTATTTCATCAATGTTTTTAAATATTCAATGCACAAATTTTTCACTTCCTTGGACTCCTAAATATTTTTAATGCTATTATGATATTGTTTCTTTCTTTTTCAACTAGTTCATCATTAACGTCTAAAAAATGTTACTGATTTTTATATGTTTATTTTGTGCCTTTCAACTTTTCTAAATTAGTTTATCAATTCTAATAGGTTTCTTTTTGGTGTAATCTTTAGAAATTTTTATATATAATATCATTAGAAAATGGAAACAATTTCACTTTTTTCTTTCCAATTTGGAATTTTAAAACTATTTTTCTCCTACCAAATTACTCTGGCTAGGAATTTCAGTTCTGTGTTGAAAAGAAGTGTTAACTGTGGATGTCCTTGTTTAGTTCCTGATTTTTTTTAGTTTGATGAATTCTCAATTGTCTATTTTTGGTTTTGTTGCCAGTGCTTCAGTTTCCTCAACATAATTTGGTAAAAGTAGTTTATTTTCTCCACTCAAGTGTCTTGCTTTATTGGTAAAAAAACCAAAAACTTTATTTTTAGATTTTTTTTTTGAGAGGCTTTTTGTTATAGGGCATGTGCACTCACCAGACAGACAGAGTGAGACAGAGAGACAGAAAGCAAGAAATCACCCTCTGGGGGGATGGCCACGCTGCAATCCCTTCTCCTCCATTCTCCTCTCGGGATCTTGGACACGCACACACATGCACCCGGCGTGAGTTTAAGCCACCAGGTCCAGGACTTGAACCACAGTCGACTACATGGGAGTCCAGCAACATAGCCACTATGCCAACTGCTGGTCCCAATTTTTAGATTTTTTTAATGCTGTTCCATTGCTCTGTGTGCTCATTTTTGTGCTAGTAACATGCTGTTTTGATTGTCCCAGTTTTATAGCATATTTTGAAGTTGGGCAGTGAGGTGCTTCCTCCTTTATTTTTTTTTGCAGACTACTCTCTGGGTCATCCAGGGTCATTTTTGATTCCATGAATTTTTATGATTTTTTTCTATTCCTCTGCAGAATAATGCTTCTATTTTGATAAAATTTCATTGAATTTGTAAACTGATTGGATAATGTCAACATTTTGCTTAGACTGTCCCTTGTAATCTAAAAACAAAGAATGATTTTTTTTTTCTTTTTGAATTTCTTTGTTCAATTTTTTATAGTTTTTATTATAGAGATATTAAAGTTCCTTGGTAAGATTTATTTTAACATATGTTTTATAACTATTATTAAAGGAATTGCTTTTTTCAGTTTTGCTTCAGTCCATTCATTTTTGGTGTATAAAATCCTGTAGATTGCTGTATGTTGATTTTGCATCTGTGACTCTACTGAATTCATTTATAACTTTTACAAGTTTTTCATGGATTCTTAAGGACTTTCTCTGTATGTAATCATGTCATCTAAAAATAAGAACAATCTCGCTTCTTTCTCCTATCTGGGTGCCTTTTATTTAATTCTCTATTTTGATTGTATTGGCTAGGCCTTCTAATACTATGCTGAAAAGAAATAGAGAAAATGGACAATCTTGCCTATCTCCAATTTTTAGTGGGAAAACTTTCAGCTTTTCTTCACTCAGTATTTTAATAACTATGGGTTTGTCATAAATGTCTTTTATTCTATTAAGAAATCTATCTTCTATATCTATTTTGTTGACAGTCTTAATCACTAAGTAATGATGCATTTTATTAAATTTATTTTCTTCATCAATTGAAATGATCATATAGCTTTTATGTTTTGTTCTGCTAATGTTATGTATTACATTTATTGTTTTGCATAGGTTGAACCATCCTTGCATCTTTGGGATAAATGCTGTTTGATTTTTTTTTCTTTTAAAGAATTATTTTGTTCAATTAAATTTATTATTATTATTATTATTTTATTGTTATTATTATTATTATTTTTACAGAGTGCTTGTGCTCTGCAAAGAGAGGTACAGAGAGAGAGACTGAGAAAGCAAGACAGCAGTTCTGGGGCCAGAGCACATGGTAAGTCATGTAGGAATCTAGCACCTTGACCAGCATACCATATGCTGGTCTGCTATTTGATTTTGTATGATCTTTTCAGTGGTTTTTGAATTCAACTGGCTACTACTTTTTTGAACATTTTTACATCTATGTTTATCAGAAATATTGGTTTATAGTTGCCTTTTTTGTGCCATTGTCTACTGTTGGTATCAAGATGAGTGTGGCTTTATATAATACATTTGGAAGGGTTCTTTTCATTTGTAATTTTAATAATAATTAGAGGACAATTGATGTTAATTCTTTGATTAAAGTTTTACAGAATTCAGTCATGAATCCATTTGGACCTTAGGATGTTGGCATTTCTTTATCAGAAAATGATCTATTACTGACTCAGTCTCATGGTTTATGATTGACCTATTTAGGCTTTCTATTTCTTCTTTGTCCAATCTAAGTGAATTGTATGTGCCCAGAAATCTATCAATCTCTAGGTTTTCCAATTTGTTAGTGTATATTTGTTCCTAGTATTCCCTAGTGATCTTTTGTATTTCTGTGATATCTGTCGTAATATATTTTCTTTTCAGGTTTCACTTATCTGCATTATTTTCCTATTTTTCTTAGTCTAGCTAATGATATTTTTTATATTATTTTTTCCTCTCGATAAAACCCCAGCATTTTGTTTGACTCTTTATATGTTCCCTTTATTCTCTACTTCATTTATTCTGGCTTAATCAATATTATTTATTTTCTTGTATTACATTTGAAATTTTGCTCATCTTCTCCTTGTTCTTCCAGTTCTTTCAGATGCATCATTTGGTTATTTATTTTCTGTCCTTCTATTTCTTTGTGTGTGAGCACTAGTTACTGTCCTTGTAGCACTGTTCACATAATATCTGAAAGATTTCACCTGTACATTTTCATTATCATTTGTTTCAATAAATTTGTTAATGGCATTATTTTTCAAGTTTGAAGTAGTTAAGGAGTAAATTGTTTAATTTCCAGATATTTGTGAATTTTTGAAAGCTCTTTTCATTGATTTCAAGTTTAATTCCATCTTAGAATAAATGATAGATATGGTTTTTATTCATATAAATCTGTAGTGGTTTGTTTTGGTTTATTGGCTACAATATTATTTATCCAATTTTCAAAACTTTCACTTGGGGCTTATAAAAATGTGTATTTTGTAGTTGTTAGTTGAGTGTTCTATAAATATTGGTCAGGTCCATTTTTTTTAGGGTACCATTTAGTACTTGTGTTACTTTGTTATTTTTATTTATTTATTTACTTTTGGTCTATATTACCTATCTAAGAGTTAACATGGGTCTTCAAATTCCCATTTATTAGTGTGTTATAATCTATCTCTTTAAACATAGCAATCTTTGTTCTATGTATTTGGAGTTCTGATGTTAGGTTCATAAATAGTTATTTGTTGTATCTTCTGGGTGAATTAATAATAACTTTAATGGTATGCACTGCCATTGTCGTTTTTTTGTTTTTGCTTATTTTAGATATATTTTTCTAATATAAATATCACAACTCCAGCTATTTTTTGTCTCTATTTTCCTAAAATGACCTTTCAGGTCTTTCACTTTTAATGTGCAATATGTACATGTTCTTCCAGTGAGGTATGCTTCTTATAATAAGTATATGGAGTGTTCTTTTTTGTTTTCTCTTGTTTTTCTCCATTGAGTTTGTCTGTATCTTTCATTGTTCAAATTAATTAATTTATATTAAAAATATTATTGATATTTTCAGACTTCCACATATCATTTCATTAGTTATTTTTCTAGTTGTTTTGTGTTTCTTATTTTTCTTTATTTCTCATTTTCTATATTACTTTTTTTTTTTGGAAGAGTTTTTTGCTATGGGGCACATGCACTTGCCAGAAAGGCAGAGAGAGACAGAGAGACAGAAAGCAAGAAATCACCCCCCAGGGGGGCTGGCTATGCCACAATCCCTTCTCCTCCATTCTTTTCTAGGTTATTCATTTTGTTGGTGTATAACTAATTGCTTGTAGCAGTCTCTTATGATATATTTACATTAAATATTTTTAAATGAAGAAAAAATTGTAAAGAAAATGAATATAATATTTATATAAAAATTTATCCAAATGACCATTAATTATGTAAGAAAATAATTACACTAAAAGAGAAATATACAAGAAAAGAATGTCACTATATTGTCTTCCTTTCATTGAATTAGAAAATATAAACAGATCAAAATCATCCAGTAATGACAGAAATGTGATGGCACAGGGCACTCTAAGTACTCTTCTCTACTTTTAGTGGGGTTATAATTTGGTTAATTCCTGGAATAAAATTGTATAATATTCAAAGAAAAATTGGCTCATTCTTTAACTCAGCTTTTTTACTTGTAGAAGTGTAGTCATAATATGTAAGAGAAGAAGTAAATAAAAATGTATGCAAAAACATATTTATTATAGCAACAAACTAGAAACACCCTGAATTCCTATGATTAGTAGAATGATTGAAATAATATTAGTATATTCATACAGCTGTTAAACTATATACATATATATACACATGTATGTTAAAATAACACTCAAAATAAAAATATAGAAAATATATATGTATACATCCCAACTTTTTTTAAAAAAATAAAGTTCTCTAAATGTGCATCCATATCTTTAAATTAAAACAAATTAGAAATACAGAAAACCTAACTCTTATCAATGATTAATTCAGGGAGCAGAATTAGATGGGGAGGAAATTATTACTTTTGATTAGGCACTTCATTTGTACTTGAGTTTTAACCCAAACTATTTCATCAAATAATTCAAGTTATTAAGAAGAGACTAATAAATTCATGAGGTAAGTGCTCTAAAAGGAGAGTAAATTTTATACTGAACATGAACAACATATGTCCTTTATATATCAGACACTTTGTAGGTAGTGGTAGCAGAAGGTGTTACTAGCCCCTTTATTTTTAGGTTACAGTTATGACTTGATTTGAAATGAAGCTGGGTTATTTATCAGATATTTTATATTGTCTACTTCACAAATGAACTTTTAATGAAATGATTGTGTTCAGCTATAGGAATTATCCATATAACTAGGTATTTTGTATCAACCCCAACTAATTCAACATGGCAGAAACAAGCAAGAAGCAATGTCCATAATGACTAAAATGTTCTAAGAAGCCATTTTCCCCCTAATTCCTATAATAGTTTAATAAAAGAAACCAAATGAGCAATGCAAGCAATGTCACTAAATTTAAACAGAGAGTTAGTGCAAATCAGGGTTTGTAGAATCTTTCTATTGATTGTGGTGTAATTGTCATACAAACATTGTTCTTAACAACATCCTTTATAGAATGGCTAATGTTTTTCTGGTTGGAGTCTACAGTTTAGAAATGAAGAAGAACAAGGCAGAAAAAAATCCATTTTTTTGATTGAGAGAAAATTGCAAAGGATAATATAAATGCTTCTATTTCTTCAGTTGCACATTTAGAAATTCATCAGGATCTTGGAGAGTAGATCTTAACAATATAAACTAAGATCTTCCATGTGGTGAGCATACATAGCTCACACAGAATGAATGCAATTCTTGTGCTTGAAACAGAAGTCAAAATAAAAGGCCAAAAATGTTGTATTTTAAGAGATAGTCATTGATCATCTTTGCTAGAAATGCTGAAAATGTTAAAATCATGATAAAAATGCATGATAGTCAAGAAGTGCTGTCCAGACACCTCTTCAAGGAAAACTGTGCTCCCTCAAAGAGAGGAGGGTTAGTAGGTAGCTTCTAGCTGCCGATCTTTTAGGATTGGCCTTCAGGTTCATTCAAACTCCTGGCCTAGGCCACATCCTTCTGGGGAGAGGGCACCCACACAAGATTGCTAAAAAGGCATAGATATTTTCAGTACAATGTAGGCTACTCCGCCCTGCAATATGCCTCCCAAATTCCTTGCCTCCTTGACTTAAATTTTGGGCATTCGATATCCAGATGTGTATCCTCCCTGTGCTCAATGTTGTCTTCTTTCTTTTCATAGATGTTGATTCCTAGTTAATATCTTGCATTCCAAACTCAACTTCAGCATCTGCTCTGCAGATTCCAAACTGTAAGTAATAGAAGTAAGTTTAGAAATAGTGAATCTCTGAAAGGAGTTTGCATACCTGTTTTATTTAATATTTTACCTGTATAGGAACAAGAGTGAAGATAACACTTGTATGGGTAAATGGGATTGTTGAGGAAGAAATTTTATTATTTTACTGCTTTGGAGAAATGGGGAATGGAAAAGACTTCAGAGAGTATAAATGTCCATAGAAAAGATTCAGTACTTGGAGGAAGCTTAAGAAATGTCCCCAGCATTCAAACTACCCTGTAATCATTTTACTGTCTAAATTAATTTGTCTCCCGCTACATTACTCAAAATTAGAGGTAAATTTGTATATTCCAAAAGGAGAAACAGGCTTTTCAGAAAAAGAACTATGCTTATTTGATGAACTGGATTTAGGAGTGAGATCTACAGGGTTTTTTTTTTTTAAAAACTCTTCAACTAATTTTTATATGTTCACTGATTCATTCAGAGACAGTTGTGAGAGATGGTGCAGAATCACCTGAAGATGGAATAAATTTGAGTCATTAGTTCCAAACAAATAGACATTCTACTTTACTTTCTCTTTACTTATCCCAGCATGAATACACCACATATTAACCTAGTCAAAGATATTCCTATACACATTATCATCAACGGCTATTTTTTTTATTTGTGTAAATTAAGTGTTTTGCATTTTTCTCCTTGATCCCCTCCCTCCGGCCCCACCACTGCCTATTGCCCTCAGACACTTTCTCTAGTATTCACAGTTGTTCACCATGCTTTTATAACATCCACTCTTCAGTCTCTGCATAGAGTGAAGACATTTGGTATATACTAAGTGGGAACATACAATACCTCTCTTTCATAGTCTCTCTTGCTTCAGTTAGCATGAAATATTCCATATTCATCCATTTTTTATCAAATGTTATGATCTCATTTTTAGAATGAGTAGTATTCCATAGTACATATGTGCCACACTTTTTCAATCTATTAATCTGTTCTTGTGCATTTGGGATTGTATGTCTTAGCAATTGTGAGTAATATGGCAATAGACATGGATGTGCAAGTTTGACTGTACTCCTATCCTTTGGGTAAGCATCCAGAAGTATAATTGGTGGGTCACACAGTAGTTCTATTTGTAGGTTTTTTTGAGGAGCCTCCATAGTGGCTGTACTAATAAATATCCCCATTGACAGTGTAGAAGAATTTCCTTTTCACTGCAGTCTCACCAGGATTTAATCATTCTTGTTTTCTAATCTCAGTAGTTCTGACTGGGATTCTATGATATCTTATAGTGGTTTTGACTTGCAATTCCCTTATGATAAGGGATGTTGAACATTTTTTTTATATGCTTTTTGGTTGTGCATATGTCTTCATTGGAATGTTGTCTCTTCACTTCAGATGCTCATTTGTAAATTGGATTGATTATTTTTATGTGGGTAAGCTACTTGAGTTCTGTTTATATTCTGGATACCAGTACCTTAGAGGAAGTAGAGTTTGCAAACATATTCTCCCATTCTGAGGGTTGCTAATTCACTTTAATTGTTTATCTTGCTGTGTAGAAGCTTTTTAACCTGTTTTTATCCCACTTACCTATTTTTGAGATGATTGTGCTCTGGGAGTCTTACTTAAAAAGTCTTTGCCTACTCCAAAGTTGCCAAGAGTATCTCATGCTTTCCACCTATAGTTTTAAAGTTTCAGATTTTATGTTTAGATTTTTTATTTAATTTGAGTTTATTTTATTAATGGTGAGGGATTTAGGTCAGTTTCATTTTTCTGCAAATGGATATTCAGTTTTTCTAACACTATTTACTGAGGAGATTTTTCTTTTCCAGACTGGATTATTTCTGTCCTTTGTCAAAAATCAGTTGGCTATGTGTTCTGGGATTTATCTCTGGATTTTTTATTCTGTTTCATTGCTCTACATGCCTGTTTTTTCTGCCAATACTGTTTTTATTATTACAGCTTTGTAATATATTTTGTGTTCAGGGAGTGATATGCCTCCTACTTTATTCTTTTTGTGCAGTATTGGCTTAATGATAAGAGGCCTTTTATGATTCCAGACAAATTTCATGATTTTTTTCCAATTCTGTGGAGAATATTCCTGATAATTTAATCATTGCATTAAGTTTGTAAATTAATTTCATTCAGAATGATATTTTGATCATATTCTTTTTATCTAGGAATGTGAAATGTCTTTCCATTTTTTTGTATTATTTTCTATTTTATTTTGGGGGTTTTATAGTTTTCCTTGTAGCACGGTCTTTGACTTCTTTGGTTAGGCTTTACTCTTAAGTATGTCATTGTTTTTATGGCTCTTGTAAAGATTATTGTAAATGAGATTATTCTCTTCAACTCAAAGTATTTTTGATATGTAAAAAATGCTATAGACTTTTGTATTTTGATTTTGTATCCTTCCACTTTACAATATTCACTTATCACTTCTAGGAGTATTTTTTAGAATGTTTTTTTATGTTCTGTGTGTAATCTATTTGATGAACTGGATTTAGGAGTGAGATCTACAGGGTTTTTTTTTTTTTTTAAAACTCTTCAACTAATTTTTATATGTTCACTGATTCATTCAGAGACAGTTGTGAGAGATGGTGCAGAATCACCTGAAGATGGAATAAATTTGAGTCATTAGTTCCAAACAAATAGACATTCTACTTTACTTTCTCTTTACTTATCCCAGCATGAATACACCACATATTAACCTAGTCAAAGATATTCCTATACACATTATCATCAACGGCTATTTTTTTTATTTGTGTAAATTAAGTGTTTTGCATTTTTCTCCTTGATCCCCTCCCTCCGGCCCCACCACTGCCTATTGCCCTCAGACACTTTCTCTAGTATTCACAGTTGTTCACCATGCTTTTATAACATCCACTCTTCAGTCTCTGCATAGAGTGAAGACATTTGGTATATACTAAGTGGGAACATACAATACCTCTCTTTCATAGTCTCTCTTGCTTCAGTTAGCATGAAATATTCCATATTCATCCATTTTTTATCAAATGTTATGATCTCATTTTTAGAATGAGTAGTATTCCATAGTACATATGTGCCACACTTTTTCAATCTATTAATCTGTTCTTGTGCATTTGGGATTGTATGTCTTAGCAATTGTGAGTAATATGGCAATAGACATGGATGTGCAAGTTTGACTGTACTCCTATCCTTTGGGTAAGCATCCAGAAGTATAATTGGTGGGTCACACAGTAGTTCTATTTGTAGGTTTTTTTGAGGAGCCTCCATAGTGGCTGTACTAATAAATATCCCCATTGACAGTGTAGAAGAATTTCCTTTTCACTGCAGTCTCACCAGGATTTAATCATTCTTGTTTTCTAATCTCAGTAGTTCTGACTGGGATTCTATGATATCTTATAGTGGTTTTGACTTGCAATTCCCTTATGATAAGGGATGTTGAACATTTTTTTTATATGCTTTTTGGTTGTGCATATGTCTTCATTGGAATGTTGTCTCTTCACTTCAGATGCTCATTTGTAAATTGGATTGATTATTTTTATGTGGGTAAGCTACTTGAGTTCTGTTTATATTCTGGATACCAGTACCTTAGAGGAAGTAGAGTTTGCAAACATATTCTCCCATTCTGAGGGTTGCTAATTCACTTTAATTGTTTATCTTGCTGTGTAGAAGCTTTTTAACCTGTTTTTATCCCACTTACCTATTTTTGAGATGATTGTGCTCTGGGAGTCTTACTTAAAAAGTCTTTGCCTACTCCAAAGTTGCCAAGAGTATCTCATGCTTTCCACCTATAGTTTTAAAGTTTCAGATTTTATGTTTAGATTTTTTATTTAATTTGAGTTTATTTTATTAATGGTGAGGGATTTAGGTCAGTTTCATTTTTCTGCAAATGGATATTCAGTTTTTCTAACACTATTTACTGAGGAGATTTTTCTTTTCCAGACTGGATTATTTCTGTCCTTTGTCAAAAATCAGTTGGCTATGTGTTCTGGGATTTATCTCTGGATTTTTTATTCTGTTTCATTGCTCTACATGCCTGTTTTTTCTGCCAATACTGTTTTTATTATTACAGCTTTGTAATATATTTTGTGTTCAGGGAGTGATATGCCTCCTACTTTATTCTTTTTGTGCAGTATTGGCTTAATGATAAGAGGCCTTTTATGATTCCAGACAAATTTCATGATTTTTTTCCAATTCTGTGGAGAATATTCCTGATAATTTAATCATTGCATTAAGTTTGTAAATTAATTTCATTCAGAATGATATTTTGATCATATTCTTTTTATCTAGGAATGTGAAATGTCTTTCCATTTTTTTGTATTATTTTCTATTTTATTTTGGGGGTTTTATAGTTTTCCTTGTAGCACGGTCTTTGACTTCTTTGGTTAGGCTTTACTCTTAAGTATGTCATTGTTTTTATGGCTCTTGTAAAGATTATTGTAAATGAGATTATTCTCTTCAACTCAAAGTATTTTTGATATGTAAAAAATGCTATAGACTTTTGTATTTTGATTTTGTATCCTTCCACTTTACAATATTCACTTATCACTTCTAGGAGTATTTTTTAG
Organism: Tupaia belangeri chinensis; assembly: GCF_000334495.1. NCBI lineage: Eukaryota > Metazoa > Chordata > Mammalia > Scandentia > Tupaiidae > Tupaia > Tupaia belangeri. Next base: position 5,382,514 of record NW_006159990.1, on the reverse strand, counting down.
AATGTTTTTTTATGTTCTGTGTGTAATCATGCCATCTGCAAATAGAAATAATTTCACTTCTTTCCCAACTCAATACCTTTTATTTTATTCTTTTGTCCCATTGCATTGGCTAGAATTTCCAGTACTATACTGAGAAGGAGTAGAGAAAGTAGGTAGCCTTTTCTTGTTTCAGATTTTACTCAAAAGGTTTTCAGCTTTTCCCTATTCAGCATGATGTTAGCTATGGATTTGTTATACATAACTTTTATTATGTTGAGAAATGCTCCTTCTATGCAGATTTTGCTGAGAGTCTTAATCATGAATGGATGTTGTATTTTATCAAATACATTTTCTGTATCAATTGATATGATCATATGTTTTTAAACTTTCATTCTGTTAATATAATGTATTACATTTATGGTTTTGCATATATTGAACCACTCTTGCAACTCTGAAATAAAACCTAATTGTTCATGGTATATAATCTTTTTAATGTGCCATTGGATATAGTTTGCTAGTATGTTATTGAGGATATTTGCATCTGTATTTATCAAGGATATTGGTCGGTAGTTTTTTTACTTGTTATGTCTTTGTTTTGGGGGATGAGGGAACTAGAGGCTTCATAGAATGAATTTCAGAGGGTTTCTTCCTTTTAGATCTTTAGAAATAGTTGCAGGAGAATGAGGGATAGCTATTCTTTAAAAGTTTTGTAGAATTCAGAAGTGAAGGCATCAGGACCTGTGTTGCAAGACTATTTATTACTGATTTAGTCTTATTGCTTGTTGTTGATCTATTCAGGCTCTCCATGTGTTCCTGATTCACTCTTGGTAGATAATATGTGTCCAGGAACTTATCCATCTCACTCAGGTTTTCTTGTTTGTTAGAATATATTCAAAAGAGTCTCTAATAATCTTTTGTATTTATATTATGTTTGCTGTAATATTGCTTGTTTCATTGAGTTTTGATTTCTCTGGTTTCTCCTTCTATTCTTAATTAGTTTAGCTAACAGTGTTTGAATTTTGTTTATCTACTTAAAGAAGCTGCTTTTGGTTTCATTTATTCTATGTATATTTCCTGTATTCTCTAGTTTATTTATTTCTACTCTAATATTTATTATTTACTTTCTCCTGGCATTTTGCTGTTGTTGTTATTTTTCCAGTTCCCTGAGGTGTGTTTTCAGGTTGTCTATTTGCCAACTTTTTCTTTTGTTATACAAGCTAATGGCTATGGACTCTCATTTTATCGGTTTCTTTTGTTGTCTCCCATAGTTTATGAAAACATGTTTGCTCATTATCATTAATTGCAATAAATCTTTTGATTTTGATTTTGATTTCTTCAGTGGTTCTGAAGTCATTCAGAAGTAAACTGTTTAGTGTCCACATGTTTGTGTAATTTTTTTTTTTAATTTTTCTGCTGTTATTTTCGAGTTTAACTCCACTGTGGTTAGAGAAGATGCTGGATATAGTATCTATGCCTTTGAATTTTTTTTTTTTTTTGGAGAGGTTTTTGCTATAGGGCACGTGCACTCGCCAGACAGACAGAGAGAGACAGAGAGACAGAAAGTGAGAAATCACTCCCCAGGGGGGATGGCCACACCGCAATCTCTTCTCCTCCATTCTCCTCTCGGGATCTTGGGCACGCACGCACATGCGCCCAGCGTGAGTTTAAGCCACCGTGTTGGGGACTCGAACTGCAGTCGAATACGTGGGAGTCCAGCGACATAGCCATTACGTTAACTGCTGGTCCCTATGCCTTTGAATTTTTAAAGATTTCTTGTTTGTCCTATCATGTGGTCAATCTTCAAATATGTTCTACATGAAGATGATAAAAATATATATTTTTGTAGTTGTTGGGTGGAAAGTTCTATAGATTTCTGTCAAGACTATTCAACGTATGATAACATTTAGATCCTGTATCTCTTTGCTCATTTTTTGTCTGGATGATCTGTCCAGAGGAGATGGTGGTGTGTTGAGATCCCTAATGTTTAGTGCATTGCAGTCTATCACTCTCTTTACGTCCATCAATCTTTATTTCATATATTTAGGTGCTCAAGTTTTGGATGCATAGATATTTATAAGTGTTATATCTTCTTGGTGAATTAGCCCTTTTAGTAGTACATAGTGTTCTAGTCTCTTACAGCTTCTGTCTTAGAGTACACTTTGTCTGATATCAGTATCATGACTCAAACCTTTTTTAAATTTATTTACATTTGCATGGAATTTATCTCTCTAGCCCTTCATTTTCAGTCTATGTATGAGGTGAATTTCTTGTAGTCAGAATATAGAGGGTTTCCACTTTTTCATCAGAAGTTAATGCCTTTTAATTGGAGAATTTAATCCATTAACATTCATCTTTATTATTGATATCTGTGAACTCACCTCTGCCAATTTCTTAGCCATTTTCTTTGTTGTTGTTTTGTTCTATCTTTTAAAAAAATTAAGAGAATTTTTGTTTGTTTGTTTTTTACTATAGTGCATTTGCTGTTGAGACAGAGAGAAACAGAGACATAGAAAGCAAGAAATAATCCCCTGGGGGAAATAGCTACACCACAGTCCCTTCTCTTCCATTCTCCTCTAGGGATTTTGGACATGCACACACGTGCTACTAGCATGAATTTCAAGCCATCATGTCCAAGGCTTAAACCACAGTCAGTCATGTGAGAGTCCAGCAACATAACTATTACACCATCAGATGAACTTTTTTTTAATTCTCTTATTTCTGGTTGGCTCTCTTTAGTTTTTCTGATATAGTAACTCCTTTCAGTACCTCTTGAAGAACTGGCCTAGTGTTGGTAAATCTTTCAGGTTTTTGTTTATCTGAAAATGATTTTTATATTTTCTTCCCATTTGAAGGATAATCTTACTGGGTATACTATTCTTGGTTGAAATTGTCTTTTAGTGTTTTGAATATGTCTGTCCATTCCTTCCTCATTTGCATTGTTTTAGTCAAAAGACATGACATTAGCCTAGTAGGGTAATCATTATAAACAACTTGATGGTTCTCTCTAGCTATTTTTTTTAAAAAATATGCTGTTAATTTTAATAAAATAGATAATTTCATATTACATAGGGAACAAGTCATCCAGAATCTTGTCTTTATCTTTGATTTGACCAGGGATAATCTTCTTATGTTGATGATATCTGTATTTTTATTTTCTGTGTCTGGATATATGAATGTTTCCTTAGGTTTAGAAAATTTTCTACAAGTATTTCATGGAATAGATTTCCTATGCCCTTAGATTTTTCACCTTCTGGAATATCAATTATTTTGATATCCAGGTGTTTGATTGTTTGATAATATCTAGAACTTCCACCTGTTACCCTCAGTTCTTGTGGGTATTTTTTTTTTTTCATCTTTCTTGTTGGCTTTGTCTAAGTCAGAGATTTTGTCTACTAGATCAGAGAGCCTGCCTTCTGCATGCTCTTATTTGCTATTAATACTGTCAAAGGAGGTTTTGATTTCTTGTATTACAGTCATCATATCTAGAAGTTATGTTTGGTTATTTTATGTTGTCTATCTCTTATGCAGTTCTTCTTTCAAGTCATGGAATGATTTTCTCATCTTCTAGAGTAGGTTGTTTTCTTTTTCTTGTCTCATGAAGTTTAGTTACAGTAAATGAATACTCTGAATTCTTTTTCTTACCTTTTATTGATTTCTTTCTTCATTTTTTTCTCATAGCTGGAAATGAGTATGTGTTCCCTTGTAGAAAAGTATTTTATGGTTTTCTCATAGTTGAGGCTTTTCTGTGATGTTTCGTCATTTAATGATGTATTCACTTCGTGAGAATTATTTAGGGTAGGTTTCTGTAGTGTTTTGTTGGTATGCTTCCCTTGATTATAAATTAGCTTTGGACCAATTACTCTCTTTGCTGTGTTCTTCAGTGTGGTATCTGAAGCAGGAGCCTTGGGTTCAGATTTACAAAGAGAAGTTTCTCTCTTTTTTTTTTGGTGGGTTCATTAGATTCCTCTAGAATCCTTTCACCGTGTTCAGATGTTTGGCTCCTAGACCACTTTAGTCAATAGGTGGGTGGTGCCTTCTAATATTGAAACTGTAACATCAGAATTTGAGTTGCTAGGGCTGAACTAGTCCTGTATCCCACAACCTTCAATGGGCAGTGGGCTTCAGCACTCTACCTTCCAGGATTTCTTTTAATAATGGTCTTTCTAAGCACCTCTAGAAATGAATATTAAATTTCAAAAACAAATTTTGAGGAATAATGTCATTATGATTTTTTTAGAAAAAATAATTTTAAATGTATATTTATAAATGACTAATGAAAATGTGGCATTACTAGTTATACCATTTAGATAAAAACATTCTGATAAATAGGATATTCATATATTTAGATCATCTAAAATGATCTATTCTTTACCTAAAAGTTACAATGAAGTCTTCACAAGAACTAAAATTGATAAAACAATACTGTTCTTTAATCATAGGGAAACAAACTACACAATGACAATCATATATGATGCTAAGAAAGCAGTGAGAATGAACTTAACACAACATAAGCAATGAGAAATTAGCACTTTATGAACAAAGTTCTTATTTACAGTACTATTGTTAAAGTTAATAGATGCTTAGCTGTGAAAAAAAGCCCTTTGTTGTGATAGAGGTATTATATTGCTTTATTTTTTATTTTGTTTGTAATGATGCCTAGGAAATTGCCTAGAAAATAGAAAGCTTAGAGATTTTATTCTTATTTCTTCAAACTGAAGGCATTATCTCATGCTAAGACCATTAATGAATGTAATTTACTAACAATACCTCTGTTCTAATGATCTAATTGATTATTCTAATTGAGACTGGAATTAAAACCACTACTTCTGCTTTAGTACTGAAAATACACTCACTTGTATATGCATATAGAGAAAGCATATAACTGGCAGTTGAGTGTATAGTAATCTTTACCCTTGTTTGTACAGTCAATATACAGCATATTATTCTTACTTAGCCCATGATTGATTTAGAGAGGTAGACTATGATTCAGAATTCTGAAAAACAATTTCCATTTTGGGGCTATATAGATATACTGCTTTGGTGTTGTGTGAAAATACAAACATCATTAAAGAAGATGAACATCTTTTATAAATTCACAAATCTAAAGACAGATTGTCATGTTTTAGACACCTTATTGCAACTGACAATTATCTGAAATAGCATATGATGATGGTAAAAAATGTGCAATGTACTTTATATAGCCCTTGTAGTCTAGGTTTTACTTACATAGCCTGATAACAGTAATCTGAACCATTACTATGTTAAAGCAAGTCATGATTCACTGTTAGTAGTAAGCAATAATTATCTGTTTATGAATGTATTGATAAATTGTTTTATTAGTTAACATAGTAGTAGTAACAGGTAGAATATCAAATACTATAAAATTAACAAGATTATAAGTGACTAATTTTTCTTTTTTCCTATAATGAAACTTTTGGCAGAATTAAGGCAAAAATTCATATGGCATATGAGAGAGTGTGTGTGTGTGTGTGTGTGTGCATGTATGTACACACATACAAGTATTATATGTGTGCATATATGTATATTTACAAATTCACTTTTATGTCTATCTGCAAATATCGAACCATCATATGTGGCCATATTGCTATCTTTCCAGGAACATTTTTCTCTGGTTTATGGAAGCAGATGCTATTTATATACATGTGTTTACAACTCAGCCTCAGAGGCCACATTAGCCACAGAATTTACCATGGTCATGATATTTTCTTTTCCACTTAAACAGGTTTTACACAATTGATTAGATTGGTTATGAATCAATACAAAGAAGTTCTTGCAGTATTCACAATACCTTCCTTTGTTTTTAAAATCAGTGTTTGAGTTAATATTTTTTATTATGTACAACCAAGAACTACAATACATACTTCACTAAGCTTATTTAAAAAGAGCTATTTTATAGTCATGGATGGAATGAATTTTGGCTCTTTCTTGTAGATCGCCAAACTTGACCTAATATTTCTCTCATTTAAATACATTGAGATTCTTTAAATTAGATCACAAATATTTCTAGAATTTCAGTTCTTGACATTCACCCTTGTTTTCATTTATATACTTGGATGTATGTCTATAACAATTTTATTTTTGTGTTACCTTCTTGTTTCTTTGTGTTCTTTAAAAACTGTGTTCAGCAAAACCACTATATCCCTAAGGTCTCACACATTGATTTGGCATAATATGTCTTCAATAAATATTTGTTAATTAAATAGTGATATCATCAATCTATAGACTTAAATATCTTACCTAGTTATTATCAACATTCTAGGTAAATTTCATGATTGATTTCAAAATGTTTTATTGAACTTTCTGGTCATAATTCTCTACCCTCCCATTCCTAGATGTAATTCTCAACTCAAAAATCTTAACTTTGCTTGTGAACATGTAAATAGTATAAAGCAGAAATAAGAAAGAAAAATATTCATAAACATGTTTTATGAACTGAAGATTTTAACCTGGATACATGAAGATTCTTGGAACCCTAGCTATTATAGTTCCCTTCAAATTAGTCAATGCTTTAATATGATATAGGATGAGATTAGGTCTATGTAACTTTAAAAAGCAAAACCAGAATTAGGAAATAGGAAGATAGGGATAAATGCTCATATAAAGGCATGTCTAAAAATTGAATCTTTTAAAAATGAAATGTAATACATTAGTAGATAACAGATTTCTTGTCATACTGTAAGTTGGTGGATTGAACAAGGAGATAACATTAGAAATACCACTGTAAAAAAACCATGTTTGTAAGTTCTTCTGAACTTCATCATGTTTCTTTGCCTTTCCTCCCCAAACAATAACTATTTTATCTGTTCTTCACAATTTCATTGCTATTTGCCTTAAAATGCATTATTTTAGCTCAACTTTAAACATGTATTTGTGTCCAATACTTTCCAAATCTTAGAGAAACAGTCAGCATCCATTTAACCTGGTAAATTAGGCAATTTTTATAGTCATCTTTGACAAGTTAAGGATTTCTTGAAGTTAACCATAGCTAGCTTTCTTATCAATAATCTGCTGATTTCAAGCTTTAAACTACAAGATATGCACATTTCTTGATTAGCTTTTTCTGCTTGTCTTCCTAGAATACATTTACCAGCATCTACAGTTCCAGGACATCCACAAGCTGTTTACCATTTTTACCATGTAAAATTTGTATGCACTGATCTCTATTACTTCCACATTCCTCATCTATCTCATCTGTGATATATGACCTGTTGCATTAATTTATGTTACTTCCTTAGTCCAGCTGAGTTCTAAGAACATTACTTAGAAGAATTGGTCAATACTCTCATAGGAATCAGAGAACAAACTAGTAATGTGTTTTTCTTTTTTCCATTTGTAACTTTTATTTTTTGAGTTAAAGGTATTTTAGGTTGTGGTGGTCATGGGGATACTATCAATAATTTATTGTCTATTAGATTTGTATAAAATGGTGGGAAGTAATGAACTCGAGGCTCAAGCAAATTTCATTTCTAATCTCAAATTTTGCTATGTAAAAATGTACTCAATTCCTTGAAGTTAGGTTTTCACCCTGTAAAACAAAATAAAATGCAGTTATATTTTCCTTACATTTCCCCATGATTACTATTACATTTATACTAGAACATGTGAAAATAATGTTATGTGATAATTAATTTTCATTATTGTTTACCTTAGCTAGGCTAACAGACCAGTAAGTGCTGCCTTCTATTGTATCTTCTTATTCTAGGCATTTACTTATTTTATTTTATTTTTAAAAACACTTATTTACTTATTTATCTATGTATTTGTTGTTATTTTCAAGTTTCCTTGTCTGGGATTTGAACCACAGTCAATCATGTGGGAATCAAGCACCTTAGCCACCATGCCACCTGCTGACCCCTTATCCTAGGCATCTACATTATTTTATATTTCATGTAGACCAAATAAGATGTTCTAAGAAACTCTTCCAGAATAGAACCCAATCACAAATTCTAAGAATCTCTAAGATCATTTGAAATAGGGAGTTAAAAAGCTTTAGTTCTCTTTTCATACCTAAGGAATTCAGTGGGAAGAGAAGGAATTTTGAACAAACATTTTAAAATGCATTTTGGTGTATATAAAATAAAGGGTATTTCCTCTCACTGTCCCTCTCTGTCTTTTTTCAGCAAATGAAAGAATCTTATGGATAAATAAATAAATAAATAAATACATATGAATAAATAAGTAAATAAAATGAAGAGTATTGGGGAAGTTACTACATAATTATTTAATTCATCTCATAGTAAACAGTAGTGTAAAAGATCGAACTGAATGGACTAGAATTGAAAAGTTAATCATTAACTTTTTTACCTGAGAGTTATTTTATATTTAGAAAAAAAACTATAAAAATAAAATGTTGACAGTATTTTACTGCTGATTATTCCCTCATATTACTATTTGCAAAACTATACAGTATTAAAGAAAGAGACAGAGAAACAGTGAGAGAAGTAAGAAGTCATCCTCCAAGAGAATGACCACTTCACAATCCTTTTTCTTTCATTCTCCTCACTGAGTTTTGGGCATACACAAACACGCTTTGAGTGGTTTTCAAGCCACCGAGTCTGGAACTTGAACTGTTGTCTGTCACATGAAAGTTCAGTGCCTTAACCACACCATCTGCTGGCCCTAAAATATATTCATTTCAATTTTAAAATTAAGAATTATTGCAAAAAAGTTTTACTGTAACCATCTAAATAGGTTAAGTAAACTATTATGTACAAAATGGTTCTTAGTAATATTGTTTCCTTAACAATTAAAGCTCAATACCATTGGTATAGAGAGGAAGAAATGTATAAAAGTGCCTCATTGTTCTTTACAAAGCAAACATGAATTGTCAAAGGCAAGGGTGCTTCATAATTATTTTAATGCATCAAGAAGTTTATAAAGCTCTAATTTTGCTTTTTTGAATATTCGTAATTCATATATGTAATTAGGAGAAATTACTAATAAAAATAACATCAGGATACTACCATCTGAAAATTCTAGAAATAAAACTACTATAATTAAATTAGAAAAACATAAATGTAAAAGGAAATCAAACTCAGCATTAGAGTAGTTAAGCATATTTGATTAAAATATACTGTGTGCTCAAGATCCTGAGAGGAAATCCAGGAGAAGGGATTGTGGTGTGGCCATGCCCCCGGGAGGTGATTTCTCACTTTCTGTCTCTCTCTATCTTTCTGACAAGCTCGCAAACCTATTAAAA
>NW_006159990.1:5343593-5373303 GCF_000334495.1 Tupaia belangeri chinensis | reverse complement strand
TCTATATTTTTTTAAAAAACCCGCAAACCTTTAAAAAAAAAAAAAAAAAAAAAAGAAACTTCTCAAAAAAAAAGTAAAATACACTGATCGAATCACAGAAAGAAGAAAAAAAGGATATAGAGAGAAGAGTGTGAAAGGCCTAATGTGTGTAACTCTAAATTTACAAAGTAAGAAAAGAAATAATGGAAGAGAATTAAAATGAGAAGACAATGGCTGCAAAATTTTCAAAATTGTTGAAATGTTTCAAGTCACAGGCTTAAGAAGTACAAGCAAAACCTAGTGTGAAAACAAAATTAAGTACATTGAAAATGAAAAAAGAAAAAGAAAATCTTAAAACACTTGTAGATTTGAGGAAAGATGCATTATTTGAAAGGACCAAGAATAATACTCAAAGTCAGCTTTTTAGTAGATAATAGAGCTACAAAACAATGAGTGATATCTTTAAAGTATTGAAAGAAGGAAATATTGACATAAAATTGAAAATTCATGGACTTGTTCTGTAGTACGGAGGTAATGTGTTGTTCAGGATAAGATATAACACACATGGTAAATACATCTTAAATGCCTGGCCCAGTTGGCCTGAAATATGGCAAAGTCGTTAAGGCACTGGACTCCTACATGGTTGACTGTGGTTCAAGTTCTGAACCCAAGCTTGAAACTAATGCCCGGTGTGTGAGTGTGCATGCCCCAAATCCTGAGAGTAGAATGGAGAAGGATTGTGGTGTGCCCATTCTCCCTGTGTGGTGATTTATCCCTTTCCCTCTTTCTGTCTCTCTGTGAGTCTCCAACAAGTACACACACCCTATACCAAAAATTACACACACACACACATACACACACACACACACACACACACACACACATATATATATATATATAAACCAAAATGTATATGTTGTTTTCAAAAGATCTATTTTATATCTAACTCTTTAACAAGATTGAAAGCATGAATAGAAAATAATTTTATATTATATACATGTATGTGTGTGTGTGTGTGTGTGTGTATTCCTGCAAAGAATCAGGCCTAAAAAGGTAAGTTTTTAAAGAATCATAAACAAGAAACCAGCACTTGGTGTAATGGTTATGTTGCTGGACTCTTGTGTAGTTGACCACGGTTCTAGTCCCGGATCCAGTGGCTTAAATTTACGCCGGACACATGTATGTGTGTGCCCAAGATCCCAAGAGGAGAATAGAGGAGAATGGATTATGGTGTGGCCATCCCCCTTGAGGGGTGATTTCTCACTTTCTGTCTGTCTGTCTCTCTCTTTCTGGCAAGCACATGTGCCCTGTAACAAAAAACCTCTCCGGAAAAAAAATTCATGAAAGAGATAGAAAGAATAAGAAACAAATAATTTAGATATTAGATATAAATTTATATATATTGGTGACTGCATTAAATATAAATGAACTAAATAAAAGTCTAAGACTATTGTACAGAAACAAATAAACCAAAATGTATACGTTGTTTTCAAAAGATATATGTTATATCTAGCTCTTTAACAAGATTAAAAGCATAAATAACAAATAATTATGAAAATACTTGTAAAATAAAATCTGATGTATCTGTACTAATTTATCTAATAGCATGCACTTTAAAGTAATAAGCATTACTAGAGATAATAAACACAAAATGTTTAATCCATTTTGAAGATACAGTTACAAAATCATACATCTGGGACCTGCAAATTGCATAATGGATATGTTGCTGGACTCCCATGTAGTTGGCTATGGTTGGAGTACCAGACCCAGCAGTTTAAAAATAACACAGGTTGTGTGTGCATGCATACCCAAAATCCCAAGAAGAGAATGGAGAAGGCATTGTGGCATGGCCATCCCTCCCAGTGGGGGATTTCTAACTTTCTGTCTCTCTCTCTCTCAGTGAGTGTGTGTGCCCTATAGCAAAATCTCTTTCTCTCTTAAAAAAAAAATAAGAATAGAAAAGAAACAAAAAAACATATACCTAGTAATATAGTTTTCATTTAGATAAATTAAAAATTGTTCAAAATAAAAGCATATAGATAAATTCACAAGACGGAGATTTCTGCAAACTGCTCTTAGTAACTGATAGAATAAACATAAAATAACTAGTAAGGTAGAGAACATCATCTAGACTATTGGATATATAGAGCATTCTTCCTGGGACCAGCAGATAGAGTAATGGTTACATCACTGGACTCCCACATAGTCCACTGCAGTTTGAGTCTTGGACCCAGTGGCATCAAACTCACGCTGGGTGGATGTGCCAGTGTGCTCAAAATCCCAAGAGGAGAATAGAGGAAAAGGGAATGCAGCATGCGTATCTCCCCTGGGGGGTTGGGTTGCTTGATTTCTCACTTTCTGTCTCTCAGTCTGTCGAGTGCACACACCATATAGCAAAAACCTCTCCCCCCCCTCAAAAAATGGAAGAATTTGAACATTCCTCCTAACATAACATTCATATTCTCTTCTAATATACCTAAAACGTTTACATGAATCCATAATATAATCAATTTAGTAATAACATATAGCAACAAATTTTACAATGATTTTTCTCAAAAATAAAATAAATAATAAAATACAGCATAGGGACAGCAATTGGCGTAATGGCTATGTCTCTGGACTCCCATGCCATTCAAGTCCCAGGCCTGGTGGCTTAGACTCACGCCAGGCATGTGTGTGTTTGTGCCCAAGATCCCAAGAGGATAATGGAGGAGAGGGATTGTGGAGTGGCCATGCCCCCCTGGGGGGGAGGGAATTTCTCGCTTTCTGTCTCTCTTGTCTTTCTGGCAAGTGCACGTGCCCTATAGCAAAAAGATCCCCCCCAAATAATAATTACAGTATATTCTTGCAATAGAAAGTAATACAGAAATAAGAATAAGTGAATTACTGCTACACAACACACACAATAATGAAAAATTAAACAAACAAACTAGGTTCTCAAGGAATGCCACTTCTCATTGGCACTGACATAGTTTGTAACTTAAAACCTGTGCACCCAAAATCTGGTCTTATATATATCCTCATATATACCATACCTCCCACAAGAGAGAGAAAGACAGAGAGGTTTAAGTTCATCTCAGAGATGACCTTTTACTATCATAGGGTTAATTATGGTACAGATTTCTCAACAAAAAATTCACAAATTTGGTAATAGTCACTGTTCAGATGTGTCAGAACTACAATCACATTAGTTTAATTTCCCTTCATGTTGGCCCCTTTATGACTTATTCTTTCAAAGTTTTAGACACATAAGAACAGTAATGATGTATTTGGGTGTATATGTGATAATTCACTATAACTGTGCCCCCAACATTGCAAATTTATTTTTGGGTTAAATTATGTATTTTTCAAGTTTCTAATAAGAAAACTATTTGGTATGTGTAAAACCTATTCAAGAAGAGTACTTTTCACCCCCAATCAGTAATTGTTTATTTATTCAGGGTTTATTGAGACTAGATCATAAAAGTAAAGAATCTAAATGTTTATAATTAGTAGCTTAGAAAAATACAAAGTTTCTCTGATTGTAAAGTAAGACACAATGATTAACTGCAACATTTAGAATAATTTTTCTATACTAAACTTTAAGTTATAAAACACATATATAAGGTAAAATAAAGTTTTTCTCTGAAAAAGAGTTATCTTTATTATTATCTTCTTCTAGTGTCACTCTATAAATTTTCTTATTAACAGTAAAGGCTAAATTTTCTTTGTAAAGATAAAACCCACAGGTTTATTGCCACAAATGGAAAATGTACATTGTCAATTGTTTACTTTTCTTTATTAAGTAAACCAGTTTTTTGGAAATACAGCCCTAAATAGCTAATTAGGTTTCCTAATAGCATGAGAAACCATCATGGGGATAATGTACAAGAATTGTTCTATCAGCAAAATTAAAGGGGGAAACCACCTAGCACTTTTGTTCTGTTTTGTTTTGCAATTTAAACTCCAATGGCTTTTTTTTTCATATTTTTAATATGGCAAATCATTACTCTCTCTAGAGTTTACATTAATGGGCAGAGGACCAAATTACAAGAGTAGGCTAATTTGAGTCCAAGCATTTTATATTAATGAAATAGATTTTTCAGATATCAAGGAATATATGCCCTTACCAAGTTATTCTTTCTCGGTTTTTAATACAGTGGGAAGTCTAATTGATTAAACCATTTTCTCAAAATCTCTCATTAGATATAAGTAAAGCATGAACATTTTTGTAAGAGGAATGGTGCCAACAACTGTAAATATTTATAGAAACTTTTTGCAATAGAATAAGAAGAAGAGAAAAGAAAGAAGGTATTGTAAATATGATGAGGGGGGAAGAGAAATTAGAAAGCTTACTGAAAGGATGTCCTTGCGATATTTCCGTATGAAAGTGAATATTCATCATGTAAAAGTTGTTTAACTTTACTTAAAATCAGAAATATATTTTCACATTATAGTTGACAAATTATATAAACCATGATGCTCATCTCTGTTTCCTTCATTATCAACCGTCACAATGCTTTGTTCACATACACAAACAGCTTAATGAGAAGCAGGCATGGTGGGGGGAGGGATGTGCTATGTGGAAGAAAAAATAAAGAAAAGACAGATGAACTTGCTTATGAATTTCATGGAACTGTGCACAGATAGAATATCTTCTTTACAGCATATTAAGAGAAGGCATTTCTTTTAAGGAACGAATATTTTTTTTCTATATGATAACTTAAAACTATATAAAAAAAAATGATCCTGTCGATAATGTGGACTAGTACTTAGTTGAAATACAAATTCAACTTAGTTTTCCCCTAGTTTTGATGGATCTCTTTTTTAAAGGCCCATATAAAATTATATAATTAAGTTTTCTTTATAAATATTTTTCAGTTCCTCATAAATGCAAACTCTTTGGATAGAGCAATGAACCTGGCATCAGAAGACAAAGGTTTAAGTATTTTTTATGGCACTCTTCCTCCCACAGAAAGAGGTGATGATTAATACAAGAGCAGTCAGACAATGTACAACACTGCTCAGCATGTGAAATATTGGTATAAATTATAATTTGTCAGAAGACTCAAAGACTGAGTGTAAAATTCTTCTAACAGACTGTGACTTCTTTTGTTTGTATCTGGAATCAATTGAGCTCATTAATTCTTTTGAGTTGACTTATTGCTGATTTATTTAAATTACTAAACTAAAAAGGCTCAATTACAAAACATACACACATGCACAGACACACAAAATGAGACTACATTTTTTGGATTGTAAATCAGTATTGCGTGTAGTCAATATTTCAGCGTATTGCCTTTCATGATAGTTCGTTGCCCCCTCTCTTTACTCTCAGACACTAAATGGAATTTCAGGAATCAAGTGCTTTTTATCTCTCTCTCTTTTTCTTACTCTCTCTCTCTCTCTCTTTGTCTCTGCCTCTTTTCTCTTTATATATCACGTATTAGTAGTGTCTAGCTACTTAAACAATTATGATGAAATAGAACAGGTATTATGTGAGTTTCCTCATTGGTTCAATAATCTTTTTGCAATCATCAACCAAGGATAATAGAAAATCTTTATGCTATTAAAGAGATTTGATTGCATAGGCCTATCAATAGTCAAGAAGCCAGGAAACTCAATAATATCATGTTATAAGAAGGGAAACTAATGAAATTATGGATAAACATTAATATTTACTAAGAATATCCAGTCTTCTTATTGCTAAATAGTATGGTAAATTGCACTACCACATGTAAATAGTCACTCATTCCTCAAGGGAAACATCTTAAGCACTGTGTTCAGTCACAATATTAAGTGCAAAGTTCAGAATCTTTAAGTGATGCATGGTGGTCTCTATATCATACACAAATGGAGTTTATTTTCATCTGAAAATTTATAAACTAAGAGGGTGAGTAGTAATTTGTAAACCTAGGAACTAACACTCCAGTATATAATGGTGAAAAATTATCAGATAGCCCTGATATTTGTTTGTAAAGCAGAAGAATGAGAGACACACAAGAGTCACTGGTCCATGTTCTGAAGTACAGCTGGATAAATGAATGAAGGTGCACATCCTACGGATACATTATTAGGCCCCTTTTTTTTCTTTAGAAAGGGATCACATTCATTATTCAGCATGACTTTAGTTCTACCCTCTGAGAGACCCTTTACTTTTCATTAACTTCCCTGACTCCACGTAGACATTAAAGAATATATTCTTCTGGAATGTCTGGGTAGCTTTCTCACCATGCATTCACTAAATTAATCTTTTTTTTTTTTCTTGAGCTATTTTTCTAACTGAAAAGATTTACTGGGTGCTATAGTATTTTATTTGGAGGTATAATATTGGGTGTGATAGTAAATACATTTATTTGATCTTTGCCATAAGCTGAGTTCTAATAGATTTTTCTTGCTCAATGGCCATGCCCATTGCATTTTTACTGGGTGAGTATAAGAAGTAATTGTTTTTAGAAAGTACAAAAATAATACATTTTGGAACCCTTGTTTTTCTTTTCCTGAATGTAAATCATTTGATCCTCTTTATGACTTCTAGTTCTAACATATTTTTGTATGCTTCAGACATTAATTGACACATGCTTTCTGCCTTCTGTTTTCCTATTTCTTCTCCTATATTTCAGATATGTATGCAGTGTGTAATCAGATGTATCACTAGTTGAACTATCTGCCTTGCATAGTAACACAGACAGTCTACCAAATGTTTTCCTAGTGCTTAACACAACACAAATTGAATTTCCATTGTTTTTCCTTTCAATATCAGTTTTTCTACCACCTGTAGTATGATCTCTAAGCCAATTCCACATATTTTAGGCTTTTGTACAGTAACATCTCATTTCTAGGTACTTGTTTGTGTGTAGATCAGAATAGACTAAATTATAGTGCAATAATAAACATCCTCCACAATCAGTGTTTCAAAAGAACAAATGTTGGGATGGGCAGATGGCCTAACAGTTATGTTGTTGGACTCCCATGTACTCGACTGTGGTTCAAATACTGGACATGATGACTTAAAACACAAGTGCATATCTATGCATGCCCCAAATATCAAGAGAATGGAAAACAAGGCATTGTGGTGTTATCATCCCCCTGGGAGGGGCGGGTAATTTCTCACTTTCCGTCTCTCTGTCTCTCCAGAGACACTATAGCAAAAATCACTCTTAGAAACAGAAAAAAGAGCAAATGTTATTTTCTGGCTTACGCTATGTCTTTAATTTCCTAGTCAACCAGAATACCATACTTGATAGTCCCACATTTATCAGACCAATAGAACAGTAGCCATCTCATGTGTTCTTACTCTTTGCATAAGAATGGAAATACTCTTTTGATGGTCTCATTCATTCAGTTAAATGCTCCAGTTTGATTGCTACACTAAAACTTCACTGGTCAAAACTAATTGCATGTTCTTTTCCAACTATAAGAAGGCAAGACAGCACAAATCATTAAATGGCCACAAGTGAGTAGAGCTAGGAACATTTGACAAATTTTTCAGCTCCCCAGAGTTTAAATAATGTTATATTTAGTTAGATATTCACCATTTTTTTCTAAATCCAAAGCAAGTTTGTTTTTGATACAAATTATTTTCAGATCATATTTACAAGTTTCTTAATTAGTCTAAGAATTATTTCCTTAATTGATTCTCAATTTTATACTTTCATCTTTTAATTTCAAGTGGAGTAATCACCATCTCCTTTCTCTTTTCAATGCAACAGAGTCACAAATTTAATAACAAATATGTCCCTGTATGTAGATTAATTAGTTAGGAGGAATATTACAGTAAATTAGTATAGTGTTGTGACAGTTAGGCCTTAGAAACATAACTGCAAAATTTGGTATTTGAATTGCAAACATCTCATGTCTGGAAAGCAAAGCAAGTATTCTATTGCTGACAGTTCAAAAACTGACTTCATAAATAGAAATGGCAGATATGTTTCTCTTATTTATTTATTTATTTATTTTGGAGAGACTTTTGCTATAGGGCGTGTGTGCTCACCAGAAAGACAGAGACAGAAAGTGAGAAATCTCCCTCCAGGGGGTTGGCCACATCACAATCCCTTCTCTTCCAGTCTTCTTTCAGGATCTTGGGCATGCACACATGCACATGTGCCCAGTGTGAGTTTAAACCACCAGGCCTGGGACTCGGACCATGGTCGACTACATGGGAGCCCAGCAACGTAGCCATTACACTAACTGCTGGTCCCAGATACGTCTCTTTTAATGAAGAAAAGCATCATATCTGATCTGATCACTATTATCCCTGATATACTTGTGGTTCCGGTTTGGGGCATAATCCTGGCTTTACATTATCTAGGGAGCTAGCCTTTAGTTCATGCAACACACATATTTAGTCCATGTACATGCAACTCCATCTCTTGAGGCTTAAAATTATTTCTCTAAGTGTTAATATATACAGCATGACAAAATAAAGTATGTTCTAAAATCATCCTAAATTATCAACTAAACAAGATCAAAGTAATCAGAATAAGAAAAAATGAGAGTAATCAATAAGTCCTTTATATTGAACTATGTTAAACTGACCTCAGAGGCTGTATTTTTAAGGTATTTACTTAGTTCTTTGAAATGAAAGAAAGAGATCTATAGAGAGAAATAGCACTCCAACAGGGTTTTGATGCTGTGATCCATCTCCAGCTTCAGCCAGACTCAGATCATAGGGACAAACTTTCCCAGCACATTCTGGGAGGTCTCTGGACACGAACTTCCAGCCTTACACTGTGGGTAAGACTCACAGACAATGGTTTTTTTGTTTGTTTGTTTTTTGTGTTTTTTTTATTATTATTATTTATTTATGCACTCTAGTCTGGCTTCTGTGTTTCGATTTAACAACGAGCTTCTGGATTTTTTTTTTTTCCTCCAGTAAGTTGACAAAGAAAGCTTTCATAGACATAATATGATGATATCTAAAAATTGATGGAAGAAAACATGTGCTACTTAGCATTTTTAAGAACTTCATTACCAGTGCATGTTTGCATAGGTCATGCTACAATCTAAACTAATTCATTTTTCTTGGTGAGTTTCCGGTGCTGCTTTTAGGGAGCTGCCTTTTGATTCAGAATGGAAAAGAAGAATAACATCAGTTTTTGTTCTAAAATGGGTTGCTTTAACAAGAGGAGTACACAGCAATGCTTTCGTTGGTTCAATTAAACATATTGGAACAATCACACAAAGCATCTTAGACATTCTTGTTAAATACAGCATTTTCCCACAAAATAAATTTATACCCGTTTTAAAGTAGAGAGAAGAGGGAACACACATGTGTTTAAAATAGCAGGCACTTTTTTCTTTGGAAGTGAAAAGGCAACATTTTCTAGTGGAAAACAATTTATTTTCAGTGAGGCATATTGGAAAACTCTGGATCACATCTCAGCTTTCAATCAGAATGGAGAAAATGGTAAAGCTTGAACTGAAAAGCTCACAAAGTTAAAACATTAAATTTGGAGACAAAACGTTTGTATAGCTATATGACCCAGAGAAATTAATCTGTTCGAATCCCAGTTTCTTACACTATAAAATCATCGTAATAACATCAAGTTCCAAGAGATTTATAAGGAGCGTTATTTGAGATTAAATGGAAAACTAACATATCTAGTATATACAACATATTATGCTCCAAAATACTACTCTATACTCTTCCTTTTCATGCTCTCACCTATGGCTACAATAAAATAGGTATAGAGTTTATTATATTTTACTAATATTATGTAAGTTAATATAAACCATTAAGAAGGGTAGCAGAACTTGACTGTATTATAAGTTTTTGTTTTAAGTAATGACTGCTACAGCTTTTCAAATCTTATTTTTCAGATAATAACAGTATCCAGGATCATAAAGCATAGTCATATAGTTTGACTCAGATTACAATGCAAGGTCAGAAAGTGTTAACATACTGGGACCAGCAGTTAGCATAATGGCTATATCACTGGACTCCCATGTAGTCGACCACGGTTCGAATCCCAGGCCCGGTGGCTTAAACTCATGCTGGGCGCGTGTGAATGCATGCCCAAGGTCCCGAGAGGAGAATGGAGCAGAAGGGATTGCGGCGTGACCATCCCCCCTGGGGGGGTTTTCTTGCTTTCTGTCTCTCTGTCTCTCTCTGTCTGGTGAGCGCACATGCCCTATAGCGAAAATCTCTCAAAAAATGTATATATAATATATTGTATAATATATTTATATTATATATTATATATATGTTATATGAATATATATATATATATAATATGTATGTATACACACACACAGCTCTGTAACTAAATGGCTAGGTTTGAATGTCTCTTCTTTTTCTTTTTTTTGATGTGCCCAAACAATTCTTGGTTTATTCTTTTACTATGTGAACTAATAAAAAGTAAAATAGCCAAATAAACCTTAAAAATACACAAAACAGTCCTTTCCAAATAAACACAGAAATTATGCACAGCATGTTTAATAAGTAATACGCAAAAGCTCTGTATTGCTGTTAGCATGTCTCTTTTTATTAGTTGTATGACCTTAGGAAAGTGTTTAATCTGTCCATTATTCAGTAGGCTTATTAGTTGAATAGGGAAAATTAGGGCCAGCAGGCCCTGGACCCCGTGACATGAAGAAATGCCAGGCACATGTGTGTGTATTCCCTAAATCCCAAGAGTAGAATAGAGGAGAAATGATTGTGGAATGACCATCTTTCGGTAGAGGGTGGGAGTGTTTTCTTTCTTTCTATCTCTCTGTCTCTGTCTTTCCAGCAAGCACATGCACTTTATAGGGAAAAAAAAATCTCTCAATAAAATGAATAGATGGGACCAGCAGGTGGCATGGTGGTTAAGGTGCTGTACACTCCCACATGGCCAACAAGAGTTCAAGTCCTGAATCTGGTGGCTTGCTTTCTCACTTCCTCTCTCTCTCACTCTCACCCTCTGTCTCTCTCTGGTCAAACTAAAAAAATGAATGATTGAATAAATAAAATAAATAATTATTAAAAAAATGAATAGGTAAAATTATAGTACTTACTTCACCTGAATGTTAAAAGATTTTGATAGGATGAGTTAAAATATTTACCTCCTTAAGACAGTGCTTAGTACAATGTGAGATTTGTTAAATGACTAAATATCCTTAAAAATAACATCATACTGTTAGCCTATTTTTTTAACTTTTTCATATATATCATAACATGAAAATATCATTACTTCCTCTACAACATTATTGTGATGGTAGAATAATACTTAATTGCATCACACAATATTTATCAATGCCAGCTATTGGACATAGATGCTATTAAAAATTCATTATTTAAAAAAATGAGTCCCTTATGCCTTTTGGCATGTACTTATCATAGATTTTATAAGATAAATTCCCAGAATATCTAGATTAAATGATGAGCATATTTAAAAATTTTGATATACATTGCCAAATTTTCCTTTCTAAAGATAGTACTAATTTGCACTACCATCAACTATATGAAAATCTACTTTCACAAAGAAATGGTATGTACTAAATTTAAAGTATAGCTACTAAGCATGTTGGCTATCTTAGTAAAATAACAATTTAATGTTAAAAAATAAGGGTTTTCAGAATTAGTTTCTAGTCCATGTGTATAGAAAACTACTATAAGGGGAACCAGCGATTAACATAATGGCTATGTCGCTGGACTCCCACGTGGTCGACTGCGGTTTGCGTCCCAGACCCGTTGGCTTAAAACTCACGCCGGGTGCATGTATGTGTGTGCCCAAGATCCCAAGAAGAGAATGGAGGAGAAGGGATTGCGGCGTGACCATCCCCCCTGGGGAGTGATTTCTCGCTTTCTGTCTGTCTGTCTCTGTCTGTCTGGCGAGCGCATGCGCCCTATAGCGAAAAACCTCTCCAAAAAAAAAAGAAAACTACTATAAGAAGAGATGCTGAAATTTTAGCAGTATTATCCTTGGACGGTGGGAGAAAAAAGAATGTTTAGTACTTTAGTTTCTTTTGTGTTCTACTTTTTAAAGTTATGCCATTTAGTATAAAAGTGCAGACTCACATTTTGTTTATTTTCTGTGATTTTGGAATCTAATGATACCTGCAAGCCCTATTTGATGACATTGTCCATGTCCTCAATCTATCATTTTGATGCCTTTTTGATAATCATTTCTAAAATATCTAGAGCTGCAGCATCAAGAGAAGGACACCTTTCAAATGTCCTAATTGTAATATTTTATACATTTGAAAATTATGCTGTTTAAGTTTTTTCTGTAATTTCTGTTCAGTTTTTTAAAACAGAATGCATATTTGCCTCGTTTCCTCATAAAATTGTTTTTAAGACCTTAATTCCTTTATATTGCTTGAAATTAATCCAATATATGGTCCTCTTGCTGATATGTAAGTAGGCCACATGACTTCCATTGACTTGTAGGAACTTGCCCTCTTGTTAATGAATGTAGGTCAGCATGCCACATCCAGAGCTGATTTTCTTGATTTCAGCCTTTGCAGCCAGTTCTGAATCTTTGGTGCTTTTGCTGTTTTTATATATTCTAATATTTGATTAATTTTCTCCTAAAAAAGTTCAAAACTCCATCAAATATATTTCACTTTAGTATATTTTCCTATTACATATTAGGTACTTAAAAAGTATTTATTGACCAATATAACTATGTCAGGATTTGAAAATATGAGATGTAAGATGTGGCCCAGCTAGTGGTATGGTGTTATATCAGCTGGATTCCACACAGAGGACCACACAGTTCAAGTTCCAGATATGGCGGCTTGGAAATTATGCTGAGTGAGCACATGCATGCACAAAATCCCAATGGAAGCAAAGGGATTGCAGCATGGTCACTCCAACTGAGAGGTTCTCTCTCTCTCTCTGGTGAGCACACTTGACCTATAGAAAATTAATCAAACAAATAACAAAATAATCTAAAGTTTTTTTGTTTTTTTTTTTTTTTTAAGATGTAAGATGTGTCACAATGATATATTTTGCTAAATGAAGGTTAGTTATGGACATGTTATATACTTTATACATTTCAGTGATAATTTTAATAGTTATTGTCTATAACATTCTCTATATCAGTTCACTTTTACTGGATAACAAACTTTCTATACAATTTTAGTGTATAGAAACAATAGCCATGTACTTCATTTATAATCATGCTTGCTGTCTTGGCTGAGTTCTGTGGCACTCTCAAGCATCTGATCAGTCAGGAATTGGCTGGTCGATTCACAAGGTCCTCACAGATGTCTGGCAGCTAGAAGGCTGTTGGCACAGATAGAATGAATGACCGGTCTGCATGTTGTTCATATTCTGCAGGTAGTCTGGACTTCCTCCCATGACAGCAGGTTTCGAAGTGATAGCAGCAGAAAATGCAGGCTTTGCTAAGACTTGTGCTGGGAACTCATACTCTATCCATCAAGCAATCACAAGTCCAGCCTAGAATCAAAGGATGGGAAATAAAGTCTACCTATTGATAGTAGTTGCTGCAAAGTTCTGTGGCCATTTTCACAGTTTTAAATCTTCCAAGTTCCTAATTTAATGTTCTACACTTACATATTTTTGTTTATATAATGAACATTATTTTTTAAAGTCTTCTTTTATAAGGCCAGGGATTTTGTCTTTTTCCTTACATCTCTTTATCCATACTATACGTTTAAAGTTGATCTTCCATTTGAACGTTTTTAATGACATGATCCCCTTTTTATAATAACATTTTATTAAATGGGAATTTTATATCAATAATTGTGTTAATTATTAAAGCTTGTAAGTAGCAATTTCTCTCTCAGTTGTAGCTGGTGATTTTTTTAAATGTAAACGTCTAAAAGACTTTATAATAATTATTAAAAACAAATGGAATGCTAGTAATTTCTTTACAAGAGTACCTGTCAGGAATTGGACAAATGCAGATAAAATTTTAGCTAATACACCTTTTGTGAAAAATATGATAAACTCTCTTTCATTCTTGTACTTAGGTATGAATGATGGATAACTGGGTATAATATTTGATGACTTTATACAGAATCTTAAATTATTTTTCAGATGCACTTACTGTCTAAGGAGATTCTATGGCTAGTCGGCTTCTAGTTACTTTAGTATAATACTGTAATGCTAATGAAATCTCCCTCTCCATATGTCTACATGACATATCTATTTCTTATTGCTACTGGCTTAGTTATAAAGATGTAGCATTATCTGTTATGAGATGAAGTACTTTCTGTTACTATAAATTGCATTTGTTTCTTCTAATTCAGATTTGCTATTGATGTTTATGTGGTTAATTGGCTTTAGGAATGATAATATATTAATGACTTCATTATCTTTGGCCACAGAATTTTCAGCATCTGATCTGTAGTTTATAGATAATAAATTTGCTCTAGTGGGTCTGCAAATTTTCATATTAATATATATTGCTACAAAAAGGTTCTTCCATATGTACTGATTATTATAGGCATTTTCATGTTTCTATTTTGACATTTCTATCCATACTTCCTCCTCCCCACACTCCCCTTTATTTTCCTGTATGCAAGTGCACCTTTCTTTTAGTTTCTCTTTTTTAAAGGTTTTGCCATAGGGTGTGTGTGCTCTTTGGGGAGACACAAAAAGGGAAAGTGAGAAATCACTCTCCTAAAAGGGATGGCCATTCTGTAACCCTTTCTCCAATCTCCTCTCAGGATTTTCAGCACATACACACGTGCCCAGAGTGATTTTTAAGCTGCCAGATATGGAACTCAAACTGCAGCCAGCCATATGGGAATCCAGTGCCTTAACTACCCCTCAACCTTCTGGCTCCACAGGTGTACCTTCCATTGAATTTCTAGCATTTTTTTCCATCCCCACCAGCCTCTGCTCCCCAGTATTTACACAGAATTCTGACTTAACTCAAACATTCCACTGAAAGCTATTTGGTTGGCTTAAGATGATGTGTTTAAGACATCTTCCCATCTAGACCTTTTCCATTATTAATGGGCAACCCAAACAAGAGGTACTCTGACCAAACCTGAAAACCTTTTTCTATGTTACACACTTGTATGCATTATCTAAATTGTAGAGTGATCAGGAATGTTACTTTTTAAAAAACCCCACCATGTTACAGTTTTCTTTTGCATTGCAATGCTATTTGACAACTCTGTTATTCTCTCTTGGTTTAACTTTGGTAGAATTAAGTGTCAGCAAAAAAATATTTTCTTGGTTTTTATTTCCCAAAGTACATATTAAGTTTGTTTTTAAGAAAGTGTAACATGATATTGTTTCAATTTATCCATAAAACAAACAACTCTCAAACAATCCGTAAGATTAAGTGAAAAGCAATATCCATTTTTTTCCTTGGCATTATTTGCTATTTTACTACACAAGCAGAATGATGTTTCAAATTCACAGCATAGTGAAAATCTTTCTAAAATAATTATCACTTATAAATTTAATTTCTTAAGAGGGATGTCTTGCCTATATCAATAAATGTAATTGTGCCTAATTGTGAGAAAATTTTCAAGTAAACACACTAAGGTCACAAATGTTCATTAGAAATGAACATGGCATCATTAGAATAATTTTGGCTCTGATCTTATCATTTGACATCAGTATAAAGAAAAGTTTAAAATACCGATATTACTGTATGTACATCTTCCTCTTATGCAGCTCTGCTTGTCAAAAGTTTTCATTAGTTATCATGACTGTCACAATTTTGAAACCATTTCCTAAGATATCGCAGGTAAATTATTTAATTTCTGTACATTGACTATGCACCTGTATATATTTTGTTTTTATCTTTTTTTTTTTTTGGAGAAGTTTTTGCCATAGGGCATGTGTGCTCGCGAGACAGACAGAGAGAGCCAGAGAGACCAAAAGTGAGAAATCACCCTCCAGGGTGAATGGCCATGCTGCAATCCCTTCTCCTTTACTCTCCTCTCAGGATCTCAGACCCGCATGCACACCCGTCCGGCGCGAGTTTTAAGTCACCGGGTCCGGGATGCAAACCACGGTTGACTACATGGGATTCCAGCGACATAGCCATTATGCTAACTGCTGGTCCCTATGCACCTATATATTAACATTAGCTCAAATTGTATGTGGTATCATGGCTTAGCTGGAATTTTCTGATCTGTAAAATGGGGTTATTAATATGTAACTTGTAAAAATATTGGAAAACATAGTGGATTTATGTAGTTATATGCCTTAAATTGAGAAGTCACTAAATCATAGTAGGTTCCATTTTTTCTGTCCCTATTCTCAGCTATCACAGTAATATCATACAGTCAATATAGAACTTCAAACTATAAAAATACCGGTGGAAAACACAGGGAAAATTCTTGGAAAACTTCAAGGATATGAAAACTTTTTAAAGAAGATTCCCCGAAACATAGGCAATAGTCCCAAAAATAGACAAATGAGATTATATTAGGTTGAGAAACTTCTGCACGGCAAAAGAAACAATAATTAGAGTGAAAAGACAACTTTCAGAATGGGAAAAAGTATTTGCAAGTTGTATTTCAGATAAGAGGCTGATAAGAATATATAGGGAACTCAAGCAATTTAGCAACAAAAAAATTAATCAATCCAATTAAAAAATTGGAAAATGAGCTGAACAGACAACTCTCCTAAGATGACATACAAACAGCCAAAAAGCATATGAAACATGTCCGACACTGCTTTTAAGGGAAATGCAAATCAAAATAACAATGAGATACCACTTAACCCCAGTCAGAATGGCTAAATGTAAAAAATAAAGAATGATAAGTGCTGGCTAGGCTGTGGTGAAAAGAGGATTCTCCTACACTGTTGGTGGGAATGCAAACTGGTACAACAGCACAACCAATGAAGAGAACTTTATGGAAATTCTTCAGAAACCTAAAAATAGAACTACCATACAACCCAGTAACTCACTTTTAGCTATTTACTCAACAGATAGGAAAATCCTCACTTGGAAAATCATTTGCCACATCCATGTTTGTTGCAACAGTGATTATAATTGCTAGCACATAGAATCAACCTACATGTCCAAAAAAAGAAGAGTGGATTGAAACAATGTGTCATATGTACTCTTTGGAATACTATTCAGCCATAGGAAACAATAAAACCATGATGTTTGATACAAAGTGGATGGATATGAAAGATTTAATGGCAAGAGAAGCAATCCAGACTATGAAGGGCGGACGTTATGCCCCCTCAGTATATACCAAATGTTTGCACTAGATAGCAGAAACTAAAAGTTTGGAAGAATAGTCGCAAGGAGAGCAACTGTAGATACTAGAGATAGTAAGGATGGGGTTATACTAGAGATAGTAAGGATGGGGTTATACAGGAGTGGGTAGCAGAAGGAGGGAGAGAGGAAGGGGAACTGAAAAAAAAACATTTAATTGACACAAAAGAAAAAAGTAATTTGCTGATGATAAAGTATGAGATAATGTCTTTGTCTTGACTGATACACACGATATGGAAAAAGCAATGTAATTGTAACAGTGATTAAATGTAAATAAAAACATTTTAAAAATTATGTGGCCATAATAAAGTAGTGATTATTTTCATAATGTGCAAATGTGAAGTCTGTAGAAATTTCCATGCTTTTCTCCCCATAATACCTATATGTAAAATAAGACCAAAGAAATCCTAGTCTGAAATCTTATCAAAAAGAAACTGGGTGGGACCAGCAGTTAGCGTAATTGCTATGTCTCTGGACTCCCATGTAGTTGATCACGGTTCGAGTCCCAGACCCGGTGGCTTAAACTCACTCTTGGTGTGTGAGCGTGCATGCCCAAGATCCCAAAAGGAGAATGGAGGAGAAGGGATTGTAGCGTGGCCATCCCTGATGGGAGGGGGGATTTCTCTCTTTCTATCTCTCTGTCTCTCTCTGTCTTTCTGGCGAGCAGACGTGCCCTATAGCAAAAACAGCTCCAAAAAAGAGAAAAAAAAATTATCAAAAAGAAACTGGGTTGGACCAACAGTTAGCGTAATAGCAAAAAACTATCCAAAAAAATAAATAAATAAATACAAATAAAAGTATTAAAAAAAAAGAAAGAAAGAAAGAAAGAAAATGAAACTGGGTAAGATGACCAAAGAATTTGCATATAAAAAAAGTTTCATGTTAAAGTCTCCAGTTTTCTCAGGACCAGCAGCTGGCATAATAGCTATGTCGCTGGACTTCCATGTAGTCAATTGCCGTTCGAGTCCTGGACCCGCTGGCTTAAACTCACGCCAGGCTTGTGTGTGTATGTGCACAAGATCCCAAGAGGAGAATGGAGAAGATGGGATTGCAGTGACCATCCCCCCGGGGGGTGATTTCTTGCTTTTTATATCTCTATCTCTCTCTGTCTTGCTGGGAAGTACACACAACCTATAGCAAAAACCTCTCCAAAAAAAAAAAAAAAGATAAAAAGTCTCTACTTTTTTAACAGCAAAATGAAATAGAAACCAGACAGTAGTTGAAAATATTTATTAAATTAATGTATTTTCATACTCCAAATTTTATTAATTGTCAACATTGTGCTATGAGCTGATTTGAATATAGCTATGAAAACTGAAAAGTACATCACTCAAACCTAAAGAAATATTTGAATATTTTTACTTTATCTTTAAATACATATATAAGGGTTATATATATTATCACCAGAAAATATGAATTTCTTTTAACCATTTAATTTTTTTAATTTATTTTTTCTTTCACATTAAAAGAAATGTATTCTATCATTGTACATCTTTATAATGCACAATACAGGTTTCCAAAGTATGCATGTAATACACGACTATCAAATCAAGAATATTACCAAACACATCAGCTTCAACAGAAAGCATCGTACTATTTTGTCTGTTAACTGTTTTTCTCTTTTCCTCCTATCCTCTACTATCCCACCTCTCCTTTACAGTCTCTGGTATCTACACTTGTCCTCTTTACTATCATATCTTAAGATCTTTCAATTTCAGCCATAGAGTGCAGACGTTTGCTACATACTGTGTAGGGATATAAAGTGTCTTTCTTTCTTTCTCTTTCTTTCTTCCTTTCTTTCTTTCTTCCTTTCTTTCTTTCTCTTTCTTCCTTTCTTTCTCTTCCTTCCTTCCTTCCTTCCTTTCTTTCTTTCTCTTTCTCTTTCTTTCTTTCTCTCTTTCTCTTTCTTTCTCTTTCTTTCTTTCTTTCTTTCTTTCTTTCTTTCTTCCTTCCTTCCTTCCTTCCTTCCTTCCTTCCTTCCTTCCTTCCTTCCTTTCTTTCTTCCTTTCTTTCTTCTTTCTTTTGCTTTTTCTCTTCTTTCTTCTTTCTTTCTTTCTTTCTTTCTTTCTTTCTTTCTTTCTTTCTTTACTTTCTTTCCATCATTCCTCCTTTCTTTTTATCTTTCTTTTTATGTTTATAACAGCTTTATTCATAATAGTACCAAACTAAAAATAACTCAAAATTTCAATGAATTTGTATATACTACTCATAGGATATTACTTAACGATAAAATAAACTATTGATACCTACAACAATATGGATGAAAATAAAATTATGTTGAGAAAAAGAAGGCAGAGTGGCCAGCAGATGACCATTATGATAGTTACATTGCTGGACTCCCATGTACTCAATGGTGGTTCAAGTCCCAGACTCGGTGGCTTAAAATTCACACTGGACATGAGGGTGTGTGCCCAAAATACCAAGAGGAAAATGGAGAAGCAATTGAGGTGTGACTATGGCCATTCCCTCCAAGGGGGTGGGGGGGTGACTTCTTTCTTTCTGTCTCTCTGTCTCTGTCTCTTCAGTGAGGTATGCACACTATAGCAAAAATCTGTCCAAAAAAAAGAAAAAAAGAAGCATATGTAAAAGAGTGCAGACAGTATAATTCCATTTATATAAAGTCTAGAAATAACAAAGCAAATCTATCATGTCAGGCAGCAAACAAATATTTGTCGACATCAAAGGTGTGGGATTAAATAAGGTGGCATGAGATTTTCTTGGGTGATGGAAATATTCTATATTTTTATGGTGGCGATTTTATATTGGTGTATAAATCAGTGAAAAGTTATCCAAATGCACTATTAAAAATTGTACCTATAAATCACACCTTGGTCTAGTTGATTTTCAAACAGACTTAAAGTTATACCTTCTGAAAATCACATGGTTAAGAATTCCTGAAGAATGATGAATGGACTGATGTTCAGTTTCCTGGAACTGGGAGAATAAAAGCTACTACTGCCGAAGATGATTCAGGACCACAGACAGCGTCTCTGAATTATTGTAAATTCAAATAGTACAAGACTGGCAATAAAGGGCAATTAAAAAAATAATCATTAAACTTTTACTATGTGACAAATATCATGTAAGACCCTAAATGTTTTAGCTTTTCCCTTTTCAAAAATTTCATTACTTTTTATTAAATTTTTTTATTTACATGTAATCATTGTACATATTTATGGGATACAGTATAGTTTTGCAAAACATGCATACTGTGTGTAATAATCAAATCAAGAATATGCAGGGGAGGGAAGGGACTAGTAGGGAAAATATTTCACAAAAACAAAAATGAAAAGTCATATTCCGATGATAATGTACACGGTAATATACATGATTTGACTAATATGCACTGTATGTATGATGGTAAAACCTTTTTGTTTGCTGTAAAGACGTACAGTGATTAAATACAAACCAAATTTTAAAAAGGAAAAGGAAAGGGGATTTCCAACTCATTGTATGTCTTATAAAGTCTGGTTCATTTTACTTAGCAGTAAGTCTTCCATATTCACCTACTTTGAATGAAATGACAGGATATCATTTTTCTCATGGCTAATTAATATTCCATAGTATCTGTATGGCATGGTTTTCCAAACCAGGCAATGTTTCTTGAAAATTTAGGTTAATATTATGTCTTGGTAAATGTAAGAAGTATTGCACTAAACATGGATGTGCAAGTATCTTTCTGATTTAGTGTTTTCTTATACTTTGGGTAAATATCCAAACGTGGGATTACCGGGTCATGATAGTTTGTATGGAGGTGTTGGAGGAAACTATGTATTATATTCCACAATGGTTGTACTAATTTACATTCCCACCAACAGTGTAAGAGTAAGAGGTTTCCTTTTCCAATGCAGCCTTGCCAGCACTTGTCATTCTTCACTTTTTTATCATAGCCATTCCTCCTCTTTTTTTCTTCTCCTTATTCTCCTTCTTCTCCTCTTTCTCCCCTTCCTCCTCCTCCTTCTCCTTCTTCTCCTGCCTTTTTAAAGTTTCTGCTCTAGGGTACAAGTACTCATGGGAAAGAGATGGGGAAGGCAGTGAAAAATTGTTCTCAAAAGGGATGGCATGGCATAATCTCTTTCCCGCCATTCTCTTCTAAGGATCTCTGGCACACACACTCATGCACCCGGTGTGATTTTCAAATTGCCAGGTCTGAAACTCAAATAGTATGTGATCATGGTTCTAATTTTCACTCCCCCTTACAACTAGGGTCTTTAAACATTTTTTCATATCTCTATGGCTATTTATATGTCTTTCTCATTTGCCCACTCTATAAAATTAGATTATTTATTTTTTTACAGGTGTGCTGCTTGAGTTCTCATTGTATTCTGGATATTAATTTTTTGTCTGAAGAATAATTTGTAAATATTTTCTCTGATTCTAAGTGCTGTCTCTTTACTCTAATCATTCTTTCCTTTGCTGTGCAGAAGCTTTTCAGCTTGATGTAATTCATCTTGTCTATTTTTAGGATTATTGCCCATGCTTCAGGGGTCTTATTTAAGAAATTTCTGCCTACTCCAATATTTTCAGTTTTCCCAAGTCTTCTACAAGTAGTTTTATAGTTTGAGGCTTTACATTTAGATACTTAATGCATTTTGATTTGAATTTTGTTAATAGTGAGAAACAGGAGAAGTTTCATTTTTCTGCAAGTGGATATCCACTACTTCGAGCACCATTTGCTGAAAAGATTCCTATTCTCCATTGCATTGTCTTGTACATTTATTTTTCAAAGATCAGTTGGCTATGTAACTTGGAATTAATTTTAGGATTCTCTATCCTGGTGCATTAATTTATCTGTCTATTTTGGGGCCAGTGCTATGCTGTTTTGACTATCATCACTTCCTTTTTTTTTGAGAGAGAGATTTTTGCAATAGGGTGTGTGTGCTCGCCAGAATGACAGAGAGACAGGCAGACAGAAATTGAGAAATCACCCCCACAGGGTGGATGGCCACACTGCAATCCCTTCTCCATTCTCCTCTTGTGATCTTGGGCACGCACATACACACACTTGGAATGAGTTTTAAGCCAGTGGGTCCAAGATTCAAATTGCTGTCAACTATGTAGTAATCCAGTGACACAGCCATTATGTCATCTCCTGGTCCCACCACTTCCCATTTTTAAAGTATATAAGAAACCCATGCATGCATACATGTGCATGTGTGTACAAACACACACATGTATATCTGTGTGTATGTGTGACATGTATATATTTCATATTACAGTAACAGCTAGAGGGCAACATGACTCTCTAGTCTTGTATTTCTTTCTGTGTGGTTACTTAGTAATGAGGCCTGTGTAAACCATTCAGTAGTTCTGAATTGCCAGCTCAATGCCGTTCATATACATTAACTAACATTAAGAGTGTTTTGGATGTTACCTCAGCTTTCAATTCCAGATTTTTCTCTAAGAATGTTCCTATGCATGTGCCACATATTAATAACTTGGGCTCTGTGTTAATAGACCTGCCTGTACACTCTTTATTTATGCATATCTCATTCTATATTACTCTTCTTCCTCTCCTATATTATACATTTTTTTTGTAATATTACCAATTCTATCCCCACTTTTTTTTTTTTTTTTTTTAAAGACAGGCTCTCAGTATGTTGCAGTTCTCCTGTCTGAGCCTCCCAAGTAGCTGGGACTTCAGGCACATATCATTGCAACAGGCTTTTAGAGAGGGTTAGAAATTAAACCCAGCTTCCCAGGTCACTTCAGTCTGCTAAGTAACATCAACCAGAGTGTGCTACCACAGCCAGTAGCACTACTTTCACTACATTTTAAGTCATACTCCAAATCATTTTTCTGTGGAAACTCTTAGTCCCTAAATTCATATAAATACTACTCAATTTTTCTGTACCTAATAGATTAGTTGGAAAATGCTACTAAAATTTTTTGTACTTACTAGATCTTGTTTTTTTCAAAAAAACTCATTTAAATCTTAACTAATCCTACAGAATACATATTTTCTTCATTTTATGGGTAAAAACTTTAAATCTGAGAGATTTTTAAAAATTGACTTTTAGAGCGATATAATTTGCTTGAGATAAACTTTTTCTTAAAGATTTTTGATCAGCCTTATTTATTTATTCATTTTAATTTGACAAGAGAGGAACAGAGTGAGAGAGAGAGAGAAAGTGAGAAAGCAAGCCACCAAGTCTAGGACTCAAACCAACTTTTATCTGACCCAATTTTCTTTTTTCCCACACTTATTCACCATTTCCCCAGAAAGCCTGGCTAGCTTAATGCCTCACATGACACTTATTAATGTTTCAGTCAATCATTTCTAATGTCTATTTTATCACTCCACTAACATCTAAATTTTTTTGAAAGGCATCTATTGTATATTACTCAACCAATAGGTGACAAATAAGGTACTTTGGAAGAAAAAAAAAAAAAGAAACCTAAAAATAATTCCAAATTTTGAGACAGCCACAGGCAAAAAGAATAAGATAATAGGTCACATTCTTGTCAGATTTCTGCAGACTCTAGAAAACAACCAATAATCAAGGAATGCTGACATAAAAGAACAAAGCAAAATAATATTCTAAAAATAGATTCATGGAATGTAATTTCAAAAGATGTCAGCATCTTTCAACAAATAAATCTGTAAATACATATCTGGATGCTAAATATACCAGAGAATAACAACAGAAAAAGATCAGCTAACTACAAAGCTAGAAGTACAAGGCAGAGTAGAGGGAAGAAAAGCTGTTTGATTCAATAGCCATTAACACAAGCTACACTTTGTTGGTGTTGTTTGATATAGAGGAGTATGGAGAGCAGAAAGTGTTCCCTATGTTTTTATTGCTTAATTTGTTATAGGTCCTAATCTTCTAAAAGATTTAAGGGCGATTCTCTGTTACTATTTGCCTGGAGCTGATATGTAACCTTTGGGAAGTACTCTGTGAGAAGATCTTATATCTTTGACTTTTTCTCTATTGTATTTGCTGAACTGTTCTCCTGTTTCTCTGATGGCTCTGACTTTTATCTTTTTGTGTGCTCACTTTAATTACTTTTGATGATTTCCATTAAAGACCTCAGAATTTTTATAGGATTCGTTTGAAGAAAATAAGAGATTTAAGCAGAATAAATTTATTCTTTGGAAAGAAAAAAAAAAATCCCTATCTACTCTTTTTAAGAATGTGTCTTAATTTCATGTTATAGGTCTCAAGAAAACTGATGTAAATGACATTGAGTGCATAAACTGCAATTTTGTTTGAAGATCATATACCGTGGTTTAACTAACTTTGTTTGAGAGCAGAAATCATTCCCCTTCTCATCATCAGTATAATCTGAGTAACCGCATATGACTATAAATGGGCAGACAGTGATGACTGTGAGAAATTGAGTCTACACCAATTTCTATACATCAGGTTAAAAATACCTCAACTATTATTTTTTGTCTGTTTGTTTGTTTGTAAGAGGTAAGAAGAATCTAAACTCTATAGATACCTATTTGTATTTATTCATTTACAATTATGACTATTTATTATATATTATTCTATTATATATAAAGACATATATATATCTATATATATTGGTAATAAATGTATATAGTTATACTGTGTGTGTGTGTGTGTGCATGTATTTCCTTCAAACATCTGTGAGACTCTGAAAGTCTTTTTCTTTTTTTTTTTTTTGTTTTTAAGAGAGATTTTTGCGATAAGTGTGTGCACTCACTGGGGAGATAGACAGAAAGTGAGAAATCATCCCCCTGGTGGATGGCCATGCCACAGTCTCCTCTAGTCTCCAGTCTCCTCTCAGGAACTTGGGCAAACATACACACACACACATACAAACAGTGTGAGTTTCAAGCCTCCAGGTCTGGGGCTTGAACTGCAGTTGGCCATGTAGGAGTCCAGTGGAGACCATTGCACCATCTGCTGGTCTCAGGACTCTGAAATTCTTAAGCAATTCTCAAAATGTTTATGTCAAGTATTATCTGTAGATGAATAAACAGTTCTTTGAGAGAGAGAGACTAATAAAACAAGAGAAATTGAAAGTCCCTAAATGGACAATCATCTCTCATCATTTTGTAATTTTTAAATGAACAAATACACAGGATACAGTATGGCCTGTGAGACTAGAGTTCCAAGTCAAATTTAAAAGGGTTCCTCTTGCTCAAAATTACATGAAGATACACATAGAGAAAAATATACATCTATTTAAACATATATACTTCTATATAAGGATTTGTGGCTTTTTAATACAGTTCCAATGATATTCATTCTTGCTAGTGTTTCTTACAGTTCATGATAGTTTCTCTGTCTGTCCTGTTCACATTGGAGCCCTAATTGGGATTTCTAGCTTACCATCTGAAGGAATTCTCTACCACCTGCTACAAAATATCTTATTCCATCATTATATTTTGTTTTAAAATAGAAGACTTTAAGCATACTATGAGAGATTTATCTGCTAAACTTCATATTTAATAGTATAAAGAGTCAAATATAAGCTTCTTTTAAAAAGAGAAGGTAAAAACGAGCAGATTTATCCCCCCCAAACAATATATATATATGTATATACGTATAAATATATGAAAACGCAGTTTCAAAATATTGGCTTTTGACTGACAAATGAAAATGATATCTAGGAGATGAGAAATAAATGAGAAGGCTCTATGATTAGGACAGCTTAATATCTTGAGAAAGGTTTTAGAATGTAATATGGAGATGAATCCAGACAGTTCCCCACTGACTCTTTGAGTGAAAGAAATGTAGCTGAGAGTCTAGGTAAACTGAAATGGACAGACTACAAAGGACAGATTATAGAAGAGATAACTTCAAAGAAAGAAAACATTGGTGTTCTGCATGTATACCTATCAAGCCTTTAACTGAGTATTGATTACCACATCAGTGTGAAGAGACTATCTGAAACTAAAAAAAATCATCCAAAAGGTTAGGGGAATAGTACATGGCTATGTACAGAGTCAGATAATATCTGTTATCACCAGGCAGATAGAACAATCTTTATAATTCACAGGGTACTGGGTAAAGCAATCAGAGGAAGCTTGCCTGAGTAGTATCATTAGTACAAGACTAATTTGTGTTCTGGATCACCTAAAAAATCTTAAAAATGAAATTTTGAAAAATAAAACAGATTTTAAGTAATTTAACTATGAGCCAGAAGAAAGCTCAAGGATATTTATGTGAAAAGAAAAAAAATTCAATCACATAATAAAGGTAAATTCACAATGTCAGCCATATAAATTCACAATGTCAGTCAATTAAAAAAACTTATAGGAAAACAATAGGAAGATAAAATTCATACTGATAAATTAAGTCAATTATTTGATGTAAACCCATAATTGACATAATTATCAAAATTAATGGACAGTATATTAAAAGTTATCAAAAGTGTTTTAATTTGGATTAAATGCATATAGATCAAGCATTCCTCACTTAATGATTGAGTTTCATTCCTACAGTTAGGCTATTGAATGAATTGGTCAATAAGTGAGCAGCTTCAGCAGATGTCTTGTAGTGTGTTATGGTGCCACAGGGTATGTAATTCTCAGTAGATACCATGTGATGCGATGCTCAAATGATGTAATTCTGTCCATATAAAAAACATCCATTAGATAAGCACCAGAAAGGAACAAGACACCAGAAAGTAACAAGACATCACAATACAATAAAATACATCTGTATAGTCATTTTATTTATTCTGAATACTAGTATGCGTACACAATAAACATATTTTTAAATTAAATATGCAGTTTTACCAGATTACAAACACTTCTTGTACACAAACTGACTGCAGGAATGAGACAGAGACTTAAAAAGGATATTCTCAAGACTTACACACCCTGGGACCAGCAGTTAGTGTAATGGCTATGTCGCTGAACTCCCATGTAGTTGACTGCAGTTCAAGTCCTGGACCCAGTGCCTTAAACTCACGCCAGGTGCGTGTGTATGCGTGCCCAAGATCCCAAGAGGAGAAAGGAGAAGGGATTGTGGCGTGGCCATCCCCCTGGGTGGTGATTTCTCACTTTCTGTCTCTCTCTGTCTTTCTGGCAAGTACACATGCCCTATAGCAAAAACCTCTCCAAAAGACTTACACACACTGAGAAAGGGTATTTCCTACACTGGAGAACTGGTCATCACTTTGAGGGGTTATTAAACACATGATATCTAAACACATGAGGGGTTATTAAACACATAAGTACAGAGTAGCTATATTATACTAGACTTTCAAAATGATGCATGAAAGATATTTAAAAAGAAAAAATACCCCAATTGAACTTCTAGAAATGCTAAGTAGATTATGTATATATATATATAGATAGATAGATAGATATAGATAGATATATAGATTATATCTATATCTATATTTATATACACACACACACTAAATGGCAGCACTAGTTGAAGTATTTCTGAAGAAGATATTAATGTTTGAAAAAGAAAAAAATATGAATGAACAAAATATTAGTGATATCTTGGTAAATATTAAGCAGCAAAATATATCTCCTAAGATAAAGGAAAAGGTAGGATAGACACTAACATAATGATCATAAAGTTCCCAAACTTTTGAAATTGCATGAAAAATGTAAAACCAGAAATCGAAGCCATATGATGAGCTCAAACATAAGAAACATAAGAGGCTACATCAAGAAATATTGCTATCACATTGTAGTAAGAAAAGCAAATTCTTTAAATTCTTAAAACAACTTGAGACAAAAATATGGTTTATTAAAAAAATGCAAATGACAGCAGATTGACCATAAGAAACAATGAAAGAGAGAAGGCAATGGAGCAAGATCTTTAAGTGCTTAAAGAGAAACTTCTCAATCTAAAATTCTATCATCTGCAAATATATATTTCAAAAAATGTGAAATAGGGCACCAGCAGTTGGAATGATGGTTAAGGTGCTGGAATCCCACATGAATGACTACAGTTCGCGTCCCAGAACTGGCATCTCACTTTCTAACTTTCTCTCTCTCTTTTTCTCCCTCTCTGTCTCTGGTGAGCCAACACGCCCTATAGTAAAATTTACAAAGTAATAATAATAGTAATAATAATAATAATAAAATAAATAAAATTAAATAAATAATTCTTTTAAAATTTTGAAATAAAGACTTTTTGAATATACAAAACTTAGAGGACCTGCACAGACTTGCACTAAAAAAAATAAATAAATAAATAAAATAAAAAAATAATGTGAAAATTAGTTCTCATATAAGGAAAAGCATGCTGGATAGAAATATTGATCTACATAATGGAATGATCGGCACTATAAATACACGTAGCAAATATATTTTCTTCTTATTTAAATACATTTAAAATGTAGCTGATTATTCAAATAAAAACAGTAATGTACTATGGATTTTATAGTATATGTATAAGCAAAATATATAAAAACAATATAATAAGTTCATGAAGAAAAAATTGAAGTATGAATTTTTATACTGTATTTGAAATAGTGTAATATCTCTTAAAGGGAGGCCATAAAATAAAAATACAGAATATAAATTCTAACACAACTAGATTTTAAAGGATGTCATCAACTTTTAAAAATATGAGAACACTCTGTTATGGATTTCCACACTTTGCAAGTAATTTTAATTATCAATTTAAGTAATAACTAAAGAAATGGCAAGCTACAACCACTGGGTGTGTCTGCAAGCAAGTTTCTAGGAGAGATTAGCATGCGTTTCTGAACGGGATATGTGGGGTAGGTCACCCTCAGAGAGAGCCAGGCATCATCATGTACATCAGAGCCTGAATAAAAGCAAAACCAGAAAAGGTAGGTTGGTCTCTGACTTTGGTAATGACAATACACTTAACTCCTGCTTTGGACATCAGGATTTACACAACTTCTTCCTGGGTTCTCAGGATTTGAGTCTGGGACTGAGTGCCATCAGATTCCCTGGTTATGGGGCCTTCTTGAGACTTGGATTTACGCATGGCACCACCATCCCAGGATCTCCATGTACAAAAGGCCTGTCCTGGGACTTCTCAGTCACCACCATTGCATAAGTCAATTCTCCTAAATCTAACAAGTTTTCTCTCACATGTCCATATACATATACTATTGATTCTGTCTCACTGGGTATCTCTGACTCATACAGACCCATAGAAAATTATTACAATAACAATTAGTATGATACCAGTTTTATAGGTATGGAGTTCCATGCCTGAAATTGAATAGCTATTAAGTACTAAAGCCAAAAATTCTGGCCTCAGAACTCAGGCTCTCAGTCATTACATTGATAGAAGATATATTTCAGTCTAGGATGGTATGTATCTTCCCACTAGAGCATTAAAATCTCTCAAAGCATGTTATCTGAAAATGACTCTAAAGTTCAGGATAATGGTAAAAGGAGACATGACAATGTCAAGAAAATTTGTGAAAAATTTTGAAATGGCAAAAATAACTACCAGGTATCCTGTCTCAGTCACGCTTCAGGGTTGTTCCTGCCTTTAGTTGTCTTTGAGCTGGTTTGCTGATGTGTATTCTGTAAAATCTGATAATAATGTGATAATGTGATTCTTGTTCATAGAAGCATAAACTAATTGTGTCTTGCAGAACACTATTGAATATTCTATCTCTGTTCTATATTTATTTATAAGTTTAACATTCAATATTATATATGTGTATATATA
>NW_006159990.1:5325074-5343583 GCF_000334495.1 Tupaia belangeri chinensis | reverse complement strand
ATAAAGTCCTTGACACACATTCATTTTGTATTTGTATAAAAGATAAAAGTTTACATTTTTGAATTGTACATTAGCACTGCATAACTACTATCTAACAAAATTAAAGTACCTAAGAGAGTTGACTATGGGATGAAGATGTTAAACAT
Source organism: Tupaia belangeri chinensis (assembly GCF_000334495.1). Classification (NCBI taxonomy): domain Eukaryota; kingdom Metazoa; phylum Chordata; class Mammalia; order Scandentia; family Tupaiidae; genus Tupaia; species Tupaia belangeri. The sequence continues at coordinate 5,343,437 of NW_006159990.1, read as the reverse complement.
AAAATATGAAGAGTAATATTTTACCTAGAATGATAATAGGTGATTTAAATGAAACTGACATTGTTTCTATTAATTAAGATTTATAAAATGCCAAATATTTTGAGTGAAATCCTACAATAGGCTCCAACAGACCGAATCAAAATAGAGGCAGTCACGTTAAAGTTCCAGTTTCATCAAACCCAAACTAGATTGTTTACCGGACCTTCTGAGAAATCAGAAATGAGAGAGCGATAATGTCTAAATCTGTATTCCAGCCAGTTTTAGCCAGCAAGATAAGAGCATTACCTCTTTTTTGACTGTCATCAGGAAAGTAACCTGATGCTAACCTGTCTGCTTATTATTCTGTTTTTCTGTTCTTTGTTCGTCGATCCTTTTCTGGCTATACAACCAGCCTCCCTGGCTCAGTTCATCAGAGACCTTTTATGAACCTTTAGATGAGATGGAAATTCCCTGATTCATAAATCACTAATATAAGCCAATTAGATCTTTAAACTAAATTTGTTAAAATCTTGTCTTCTGACATTTCAGGTGGTAATTATGATAATGGACTTTATAAAATTGGTGTGACATCAAGTGGTCAGGGCTCTCAGGTTATGCCATTTGTAAAATTCTGCTTTGTCCATAATATCCTTATAGGCTGCTGTTTCAGCAACAGCTCTTTGACCAACCCATAAAACATGAAGAATATGAGTAGGTTAGTCTGTATAGACTGAACCTTTTTATCATACAAACTCATGAATATTCCAGTTCAGCCAGAGTGACCATTTGGGGGAACTAATACCCCAGAGCACGATTCTCTGACTGCACAAAAATAGCAGTTACAGCCAAACCACCCACCAAGGACATATCCAATGGTCATCTGTGCTTGGCATCACACAAGGCATTGTTTATATATGTACTTCCCAAAACTTACTGGCTTCTAGTATTAAATATCCACAGTTCTGGAAATGAATAGATGAACTAATGACTCATCTTTGCATTTCACAAGGCTTCTTTCCTTTGTAAAATGAGTCACTGAAATTCCATCAAATGATAAATCCTCGAGTGTATTACTAGTTTTTGAAATAAGTCATTTGATGATGAGTTAAGGTAAGAAACTTTAAGTTCATCTGTATGGAAATGTTATTTAACTGAGGGTCAATAAAAATAGGGGAAAAAGCATTTGGGAAATTATAATGTAAATCAATGGAAAGTTATTCAATTTGAAATGCCATCCAAAAAAATAAAATAAAATAAAAGGAAGGAGGAAAGGGAGGGAAGAAGAGATTAAAGAGATCCTGTGAATGGTGAGATGTGTGAAAGTTTTACAAGAGTTAGAAGTTGCAAGATTCTTAAACTTAAAAGAAATCTTTAATTGGCCTATGTCTTATGCCCAGGTATTATAACAGACTTTTCTTGACTCTTTTGTAAACTTAAACCAATTTTTCAAAGAGAGTTATCTATTTAATTTTATTTATTATTTTTAATGTGCTATTGGGCATGTGCACACACTAGAGAGAGAGGCAAAGTGAGAAAGCAAACCACCAAGTCTAGGACTCAACCTGTTGTCAGCCATCTGGGAGTCCAGCATCTCCCAGATGAGTGATGTAGATACTCTATAATATCCACTACATCACCTGCTAGCCCCAACTCACATCTATTTTAAATTCAAGGTGTCTAAGAAAATATTTCAATTTTCATACCAGTAAATCACAGATAAATGTTTAAAGCAACATTTACTCTTAAGTTGATAAATGCTTGTTAGTACTTTTCTTGAAGAAAAAAAGCATGTTTGCTATTTACCTTCTTTCATCTCAATGAAGTTTAAATAACTTATTTTTTTTATTTCAGAAGTCTAAAGTTTTACAACTTTTTAGTATGAGTTCCTTATCAAATATTATTAAATTATTTAGTTAGTTCAATTGGCCAGAGGGTGCATGCATGTGCTCTCCGGGGAGAAAGAAAAAGAGAGAGAGAGTATGTGAATCCTGCTCCTCCATTTCTCCCTCCTTTAGGGATTTTGGACACACACTCACATGCACCTGGTGCATTTATCAAGTTGTGGAGTCCATGACTTCAACTGCTGATCCAGGACTCAAGCCATACCGTTAGCCCTTTGGGATCCAGCTCTCTTAAGTACCATGCCATCAGCTGCCCCTCTGTTATTCTTTGAAAAATATAAATATTTTTAGCATTTAACTGTTTGATATTGATAACAGGACAACATCATAGTAAAAGTTCTTCTAGTTTAAAACTACAGTGCTTTATTTTATTTTATTTATTTATTTTTTATATAGGGTGCGTGTGCTCGCCAGAAAGAGAGAGAGAGACAAAAACTGAGAAATCACCCCCTGGGGGGATGGCCACACCGCAATCCCTTCTCCTTCATTCTCTTCCTGGTATGTGTTCAGGACTCAAACCATGGTCGACTACCTGGGAGTCCAGCGACATAGCCATTATGCCATCTGCTAGTCCCTACAGTTCTCTATTGAGATAGAATAAGATAAATCCTAGCAAGTCCTAAGACCCAAGTTTATGTTTAAAAAGGCCATATAGGACCTAGCACATTATCATTAAATCATCTTTTCTCTATGCTCAATATCTTCACATGGATTACATTTTGAAGTTTTGCTTTGGTAGTATTTTAACCAATATTTAGTTACCATAGATAATAAGAACAGCAGTTTGGTAAGCAGGTAGAGGATCTGAGAAAAGAAGTATCACTGAAGACCAAAGACAGCTGAGGCAAGCCGAGGGAGCAGGCTGCATGCTGATGTTAATTGTACTTTACATATTGACACTAATTATATTTCAGCCACCAGCTGCTAGCTGCCTTTTTTTTTTCCTTCCCCTCATAGATTCTGAGGGTCTGTGGGCAATTGCATCAATTTGCCTTTCCAGGAGGACAACTCTGAATACAATTAAAGTCCCAAGTAATAAAGAAAATGAACAGTTTCTAACTGAAAATGGATATGTATCCTCTGTAAAATCTATAAACTAAAGCAACCTTTGACATTTGTAGTTGAAATCCTGTAAAGAAGTGACCAAAAGACAGACTTAGAGCTTTCTCTTTCTAATGCAAAACAAGTTGAAAAGTGACTGATATTGTCAGTGGTTGTCTGCTTGTTTTATTAGGTGCAATTAAAAATCAGAACTGATTTAACTGGCTGTTTTCACATTGTGTAAACACAACGGAAGGGGACATAATTCCAATCACTCCCTTCTGGAATGCTTTATGGTAAGTGTTTCTTCTTATGACAATGTATTTTTCCACTAGGAAACATTACCTACACCTCCTTTTAGTAGTTGTTCTCTCTTAAGTTTTATTTTCCTCATCTCACACTGCCAATAACAGCCTTTTAAATGCTTTGGTGGACAATGTACTCTGAATAATGGGTCCCAAGTAACTGTAGAATTTCCATTTGCTATTTCAAATTAATTACCTTGATAACAAAATAACTTTAAAGATCGCTTTATAAATTTAAGCAAAAAATAAAATTAGTATGTTTTGATGTCTCTGTCTTTCTGTTTCACTTATTTTTCTGTCAGTAGCATTATTACAGTTCAGAGCTAAACATGAGTGAAGAGCAATGAAACTACTTTGTTGTGAACTGAAATGTCATCATTAGAATTAGTCTGGGGACTACACTGCCACTTAAAATGATCTTTAGAGCTTCTTTCCTCCTAAATCTCTTCACTCTACAAACATGTGTTTTATCCATCATTAAATCCCTGGCATTTAGCACTTATATTTCCAGAGGAATCATAGGTATTTGATAAATGTTCATCAAATAAATGAGTGATACTGTAAATGAATGCTTTGGAAGGTTTTCACATTCTTCCAACTCATCAGCTGTGGTCTTGGAGAAATAAAAAAAACATTTGAGTACTTTATTCAACAATTAGTCAGTTTGTTCTTCACTTAATGATTAGTCTACCTGTACCTGGTTTGGAGAAGTAGTGATGACACTGGCTTGCTTGCTCTTCTGTGAGAAGACATCTTTTGTCTATGTACTAATAAGAAAGAGACAGGGACACTAAAATATAGTTAAGGTGTAAGTCCAAAATGGAATCACAAATAGCAGTAGTTAAGAATTCACAAGAACTTCTTGCTCACAAGAAATGGTGTTTTGCTTGCAGCAATGACTCAATGACTAACCTCGGCAGCATGACCTGAAACAATTTTGGCTGTTTCCACATCCCCACAACATTCTGGAACCTAGATAATGGTCTTTAAGGCCCAAGACTTTCAAGTACTGGAGCAATCGTTGACCACTACGTAATAATCTCTGGGATCTGAAGATCTCATACCCAGACTAAGGCAATCATTTATCAGAAATTCTCTAAATGTACAAATCCCTAAATTTACAACATGACATACCTAGCAAGTGACCCCCACAGGGAAAAAATGTGAACAAGTTCTTCTCCTGACAGGAGCCTCAAATCATCTACCCTTTTGCAGGTCCCCTCCCATTGTAGGTGTTTTCTCGTTCAATAAACTCTGCTTTGTTATCCCCCACTCTTTATCAGTGTCTAATTTTTTGTGAGCATGAGACAAGAACCAGGTCATCTCTCAGTCCTGAATCTAACACTGACATTGGACCTGTGCACACCTCAATATCCTGCATCACTAATGAATATAAAATATAGAAAGATTCATTAATTTCCTCAGAAGTTTTGCCTTGATTCAGGCCCCATAATTCACTTAAATATTTAAAGAGGTTCCAGGGCACAAAGATATTTGTGGTAAGGGGCCGGGGCAGGCATTGATTGATGAGTTTTTTAGACATATCATAAGAACAAAGGCTATAAGAACTGGTAGGACCAGGACATGTCTGAGAAGAATATTCAGAGTTTTCCCAATTATCTGTATTATCATTTTAGTAGTAGTATCTATGAGACACCTAATACTGATCGATGCATACCTCATTATCTATACTCATATATCCCCAATGAAATATGTAAACTATATCTGAAATTCTAAAACAGTACTTGAGAAAGTTTCATCTCCAATCATGAATTACAAAGATCTGTGAATTCCTGTGCGTAGGTCAAACAAAAGGAAAATTGTTGCTCTTAACTTATTCTTCTATTTGTCCTATGGCACTTAAACTCTGATTATCACCTTGTACAAAGTAGCAAATCTCCATTTTTCTTATCTAAAAATGCAACTGTATTGGTCAGAGGCCTATCCCATTAAACTAATTGCAAAAAAAAAAACAAAAAAAAAAACAGTTTATTCTTTCAGTAACTGCAGGTTGCAACTCGGTAGTGTTGTAAAGTCAGTTTTCTGAGATCCACCCAATATTTTCAGTGGCATCAAGTAATATAAAATTCCAGTTAACAGAAAATAGTAGATGTCATTATCCGTAGAAAGGGCAAGGAGTAATTCAGGAATATTGGAATATTTTCTTTCAATTATATATGTGTGGCTATGTGCACTGCATTGCAAAGTAAAAGTAAAGTACATACACACACATACACACACACACATATATGTATGTATGTGTATATATATATATATATATATATATATATATATACTCTCACTATCATATAATGTATGTATGTGTATATATATATATATATATATATATATATACTCACGGTATAAAATTTATATATATTTATGTATATATTTCATGCTATGGGTAATGATTAGAGATTTAAATCCTTCTAAATTGATGTGTGAAACGTAAGATGCCATAGTGTCTCATTTTCTTGGCAGAGCAGCATGGCGGTCCTCACAGCTGAGGTAAGGAAGAAAGCAATGAGCTCAATATATACTATGTCACCCAGTGCTTTTTGCATGGAGCAGTTCTATTACAACAATGGAGGAGACATCAGAACTGGTAAAGAAAGAGACGATGATGAAATTATAATGTAGCTGGACATTAACTGATAATCTAGCATGAACGCAATGTTTAACACGCAAAATTAACCTCAGATACTATAAACAGTTAATGTATAATGTGATTTTTTAAAAAAACCCAGTTGATATTCCTTCCACAAAAATACAAAATTTGCCAGAGAGAAAAAAATCTATATGAGGGGGGAGGACTAAGGAGTAGAGCAATGAAAAAAGATGAGACAAAGAGAGAAGAGGAGATCATTGTAAGAAAACAGAAAAGCAACACTTTCTCCCCTCTGCATACTGTCATGTTATGTATATTATAGTTGGGCCTTTGGACTAGTCATTTCTAAGAACGGGAAGTTTTCTTTAATGTTTCATGAAATAATCTTTTGATCTTTATTTATACTTTCTATGACTCTCTTTTGTGTCCTGTAACTGATGAATCTTGGAGGCAGAGGAAGTTTATGGGATCTCCATAAATACTTATTAGAAGCATTGACATCAAAAAAGAAATGAAAAGTGAGGAGAGAATTTGTATTATACTTGACTACCCAAAAATATAGATTGTATTCACAAATAAGTGGAGAATAATAAATCGTAATTATTCTTTCTTCAGTAAACCAGGCCACTTGTGCCAGTTGAAGTTCTCAGGTAAGCAGCCATCCACAGATTTCTTTCTCTTGTTAGCTAAGAAATGTGTGTGTGTGTGTGTGTGTGTGTGTGTGTGGTGTGATAGTCTATAGTTTTTGAAGTCTTATACCAGTGCTTCATGTAAGCTCTTGCTTTTACCCTACAGGCACAAGGCAACTGGACCTCGGACAGGTAAAGTTCCCACTGAAGTCAATTGGAGTTTTGACTGCCTGAGGGCTGCAGCATCGGGCCCCAAGTTATCTGTTATAAATATTTTTGACACATCAGATTCATAGACATTCGAATCCAGCTGAAAAGGTAAAAAGGTATAGGCTCTCACCAGTTATTTCATGCCTAGGAGGAAAAACAACTTCCCTTAAATGTTATCTTTTCCTCATCTCAGATCCACTGGGGAGTTATGATGGTAACAAAAGACCCTATCTACAAACTGAGAAGTGAGGTGTTATTTCTCGGTAAAACGAAATTACTTTTCCGCTTAGGCAGGCTATAGTATACAAGCAAACTTCTATTCTTTATCATTTATTATTCACTTTATATAACTTCTCATAAGTAATGGGTAGAGGTATATTGTCTACATATAAGTGTGTGTATGTGTATGCTTTGACATATTTGGGGTAGTACAACTAAGAAAGCTTTCTGCATGTCTTGACAATCTACCGAAAAATCAAGACAAAAGAAAAGTACAAAAGTTCCTCCTGTCTTTTTAATTGAACTTTTTTATTGCTTAGAATTTTATTCCTCTTTTAAATTTCTTTTGAAGCAAGTTAATGCACAACTGATTTTTCAAGCTATGTAATTTCTCATCGAAGTCCTTGATAGAGGGGAAATTCCTTTGTGGTTTTATCTATTTTATATTACAATTTATATCACAAAACATCAGGGATAGCTTGGGGTCAAAGAAATACCTACATATTGATTCCTGTGATAAGGCTAACTGTACTCCTAAATATGAATTAATGGGTTGTACATATTTGAATTCCCTTTGGTGACACATTTATTGCTTTTCATATATTTCCCTTTTTTCATTGATTATCACATGCTATTTGTGTAATTCTGAATGACAGGAATATTACAATATCATATTATTTAAAAAAGTAAATATTTGCCTTTTAAATATTTTAAGGTATTTTTGAAGGATAGATATAGAGTCATGCTTCAGTGCAGGTAATAAATTTTACTTTTTACTATCTATTGTGCCCTTTATAAGAATATTTCAGGTGATGAGTATTATTTTGTACATATGTATTTATGTGTACAATTTGGGGACTATATATACATATATATGTATATATAGTATACACACACGTACGTGTATATATATATGTATACACTACATGTTGATATGTAATCTTCAAAATCTAATAAATACTAAGTTTTAAAAATTTGTATTGTATTTTTACAGATGAAGTACAATTAGATACAATAAGAAAATGTTGTCACTGTTAAAATTTTATGTAGCCTAAATATACGGCCCTGTGAGTGGCAAGAAACCAGAAATAATTCTGTTGCTGCTTATGGTTAATGAGTCATGACAAATCTAAACAACCAAATCATTCAGTAGCATCAGATCTGACCATTCTAGGCTGTGTCTACCAAAAGTCCAATTATTGGAGCAATTAAGCAAAAATGTGGCCAAACTAAATGGCTGGTACTGTGTAAACAGATCATTGGAATGAATAATTACATTTTTAATTGAATTGGCTTTTTTTGTGGTGAATTGACACAGCATAGATTGTCAAACATCTGGTTATTTTCTCCACGCAATTTTAAACAAGTCAAGTTAAATAAATTAATTTAAATTTTTATTTAGCTTAATGAGTTTTTAAACTGAGTATCTTGAGTAAATTTGTACTAGACGTACAAAACTTAATGCCAGAATGTGTGTGTGTAAATATAATATATATATATATAGATAGATAGATAGATAGATAGATAGATAGATACAGATATGCATAAAGGCCAACAAACATGTAGCTATAATAAAACAGTAATCAATTTATTTTGTAATAGACTTGATTCAACTCTGTTGCATGTATTTAATTCTCCCAATAACCCTAAGATAATGGTACCATTTTAATTTCCATATTTCACATGAAACACTGAGGTGAAATTAGATGTCTCTGGAAGAGCAAAGATAAGCTGAGATTCTCTGACTTCCAGGCCCACATTTACTAACTGTGCTGCAGCTGTCCACATACAAGCAAATGTACAAAAAACAACCAGTGCATGTAATCAATATACCAAAAGAAGGTAAAGCTCAAATTTGTTGTTGGACCAAATTGATCAGTCAATGCAATGAGAATAGTCAATCTTGGAGTTGTGTTTATACACAGCTAAAAATCTATTCCTTTTAACTTAGCAGAATGACTCACCTTTGACTTCTCTGTTTTGTTCACCCTATAAGACATTACAAAGAAAGTGACAAATCCCAAACAGCTCATTGTGGTGCAAAGGGAAGCAAAAAAAAAAAAAAAAAAAAAGTCTATAGACTTTTCTTACTCCACAGAACTTTTTTCAAATTATGCAGCTTTCGCAGCTGAGATGAAACATAGCAATCAATCATTCTGACAACTTCACTTCACCTTTAACCATAGAACCTACAAAACTTCCAAAAGATATCTCTGTAGTACTAGTATTCAATTCACATTTTCTTACAATATTATTAAGCATTGTACAACGAATATTAGTTGACAGCAGCAATCTCAATGTTACAGTTTTGTGAGTAATCTCATACTATCCTGCCACTCCCCAAGTGGTTTAGTTAGGAGAACCTTAGATACAAGTTCCCAAAACAAACAAACAAACAAACAGAATGAAACAAACCCTAGATGTTATGCATTTATCAATGGGATTTATTTAACTATTCGTGATGGATACAGATGTATAGCACTTATTTTGATTTTCTTCTACCTATTCTCATGGGAGAAAACCAACAAAGTCCTAATCTATAAGTCTGTGGATATAGAATAAAATCATCTATTTAAATCAATATGATAGTTACATAAAATCATAATAAATTGTGACATTTGCATTCTTATTTCATAATTCCAAGCAGGCCCAAAGTTCTTATTTTTTATTACTAAAATACGCTGATGTCATTTTCAGCTGTAAATTTATATATGCACAAAACCAAGCTAAATATTTGAATAACTCTGCAAGGTCTTACAGTTAACTGATGATGGACTCAAGGTGAAATTCATCTTCTCCATCTTCTCAATTAATATTATAGTCCCTGCCAATGTTAAAATATGCTTAAAGGAAAAAGATTGAACCTAATCTTAGTGGATGTGTTCCTATGATTGTATGGAAGGAATTATGAAAGACAAGTTGAACATTTCTATCCACATTACATAGCTATAGAAAAATACAGACCACTTGAACAACTCAGTGAACAAGAGCCTTGGGCGAGTTCTCTGCTGCTTAACCTGAGAATGCTGACCAACCATGTATGCATGGATAGATGAGATTGGATTAGACAAAGCCAGGATGGACAAAGAGAAGACTTAATCTAGGGCATCATTTAGGACAGATGCACTGACAATATAAAAGCAAAGACGCAAATGTTGACAACTTGTTGAAATGCATTTAGGATATAAAAACAATCAAAATGATATGATAAATCTGAAACTGAATGGACCCTTAAACCAGTTGATTGAAATTTTGGGGAGCCTTTTTTAATATAAATATGGAAGGGTCAATAATTTCGGGATTGCGATGAGGCTTTAATTTGTGGTATACAATACACCTGGCATAAAGTACAAACTTAACAAGCAGCAATTATTTATGTATTTTCAAATTATCAAATATGATAAAAAGTACTATATAAAATAACTTGAAAATAAGATATTGTTTTAGTGTTAAAGTATGAGAAATTGCATTTACTCTATATATGTCTTACATTAAAGTTTTTATAGCTAAGAATTAATTAACTCATTAACTTGCCAAATATAGAATTCCTTGGGCACTACACTATGTACTGGGCATATATTAGTAACATCAAATGAACACCTGTATTTAAAATACAAAGGATATAGTTAACAATATACCTTTAGGAGCTAATATGAAATACGTATACAGGCACAAATGAGGGAAATGTTACTCATCTTCAGAGGAACCGGGCTGCAGTTGTAGTCATGACTCAATCAAAGACTGCCTGGTTATTTCAGACCTCTTATTCCAGGTTTTTTTTTCTTTTGACAGAAGATGCCACATACATCTCCATATTTTATGTCTCAGCTAGACTGACTTTTCAAAATTTTGCTGTGAAATGTGTAAATTTTATCAGGGCCAAAATATATCACTCTCTTATTTACTCATTGTTATCTGTTTAAAATTAAGGTCTTTCTCCACTCTTGAATAAATTTGAACCCCAAAAGATAACTGAATTCATCAAAGTTCCACTTTTTTAAGAGGTTTTTTTTTTTTTTTTTTGCCTTAGGTACATGCACTTCCTGGACAGAGAGAAAGCGAGAGAGAGAGAGAGAGAATGGGAAAGTAGGAAATCTTCCCCTAGGGTGATGGCCATGCTGCAATCCTTTCTCCTCCATTCTCCTCCCAGGATTTTGGGCATGCACACACACACACACACACACACACACACACACACACATATCCAGCATGATTTCCAAGCCACCAGGTCCGGGACTCGAACTGCATTCAGCCATGGGGAGAGTCCAGCAACATAACCATGCCATCTGCTGGCCCTGGTTCCATTTTTTAAAACTGTGACAGAAATCAAAGTAGAAACTAGTTTCTTACATTCCTAGATCATACAATGTTCTCTCCACTACATTATACTGTGTCTCAGAGTTAAAACCACCCAACCACTGTCTTCCAAATTTTATTACATTTCCCTGATTTGCACCTTTATGTATCCACACATTTGATCATTTAACTTTATGCTTCATTCTCAAAACTGTTCTAGACTATTACAAAATAACCAAAAATACAATTACTGTGTTTAGAGGGGAAGGTCAAATTTTCATGCATATATATGAAATACACATCCAAAAATTCAAATGAACAGTTATGTGTGTTCTCATCATCAGTAATATAATGCTTCCCAGACACAAAGACATTTGACCCACTTTTGTTTTGCTCCAGGAGCCATGACTGCTCCATGTTGGTTTGTGCTCTCGGGCTAAGCAGACTCCTCTTTCACTTCCAGTGCAGCTGATCTTACTCCAGTGCACATAGGCATACACACACACACACATGCACATGCACACACACACACACACAGCTGTGGCATTTTCTCTTCTATACTTCCTTTCATTCCTTTGCCTTTCCTCTTGCTTTTTTTTTTTCCTCTTTTTTCCTCTTTATCCTTTCTCTAACCTCTCCTTCTTTAACTTGTATAGTGACTCAACCAAAAATTTTTTCTAGTTTATATAAAAAGCCTCCTAATCTAAATGGAAGGCCCGGAAGATACATTCTACTTAATATTCTGGTTTATATACCTAAGGCTTTATCTTAAAACAAACAAACAAATAAAAATGGAACTTAACTGAGTGAGACTCAAGTCAAAGAAATACCTAAACCAGACTTGTCCTATTTTTTAGACTCTACCTAAAATCACAGACACAACACATATAAACACATATATGCATATGCAAATATATTTGCACACATATACCCACACACACAAAATGAACATAACCCCACTTCTGATTAATTAGAAATTAGATTACTTTTATAGCCAACTGAATGTGTCAGCTGTCAGGCATTATCCAGATAGACTTTGTAGTCACTGAGCCTACTTACTTCAATGTAATGAGCAGAGTAGCCATTGTGAAAGATCTTATGCAAAACAGTATAAAATATTTAATATGTATATATTTATATTCACCTATGATAATATGATACATATATGCTGCGTGTGTGGAATATATACATTCCATACATACACACACACACACACACATACACATATATATGGAATCTATTAATTCACATCTGATTTAAAGAGACTTGCAATGAACTAACAAGTTCTCCAAATGTACATTTAATCCCTCACATCCTGTTCTGTCGGGATCCTGACAGAAAATTTTCATCTGTTTTCTGTGTCTTTAAGCTACCATCTCCCTTAACCCATTCTTCTCAGTATATGAATATGCTCAGAAAACAGAAAAGTTCTCTCCTACATTTCCCTCAATTATTCTTTCTCTCCTTCTTTTAAATAATTAATTTGTATTTTCAATGTGCAGTTTACTCTAACCAAATTTGTTTTGTTCTCTTTCAACCCATTTGCAGGTAACATCTATTCCTATAGGTCGACTGAGATTCTTCTCACACAGGTCATGTGTGGTCTCTTAATGTCCATGGCTCACATTCCAGTTTTATTAATTAATGGCATTTATATATTAGAAGAATTGGACAACGTTGACTATTGATGACATTCTATATCTATTAAAATACAGTTGGGGGGCTGGCAGGTGGCATGGTGGTTATGATGCTGGACTCCCACATGGCTCAACTACGGTTTTAGTCTCAGGCCTAGGGGCTTGTTTTCTCACTTTCCCTTTCTTTCTCTCTGTCTCTCTCTGCTCAAATTAGAAATAATAATAAACATTTTTCTAAAAAAACTTGGAGTTTCCTGGATTATAATAGAAAGTTCATTTGTAGAAGCAAATTGGATCTAATTATCATAATTAATTACCATAATTTCATCACAACCCAAATAAACAGTCTTGATATTTTCCTAATAACAGTTATTTATATGGGATTATAAGTCTTATGTGGTTTATGTATCATTTACTCCCTAAATTACATAAAATTATATTTCCCTGTATTATCATAAATTCTGTAAAAATATCACTCTAATGACTTACTATTTTATCACATGGACTAAACATGGCTTTTCAAGCCATTATCTTATTTGTGGACATTTAGTTTGTTCTCACCATATAGTAACAAGATGTGCTATAATGAAATCTTCTTGCATAATATGTTGTTAAGTCTCCAATTATTTATTTCTGGAAGTGGACATACCATGTGAAAGGGTATAAGTATTTTGATGATACTCAATATATGCTATATTTGCTTTCAGAAAGGTTTCACTAATATATATATTCTCTCTAGCAGTACAAAGGAAGATTTTTTTCTCTCATATATAGATATTCTTGACAGCTTAAAATAGTGAATATGATATACTACACGTGTTCTTGTATTTCATGATAGAAAACCTATTTGAGTATGCACACACATGCAAAGAGAAAAAGAAGCACCCTCAGCAGAGTCTGGTCACGTAGTCATCCTCTTCCTCCATCCTGTCAGACTGGGAGCATGCATGTGCTCCAGGCAAACTCCTGGCAAGTCCATCAGGCCAGGGATCCGAACCATGGTCAGCTCTCTGTCTTGCTTTACTGCTGTCCAGTATGCCACCAACTACACCACTATAAAGAGCCTGATATGCTACATATTGTGTTCCCTTTCTTTGATTTACAAGCCAGTACTTTGCTACTTCTGCTCCATTAATTTTACCATCCTTCCTTTTATTAATTATAATTACTATTTTATGTTTTTGCTACAAGACATGTACACTTTCTAGAGGGAGACATAGAAACATGAAATGAAGGAAAGGAGAAAGCACCCTCCATGGCGTCTCTCCTCCATCTCACCCTCTTTCTGGGGATTTTGAGCATATACATACCTATGTCTGGCATGTTTCTTAAGTTTTCAGGTCCAAGACTCCAACTGTGTGGTCTGTCATGTGGGATCCAGCTGCCTTAAACATCAAGCCATGGAGCTGGCTGTACCATCCTTTCTTAATACAAAGGGACTGTTTTCTCTTAGTGTTTCACCTGGGTCCACTTCTATGCATGTTTACTTTATATCCATGAGTTATCAAGTCCTCTCCCTTCACCACCTTCATGTGGCATATCTTCATTCTAAGAGCCATGTATCCTCAACCAACTCTTGCCCATCAACACATTCTAGAGAACGGTCTTTCAACAGAAGGTTGCATTTTCTTGTGGCCTCCATACCCTATAAGATCTAAGTCACAGCCTTATAAGATTATTTTAAATTCTTAATTTCTTCCCTGCTCATTCTCCTTCAGCCTAGAGATAGTAGATTCTTCCTACCCTTCCAATTTTTCTAGTAACTTATAATATTTCTAATTCATAATTCTTTGTATTGGGACTGGCAGGTGGTATGGTGGTTAGGGCACTGGACTCCTGAATGCTGACCATGATTTGAGTCTGGACCTGCTGGTTCACTTTCTCACCTTTCTGCTCTCTCTCTCTCTGTCTCTCTCTTGGCAATTTTTTTAAAAAAAAACAATAATAATAATTATGAATAAAATTAAATAAAATATTTCTTTAATAAAATAGTTCTCCAGGAGCCAGCAAGTGGCATAGTGGTTAAGATGCTGGACTTCCACATGGTCTTCCACAGTTTAAGTGCCAGACCCGGCAGTTTAAAACTCACACCAGGCATGTCTGCATGTGTGCCCAAAATCCCAAGAGGAGAGTGGAGGAGAAAGGACAGTGGCATGACCACCTGCTTTGGTGGGTCATTTCTCACTTTTTGTTTATCTATCTCTTTTTGTCTCTCGAGCTAGTGCACACACCCTATAGCAAAATTCTCTCAATAATATTAATGATGATGATAATATTTTTATATTAAAGTATCCCTATTCAAATTACTGGTGTGATTTCTGTTTCACGACTGTACCCAGACTAGTACAACAGCTTTCTTACAACTGGTGTTGATATGGTCTATCTTCGGTTCATCCTTTTGTTTTCAACCAATTTTTAAACTTAAAATATTTCTACTCTGTTCATCTAGGTAGTCTTTGTTTCCCTTTTGAATTAGTTAACTTAGATTTATTTGTGTCCACTAGTCTTTGAAGATTTTTAGTTCATCTGGTATTCTTTTGTTGTTAAGATTGAAACAATAAACTTTGCTATCTCTTACATGTTAACTAAAGGAGATCTTCTAATATCTCAGTTGGCCCCAGTGCTACCTTGGAAATCTCTGTCAAAATCAGCCCCTGGTGTTTAATCATAATTCGAATTCTTATCATCCTTCAGTTTGACATCACAATAACTACTGAACTAGATTCATTCTCATGCTCTAAATAACTCAGTTGACCACAGTGCTGCCAGTTATGCTCCTGGAAAGCAAATGTGATGATGTCACTCTCCTATCTGACAACTTCTGATCTCTTCTTGTCAACTCCACAGGCAGCCTTTCATAAGCTTAAGGAAATAACTCCATCCTCCCCAGTCATTGCTCCTACTAAGTAACCCTATTATCTAACCACACATACCCCGAATACACAATGCATTCCATGCATACCTGTGAGAAATTGTTCTTTTAAAATTTGATACTCTTTTCTTCAACAAAATCCTTTTCAACATGCTAAAAGAACTTTTTGAAGTTGTCTAAATTCCATATTCTCTGTGAATGCATCCCTAATCCACTTAGTGCACAGATGTCTCCCTTACTGTCTCTCCACATTTTTTTCAAATTTCTATTATGCCACTTTAGACTAATTCAGTGGTTCTCACACTCTACCTTACATCCAAATCACCTGGAAGCCTTGTTAAAATATGGCATGCTGAGTGATGCCCCCATAGTTTCTGATTCAGTAGGTCTAGGATAGAGCTAGAGAATTTGTATTTCTAGGAAATTTTTAGGTTATGCCTCTGTTGCTGGTTTGGGGTCATGTTTTAAAAAAACCCTGGTCTAATGAGTTTAGGAGACTATCTTAATGATTCAGGTAAAAGACATCACCCTCAATTAAACAGTTTGCTAAAGAAATGGAAAACCTTACATCCAAGCTATTTTATTAATTTTCTGAGATGAAACTAAAAACAAATTAACCAAGGAGAATAGATGAGGCTATGGATAAGGGCACACTAGAAGGAGTACCAAACTAAAGGCAATTTCATTTTTCCAGCTATAGAACTCTGAAATCTCTCCTAATATCTAATTCCCAAGGATTATAACAATAGCAGAGCATAATTTCAAAAGGAATTTTTAGGGAAAAAAACTTAACGAGGTGAATCCTTATGCAGCAAACCAAGAGTATTTTATACATTTTTGTATCCTTATGACTGTGTAAAGCCTTGCATAGAGGTATTGGGATAATTGCACTGGCTGTCACTAACATAATCCTTTTCAGATAAAGCCAATCTATAGATAGATTTCAAAGTCTGTTGCATTTCAGTTGCCTGGTGTGATTCTTTGAAAACCTCAGCTTATTAGGAAAGAATGGCCCTTGCCATATGTGCAGCATTAAGAACATCTGGAAACACCATCAAAGTAAGAAATTTTTTACTTTTCACTGGCATGAAGAAGTCATTGAAAATTTCACAGATGTTTGAATCTCAGGATCCCTGGATAGTAGGAAATTGAAGCAGACTGCTGGCATTGACCAAGGGATTTCTCCTAGGAAATGAACTGCTTACTCCATGGAGGAAAATGGTAAGTTGTTCCTAATGGGAATAAGTTTCTTGCTAAATAAAGTTATAACTGAATAATCTAATTTATCATTGAATGGTATTGTAATATATATGTGGCTAAAATTAATAGTATGCCACAGTGGTCACAATTAGAATCATGTAAAAAATGGAATATTAATGAGATTCATGTATTTATTGGGTTTAATGCAATTTCACATTTTTGCAAAAGGTTTATTTTATTGAGAGAGAGGAAGAGAGAGGCACACCCGAAGGTGTCTTGCCACAACTTGACTTTCCCTCCTTCCCCGGTTGGCCAGGATCACAGGCACATGCCTACCATGCTTCAGGTTGGCCTGGGATCTGAACACTGATCTTCCATAAGACTTCAGCATCACTGAGCAGCTCACTGCTCGTTTCATAAAGGCAGGGCCTAATTTTACATTTATCTAGATGATTTGGGGTGTTTTTTTTTTTTAGGAAGTTATATTCAATTTGTCATCCTATCAAAATCAGAATTAGCTGTTCTATTTTCATCACTAATTTAATAAAGCTATTTTAAATTGATTATATAATCATAGGTTCTCATCTGCAATTTGAAAATTTTGTGTAAGACTCTTAGGTTTATTAAACAATGTTTCTCAACACCCTGGTGAAGATGCATCTTATTAGAATCATTGGGACATTTTTATCTATTTTGATTTTATTCAAAATATGTAAGACCAGAACCCCATCTCTTATATCATTGATAAGTCCTCAGCAGTGTTTAGAAATGTGGGGAATGGAGAGAAGATAGGATTAGTTACATGGATTTAGAAATAGTTCCACAGGCAATTCTGATATTATCATGTTACAACCACCTACTATAAATGCCCAGTATTCAAGGTGTGGAAGCACAGCATCGGCATCATCTGGATACTGTTTATGAGCACAGATTTTCAGCCTATAATCCACATTTTAAGAAAAAGCCCAGGTTATTTGTTTTCACATAATATTTTTGCATGAACACACTGCTGTAAGAAAAAGTGTCTTTGATGTGAAACTAATTGTTTTTCACCTTATTTCTTTTTCACCCCTGAAAGGCGAGCTCTTAAAGTGAAATAAAGTGATGAGAGCAGCATCCATGAGGATTACTATGTTGTGTGGTACAAAATTTATACTTGCCATTGCACAGAAAGATTTTCTTTGAAGTTTAGAGAGCCCAACATTAGTGGAGCTGCAAATCTGATCTCATACTACAATTCGGAAAAATATATTGGGTTGTCAGAAAAGTCATGATATGTTTTTCCGTTTTATTTTTTTTGTTTGTTTGTTTGTTCCTATGCAAAAATGTGTCATGACTTTTCTAACAACCCAATAGCTACTTTGTCTATTGTCTTCTTTAAAAATTTTCTTTTTAAAACTTCTTCCTTTATTTCTTATGGGAAATACATAGAGATACAGGGATAGACAGACAGTCACCTTCAGCAG